>NC_092812.1:23436404-23810810 GCF_040954645.1 Diabrotica undecimpunctata
CAGATCCTGATCTCTTCGCTGTAGTATGCCTTAAGAACACCCATGTAAGTTTTGCCCAATGGCTGTAGTTTGTGTATAGCTCAAACTCTATTAACTCCTTTCTATGCCCCTTGCCTTATTTTTCACAAATTACAGAAGAACTGACTCAACTACTTGATAATTGACTGGGAACTGTGGCTCTCAAAAACACTAAAGCTGTTGGGAACTTTTTTTCCAACTCTACAACTACTCCTTCTAAATAAAAACAAATCAATGTAGCTTATTTCTTACCATGACCATTGTATTTTTATTACGTTGGCAAAATTGACCGATACCTTAAAGTTAGATTTGATAAAACCTACCTATACGTACTACGTGATGTAAACAAGAGCTGACACAAAGAAAACAGAACAGGTCCTAAAAACAGCTGAGATAAAGATATTAAGATCTATAGTAGGGACAACCAGACGAGATCGAGTCAGAAACGAAGATATTAGGCAAGAATATGATGTCCAAGATGTAGTGAGGTGGGGAAGAAAACAAAGAAACAAAAATCAACATGTTTGGAGAAACGTAGAAGATAGAATAGCAAGAGAGTGGAAACCAAACCAAAGAAGGCTTCCAGGAAGATTACCAAGGAGAGACAGTCTTTGAAATCACAAATAAGACTAAATATTACAATAAACGTGGGTCATTGACCTTATGGGTGAAAAAGAAATTTATTTGATTAAAATTGTCTCTCTGTCGTGTAAGTTCTTTTTAGTTGATCACAAGATTATTAGGATTAACTTCGGATGGTGTTTATGCCTTTTTTATGTTTAGGGGAGCAATCGCTCTATCGGAATCTATGGATTCTCCAATGATTGGTATTGATTTCTTTTTCATTTGCCTGGCCCGAAATTTTCGGAGTCCAGGCCTGACTAGTTGTCCTATATCTCTAGGGGAGACCGGGGCTAGTTGTTACAATTTTTACATTTTATTTTTTTTGTGCAATCAATATGTAAAATAGGCACCTCATAAAAGTTGGTGTAAGAAGCACTCACTTTGATATAATTATTTTAAATATTAGATTTACAAGAAACTTGCCACTTTTAGGAAAAAAATATATATTTGTCTTGTCTTGTCTTGCAAATTGTATCAAATTACCCCCTAATTGGGTAAGTTTTTACATGGCAGGGGCAAATTGTTACACTAGTAGCTTTCATACTTTTCAAAGAATATTTTAATTTTCTTAATGAAACAATTTTAAATGAACTTTATTTTTTTTTTTTTATTAAAATACAAACTATTATGCGACATTTCTAAAAATTATTTAAATCAGTTTTTAGACTAATCAGACTGGCAATGTATGTATACAAAAATTGGAGAACCGTCACTTCAAAGTTCATGCGCCCACCCCTTACAGTCTACACATTGCACCCATTTCTCTTTTGATTTTGAGTTAGTGTACGAATCACAACATATAATGCAGAAACATTCTTCATTTTCTTCATCACTTTCATTTAAAACAATTATCCTTTTGACTTTCTGTTTTCCTTTTTTATTAGGTTTTAAGTTTTTTCAGTTGCTCTTGCTGTAATATTGCTTGCTTTTCAGGCATGTCCGTCAAAATATCCGTATTTCTTCGTTTCCTATTTTGTGCAGTATTTTTTCTGGATTGAGCTTTTGGTATAGGACGAATATCTTTAAGACTTATAAGTCCTGTAACTAAAGCGCGAGAAGTTGAAGGTTGTAGATCTTGGTCTAGTTTCTTGTTGATAACTTGTGGTGGCGTACTTGGTGGTATTCGTCTATTTTGTGTAGCTGCTTGTGACTGAAGCTCCATAAAATTTCTTGCGGCTCAGGTATCTGTAATGGATGATGGCAGAAAATCTTCCATCAGTATCATCCCTATTAGACGGGAAAATGCCAGTTACACGAAAACAGGACTGTATATTTTTTGGAGTTACAGTTAATGTCAAAGCATTTCCAACAATTGATGAAATGTTATAAATTGTCATTGTAACTCCTGGGTGAGTTTTCATCGAGCCATCCATCTGACTGCTAATAAATGTTTTTAATGGTCCAAACACCGATCTGTCCAAAGGTTGCAATCGATGAGAGCAATGCGGAGCCAAGGTCAAGAGAACAATGCCATTTTCCTTGCAATAATCTATTACCTCAACCGATAAATGGGAATCTTGATTGTCCAGTAATAATAATACTGGACTTTCGTTAGAACATTTAATATTCTTATGAAAATGTTGCACATAAACTAAGAATTCCACTTTCGTCATCCATCCAGAAGGATTGCTCGTTCCTATACATCCTGGTGGTCCACTGGAAACAAAATGTTCTCGATAATTTTTCCACTGGCATTCACTGCCAGACACACTGTCACCAATGTTCCTCGTTCCCCCTAAGTGATCGCCCCACTTGCTTCACACCTTTTGATGCTATTATTTTGCAGGTTTTTGAACTGCAGTTACCCCGGTTTCATCTAAGTTCTAAATATCGTTTGCTTCAAGATTGTGCCTATTTAATACAGTGGAGAGTTTGTCAAAGAATAAATTTACATTGTGCCTATTAAAACTTGTGGCTCGCGTTAAGTTCGTAGCCTAAGGGGTACGGATGGATAACTCATTTTGGCGTTTTAAAAAATTTGTAAGCAGCAATAATGATTTCCTGTGGCGTTTCACCACGCTTAGTTTTTTTTTGTAGGTTCTCATTTTGATCTATTAAAAATTTACAATTTTATTTACAACAAAATCTGGGTTACTAATAAACCTACACACAAATTTTTTGAGATGTGGCAGGTTGTTACAGTAACAACTTGTCCCTTGAAAATAGTAACAACCTGCCCTAGGACGCCATATTAAAAATAAATTGTAATTACTTATCAATCTCAAATATTTAATCTTTTACGTATAGACAATAATAAAGCTAACAGTCAATAAAACATCCTGTGAAAACAATAAGTTACCTTACCTTGTAAAAATATATAGAAAAATACTGAGTACTACTAAAAGCACTCTTGTATATGCTAAATCAGTACTAGGTGTGATACAAATCTCAAAAAAAATAATAATGCTAAAAATTCAAGCACGGAACTATAATATTAATATGATCCAAGTCTATGCTCCCACAGCTGTTAAGACCGAAGATGAGATCGAAAAGTTTTATTCAGAATTGCACAATACAATCAAGTTAACAAAATTTAGAGATATTACTTACATTTTAGGAGACTTTAATGCAAAAATTGGAGTAGATACAGTTGAAAATATAGTTGGACAGTTCGGATTACGAACTAGAAACAAGAGAGCATAAAGGTTCATAAAATTCTGCCAAGAAAAGAATATGGTAATTGTCAATACTTGGTTTCAGCTTCCTAAGAGAAGACTATATACATGGACGTCTCCTTCACATATAGAAAACTACATTGTCAGAAACCAGATGGACTTTATACTCGTAAATAGCAGATATAAAAACTCTATAACCGCAGTTAAAACTTATCCTGGAGCAGATGTTAACTCAGACCACAATCCGTTAGTTGCTGACGTGAAAATAAAACTAAAAAAAATTGAACTCAGAAACCAATAACCAAAAGTTAATGTAAGAATGCTAAAAAACGAAGAAATAAAAAACGAATTAAAAAATAATGTGAATGTTAATATGCAAAAAACACTAGTTGATAACAAAAAAATTATGGATTTAAATAAAAAGTGGTATAATATAGAAAACACATTACTGAAACCAGCTCAAGAAAGTTTGATACAACATAGGTCAGAGGCTAAAAAACAGTGGATGACATAAGAAATACTATTACAGATGGAAGAAAGAAGGAAATATAAAGGAAAAGATCTACAAAAGTATAAAGAAATACAACGAATAATTAAGGAAAAAATCGAAACAGCTAAGGAAATCTATTTGATGAAACAATGTAAAGAGATAGAAGAACTAGAAACAAAATATGATATGAGAAATATGCACAAAAAAATAAGAGAAGTAACTGGAATGGGTCGAAATAGACAGCAAGGACACATAAAAGAGTACTACTAATAGATTTACCAGAGAAATTAAGACTATTGGAGGAGTACGTTAGAAAACTTTTCCAAGATGAAAGAGGTGAAATGCAGAAAATATAAGAATTAAATCCTTTAGAGAGACAGAAGATCACGATAGATGAAGTCAAATATACTATCAAAAACTCTAAAGACAATAAGGCGGCTGGATTAGATGAAATACCAGTAGAACTGTTAAAACTAGTGGAAGAGGATAACTTGGAAATATTGGCAGATTTAGTCAACACGGTGTACGATACGGGAATAATACCACAAGAGTGGCTGAAGTCAGCATTTATAACCATCCCTAAAAAACAAGCAGGAAAGGAGTGCTCTGATTATCGAATACTGAGCCTCATGAGTCATACTTTAAAAGTACTGCTGAAAGTAATACATAAGAGAATATACGAAAGGCTAGAGGAGGATATTAGCGACACGCAGTTCGAGTTCCGAAATGGAATGGGTACTCGAGAAGGACTATTTGCCATCAACATATTGATTCAGCGATGTCGGGATGTAAACGTTGATCTACACTTGTGCTTTGTTGACTACGAAAAAGCTTTCGATAAAGTAAGACATGAAAAACTAATATCAATACTTATGAACAAGCGTATTGGCAGTAAAATCATAAATATAGTGCAAACATTATATAGGAAACAAAGTGCCATAGTTCAAATTGATGGGGAACACTCAGAAGAAATGAAGATCTGTAGAGGAGTTAGACAGGGATGTGTTTTATCGCCACTTTTCTTTAACTTATATTCTGAAGAAATTTTCCAAAACACGCTCAATAATATCAAATCGGGAGTTAACGTTAACGGAAAATTAATTGAAAATATGAAATTTTGAGACTCATAATACAGGGAAAGATTCAACGAAGAAGATCTGTTGGCCGAAGGCAGAACTCATGGTTGAAGAATCTACGTGATTGGTATCAATGTAGATCGATTGATTTGTTTAGAGCAGCAAGTTCAAAAATAAAAATAGCCATTATGATTGCCAACCTCCGTAGGGAGACGGCATTCTAAGAAGAAGACTAAAAACACAAAAATGGTCGTTCTACGTCAGACTTAAACCACATTAACCAAAGTTCGTTAAGATGTAGTGAGGTAGGTATGCACCGCATTGGCTACTACTGCCGTCTCGTTAAGTTGATCAAAATTAAATGTAACAACCTGTCCCGTGTAACAACTAACCCCGGTCTCCCCTACTGTTCGAATTTAAGTAATAAATTGTAGTTTAAGCTAAATCTAAATTTAAAGGAAATTAGTTTGAAATCAAAACTTATTTTTAAACAATAATATTAAATAAAAATAAAGTATTCATATACAGTATGATGCAAATGTATGGAATAAATTCATTATTTCAGAAACAGACGACTTTTAAAAAAAATCTTAAAACACGTCAATTTTAATTTTTGACTGGCCATCAACTGACATATATATGTTAGACATTACGTCATCAGTTTCGGCATAATGACGTAATCGACGATTTTTTTAAATACAAACCGATGGCACGCGACAGCTCATTTGAAAGGTCTCCTTATCCTCATTGCAACGATGTAATCACTTGAATATTTATTTCTACAGGGTTCACAAATGCTACATTATAATCTAAAATTAATTATTGTAGTAAGTATTCCAAGCTATTTTTAAAAAATATTTAAATCAATATTGTCATTGACTCGTCTTTATTTGTCATTGATCTATGAATCTGTCAAATAATAGGCGTCAAATTTTTACTCTTCCAGTTTTTTGTCGACATTACAAAACAGCATTTACAAATATGAGATTAACAGAAACAGAACGAATCGAGATTTTAATCGAGAATCGAGATTTAATGATTGGTTATGGAGATAGAGTGATGACTCAAGCAGAAGTTCGTAATTTATTTAGTGTTAAATACCTCAATCGCGAACCAATTACGCAATTAAAAGTAAATAAAACTGAAAAAAAAAAAAATTTAGAGTAACGGGCCATGTTAAAGATCTTCCCAGAAGTGGTAGAAAATCAATATCCGATGCCAAGAAACTGGACGTTGTACTGGCGTTTCAAGACAATCCCCATACCAGTTCTAGGCAGATCGCACTAGATAATAATGTCCACCAATCAACTGTTGTAAGAGTGCTAAAAAAAGAGAAGTGGCATCCATACAAAGTACATCTGGTCCAGGAGCTATTAGAAGATGACTTTGATAGAAGAATCGAATTCTGCGAAACCATTATGGAAAAATGTAACAGAGATCAGGGTTTCATACAAAAGGTACTTTTTCTGATGAAGCGTCTTTTATGCTAAACGGCCACGTAAATCGCCAGACATATCGATACTGGGTAAGTGAAAATCCACATTGGATGGAAGAGTATAGGACACAATATCCCGAGAAGGTGAATGTTTAGGCCGGCATTATAAACAATCAAATTGTAGAGCCATATTTTTTTGAGGAAAACTTAACTGCTTCTCGTTATCTAGAATTTCTTCAGGATTATCTGTTGTCACAGCTGAATCAGCTATTTCCAAATAATAACGTTTTCCTAGGTAGGTGGATAGGTAGAAGGGGGCCCATCGAATGGCCCCCAAGGTCTCCAGATTTGACTCCGTTAGACTTTTTTTGTGGGGATATTTAAAGAGCAGATGAAAATCGACCGAATAATATAGAAGAGTTGTAGGAGCGCATCAGAACGGAAATTGCACAAATAACACCTGAAGTCATCGAAAACGTTAGGAAATAATTTATTGCCCGTCTTTCACATTGTATTATTGCTGAAGGTAGTCAATTTGAACATTTGTTGTAATTTAATTGTATTTAAGTAAACATTTATTGTAAGTTAATTGTATTAATAAACCAACAGTTTGTCATTACGCCGACAATGATGACGTATTGTCTAACACATATATACCTATAGCAGTTGATGACCATTCAAAAATTAAAATTGACGTGTTTTAAGATTTTTTTTAAAAGTCGTCTGTTTCAGAAATAATAAATTTATTCCATACATTTGCATCATACAGTATATTTAAATTTAAATAACAACTTGTATATCGTCCCATATACCAAAAATATAAAATGTAAAAATGTCAAATATTTTTCTAAATCTATATAGCGGCTGTTTTAAGCTATTTTATATACTTTTGAAGTATTTTTTAGGTATACAATTTAGTTATTAGTGTATTTATCTACGTTTTTTTTATAATAATTATTAGAAGTCTAAAAAAAAAATGTTTATTATCGTAGAATTTTTATCGTTTGTGTTTTAATTACAGACTTCATCTGCTGTGGTTTCGTAATCAAGATTGACCAACGCGTCTTAATAACCAAATGTTAGTGTATGAGATTTAGTGGAAATTGGTGGTGGCGGTTGCGTGAACCGGAAACGCCCCTGAAAGCGCGCAATCACATTATCTAAATCGAAATAAACGCAGCTAACGGGTCACTTTTTATCAAAACCAGTTTCTGGTGTTAAGCAATCAACCTACCAAGTAGAAAAGTGCTCTCACTTAAGTGGCCATATATCCTAGACGTTTTGCAAATATCCAGACTAGTTTTTAAAAGACCGGGGTGGGCGTAGAGGCGTGTAGCCGTGCCTACGGTGGGGCTACGTCAAACCACGCCTTCGCGATCGAACTAACACCTGAGCCGTAAACATAGGCTTGTTATTTTTGTTTTGAGATCTAATTTAACCTCCGTAGCGAGATCAGGTTATAGCTGCTGGGCTTCTGCACCGTGTAGTGCGTCCGACTCATTCAAATGGGCGTTCCTGAAATTTACCAAGGGAGAAATTTTCACCTGCTGAATTATCACAAACAATCAGGAAAGAAGGTGTAAAGAACGTTTTCCATCTGCTTCTGGTAATCTATTGCCTCGCAAAGGGGTCATCCGATTGTAATAATAGGGTAACGCTCACTTTAGGGGAACATGAGACTAGAATATTTTATCTTGAATACATTATTCGGAGGGAGATATTGCGAAAAATGTAATATTAGTGAATATAAAAGCTAGATTTTCTTTACCACAGGTGCACCTACATCTACATTTTAGATTACGAGGCTCTTTTGCACTTTTTTATGTTGATACTCGAAGGAAATTTCTTTGTATCTCTCCAACCCTTTTATTTACTTTTGTAATCAGCATTTTTGATTATAAAGCTGGGGTTACTGAGGATTACATGAATAATAACAAGATAAATAGCTGTGTCAGTTAAAGTGTGAGTAGCTCACCGTTTTACCATTAATATATTAAACGTGCTTTAGTGAACGGTAATTAAAATCTTAAATCATGTCTAATCAGTCACGTGTGCTATGCAAGATCCGTTCTTACAACAGCTGTCATTCGTCCATTCTTGTGGTAGCTGTTCTTTTATAAGTGTAGTGTTTGTTGTATGTTGTGGTGTGTGTTGTAGTGAAGTGTAGTGTTTTCGAAATCGCCACGGACTAATGAAATTGTAGGAGCTAGGAGCAGGCAGTTTCAGGTGTGGGTGCACATAGGGGAGAGTTGCACCATTTAACATATTTCGAATTTTAATTTGAATAATAGACGTCATATTTAACTGAACGATAAATTAGGATAAATATTAAACATTTACACACACTTGATAATTTTTGTAACTTGAATCAATGACTTTACTGTTAAAACAGTATGATTTCCTGGTAGGTTGCAAGTGGTACAATTTAGAAAACTAGTTTCCGTTATTGTAGCATGAGTTTCCTTAATTGTATTCGTAGTAACCTATACAGGGTGAGTCACCACTAACGAGACAGAAGATTACAGCGAAACGGTAAAAGATTTTAAAAATTTTTAAATTTATAGTTTGAAGGTTGATAAGAGCTACATTTTAAAATTATTTTGAAATATACAGGGCGTTCCAATAAAGTGCGGCGTATCAAAGTTATATTTTTTCTTATGGAACACCCTATATTCTATTGCATTTTCTAATTGTCGGCAAAAAATAAGATATAGTTTCATAAGACTTCCCTATACCTATGTACAGAGTGTTCTGAGTTATGTGGAATATTCTTAAAATGTAAAGCTTTAAACGAAGACTCATTCCTAACTTATTTAAGAGATTCTAATAAAATTGGTTATACCTCTAATTAGTTGGATATTGGTGAAATGTATTTCATTATTAATTATAAAACATTTATTTACAGGGTGTTCAAAATTTGTAGTTTTATTATTGGATTATTCAATGTGTAATATAAGGCTTATTTTAAATGGAACACCCCGTATATTAATAAATTATTAAATTAAAAAAAATTTACACTTTCGAATGGTATATGAATGTCCTATAACTAGGAGTGATAGATTTTGCGTAATTTAAAATTTTCTTTTCGATTTCAAAATATTTATAGTTGTTACTCTCGATTTTTAAACCCATCATTTTGACATATTTGTTATAAATGAAACCGATGTAGTTGTAAACAAATGTGTATACTTTATACTTTTACTTGCTGATACACAACGAATCAGAAAGAATTTTAATAAAACAAATAATACAAAATGAACATAAATAATACAAATTAAACCACAACTTACTACATTAAAACCAAAAAAAATTTTTTTAAAAAAGACTTATTCTCGACTTATTTAAGCAATTATAACAAATTTTCTCTTACAGCAAAATAGTTGGGTAATGGTTAAATTTATTCCATTATTGATTATTAAACATTTATTTACAGGGTGTTAAAAACTTTTTGGATTATTCAATATCTAATATGAGGCTTATTTTAAATGGAACACCATGGATATTAATTAATCGTAATACCTACTAAAAAAAGTTTCCTCTTTTAAATGGTATAAAAATGTCCTGTACTTAAGTCTCATAGTTTTTGTATAATTTACAATCATTTAAACTCTTCATAGGTATACATATTGATTTAAAAACAAAAGATATAGTTAGGTAATGTCATTGTATGACATTGTCATTTTCTGACATTACGGTCTGGTAGTTGTCAAAATATAAACATCCGTGTGTAATATTTAACTTTCATTGTTCCTAAAAATAAAGAATTACGCTATCCATAAAAGAGTTGACATGGTACTTTGCATTGGAGAATGTTTGGAAAATTGTCTCTTAGCTTCTAAAGTTTATGCTTAAAAGTATCCTGATAGATATATAGACAGATATAGATAGATAGATATATTCCGTGCTACTGGTAATGTTGCATACGAAAAGGTAAATAAAAATAAACCAGTTATTGGTGACAACGTTAACGAACTTAATGTCCTGCTTTCTGTTACGGAAAACCCAAATATTAGTACAAGAAAAATTTTGGGTGAATTAGAAATAGTCACACTAGTGTATGTAGAATACTTAAGACCAACCACTTTCATCGCTGGCTGGATGGGCACTTAGCCCGAAGATAAAAAAAAAAATTTACAGACGAATCGACTTTTCATAATAATGGTCTATTAAATAGACATAATTTTCATTATTATGACACAGAACATTTATTTCGTACTGTAGATCGCCAACACCGATGGAGTGTTAATATTTGGGGCAGCATTATGGGCGAGTACGTTATCGGCCCGTATTTTTTTGACGGACATCTCAATGGGACAAATTTCTTAAATTTTTTAAAACAATATTTTTGGACACTGCTTGAGAACTTTCCACTTAGCCTACGAACAAAAATGTGGCTCCAGTTGGACGGAGCTCCTGCGCATTTCTCACGTGATGTTGGGAACTACCTTACAGAAAATTAATAAACAAATGGATAGGTATAGGTGGTTCATATAATTGGCCCCCTAGGTTACCAGGACTAACCAAGATGGATTTTTTTTTAAATGGGATTATATTAAAAATATTGTATATGCTACACCTCCTACTACTAGAGATGACATGAAATTAAGAATTACAAACGCGTTTGCTTCAATAACTCCTGCTATGTTAAATAATGTAAAGAAATCATTCGAAGATAGAATCGCTTGTTGTATTGCACAAGATGGCAAGCAATTTGAACATCTGTTACATACCTGAACATTTTTTACTTACATTAAGTTTTGGATTATTTTGTATTATTTGTTTTATTAAAATTCTTTCTGTTCTGTTATGCATTTAATTGTTAAAAAAAAAAGAGTGTGTGCTCGTAAGCACGTAAGAAGTTATAGGTACATCTATTATTATGACTTCAAAGAAATAAATATATTTTACAGTCTTATTGTTATTTAAATATTAAACTTATTTTAATACTTAAAATAATACAAAAAATTAAACATAACATTAATATCTACGTCATTTTTTAAAACTGTAATCTCTGCGCAGTTGCCTTTGACTTGATGAACCGTAGAAAATCTAAAAAACATCAGATTTTCAACAAATTTTTTTTATTTTCTTTTCATCATATTTTAATATTAATTATCCTATTCCCAACGAATACAAATCCAAAGACATACAAATTTTAATTTATTTACAAACAACGTATTTACAACTACACTGGTTTCGTTTATAACAATATGTCAATATGATGGGTTTAAAAATCGAAAGTAACAATTATAAATATTTGAAATCGATTTCCGTTCAACAAAATTTTAAATTATGTATCGGTCCTAGTTATAGGACATCCGTATATAATTCGAAAGAGAAAAATTTTTTTAATTTAATAATTCGTTAAGATATAGGGTGTTCTATTTAAAATAAGCCTTATATTACACATTGAATAATCCAATAATGAAACTACAAATTTTGAACACCCTGTAAATAAATGTTTAATAATTAATCATGAAATACATTCGACCAATATCCAGCTATTTAGATGTATGAGTAATTTTATTAGAATTGCTGAAATAAATTAAGAATGAGTCCTCGTTTAAAGTTTTACATTTTAAGAAAATTCGACATAACTCAGAACACTCTGTACATAGGTATGTATAGAGTGTTCAGAATAATTTTAAAATGTAGCCTTTATTACCCTACATACCTACTATACATTTAAAAAAAATTCAAAATCTTTTACCGTTTCGCTGTAATCTTCTGTCTCGTTAGTGGTGGCTCACCCTGTATAGAGGGATCAGTGTATATTAAAATAAATTTTATTGTGAATACCATTATTCATGTTTTGTTTAATACAATTTATTTTCCAATATCAGAAATTATTCAGTTTGAACTTAATAATATTTTTATTTATATTCAAAGCAAGAAAAAGTTTCGGTTTCAGGTTGGACTCCTGCACAAAGTTCGTAGCTCCATGAACGGCATTTGGTGCATTGGATCATGTCTCCAATTCCTTTGTTTATGTAGGCTTCTTCTATGTTTTTCAATTGCTTTTCTAGCTGTTCTCTTTTCTTTTTTCTGCAAATTCTTTTCACTTCCCTTCTTCTTGCCACACAGTATTCGATCGCATTTTGGATATTTTCTTTATCTCTTTGTAGTTTTGCCCTGTTTCTTCTTGCCAAATCATTCCTACATTCTTCATCGACCAGTCTTGCTGCTTTTTTATATGCTCTCTTCTGATACACTTTTCCGCTGCTTCCGACATGACTGTCTGTATGGTCTGCCATTCTTCATTTATATCCTGTTTGACTGGATTCTCTAATTTTTTATTTATTGCTTCCTCTAGTCTGTTTATAACCTGCTTTTCTTTAAGGCGCTCTAATTGCTAATTTAATCTATCTCTAACAGTTTTGGTATTATTGGTAGTTCTTGTTTTAGTTTTGCTATTATTAGTGTATGGTCACTGTTGGTATCTGCCCCTCTGTAACTCCTGCAATCAATTATTGCCTTATCATGTTTGCTTTCAATTAGCACGTGATCTATCTGATTTTTTATTTTTTCATCGGGAGAAGTCCATTTTACCTTATGAATGTCTGTGTGATCAAACCTTGAACTAGTTATCTTCATTTTCTTTTCTGTAGCAAATTCTATTAACTTTTTCCCGTTTTCATTTGATTCCTTATGTAAATTTCGTCCCCCTGTTATTCTTCTATATATTTCCTCTTTTCTGACTTTCGCATTAATATCACCAATGATTATCTTTATATCGTATTTTTGTATATTCCCTATTAGGGTGCTTAGCTTTTCGTAGAACTCTGTTTTGGTTTCTAAGTCTTTATCTTCAGTGGATGCATGTACATTAATGATGCTTATCTTCCTATACTTTCCTCTGACTCTCAAGTAACATATTATTATGTCTGATATTGGTTGAAAATTTATAACTGCTTTGTTTACTTTCTCCGACACCATGAATCCCACTTCCAAATATCTCTTGGTTCTCCCACTCTTGAACAGTGTGCTCTCTGCTATTTTTATTATTTCATTTCTCAGTTGTTTCGTTTCTTGCAGGGCAAGAATATCTATTGTATATTTTTCCATAATTTGGTCTAAGTTTCTTGAAGCTCCCTGCTCATAAGTACCTCTCCCATTCCAAGTCCCAATTTTTATTATATCCTTTAATTGTTGCCTTTCTTTTGTGTTTATTTTTCTGTTTTCCATGGCCGTATTCCTTTGTCTCGCCGGTTTCGGTATCATATCTTTCCGGTTGTTTTTCTTTTACTAGTGTTCAATTTTTTCACATACGAAAAATCATGTCATTTTTTCGCTGTATTAGTAGTTACCATTCTACCACAATTTTACAATTATTTCTCATCCTTCAACCCTTCCTACTCACATTTTAACCCCACTCCATTAGAAATACAGACAGTTGTAAAATAGCAAACAAGAAAGACTCTCTCTAGCCTGTTATCTATTGCTTGGTACAGACGTACCGCTCTTTTTCTCCACTCTAACTCTCTCGCTTATAGTTACGCGAAAAATACCGCAAATACTGTTTTAAATCGTGTACAGACGCAAATGTGCTATATCTCGTGATCTCAGTGTTAGTACCGCGAGACGCGTGTTCAGAATCCGGTAACCAGACAGATTTTCCGTATGAAGAACAACCGCGACTGAAAGCCTATAAATACCGCGAGTGTGTGTGTGCAGCAGAAGAATTGGCAAGACTTTGTATAAACTTAATTGGCTATAATCTGGTATTCGCTAGGATATGTGGTAAAAGGTTATACTTTTACCACATATCCTAATTTATTTGAATCAGCCCTATGTAATACAGTCCTCATTAACTGAAATTATAGTCATAATTTCACATATGTACACCCTTTTGTACAACTAGTTTTTTTGAAATTTTTTTTTGGCATTTTCTTTTAGTTGTTGTTTTTCTTCATCCCATATCCATTCTTTTCCATTTACGAACAACTTCTTATAGCCTATTTTTGTCTGTTTTCCTTTACTTTTTTCGTCCTTTGCTATTTTAACTATTTCTTTCGGTATTTATTTTTCTTTTGGTGTCAGATCATTATTTATGTAGATGCGATCTTTATGATACTCCAATTTACTTTTCCTATTTAGTGTCTCAATTTTATCCGTGAAGGTTTCTGTTTCTATGGCATAGACTGTTTCTCCTATTTTTGTTGCGTTCCTCAGTTTTATTTGCGCCTGTAATTCTTGTGATATGAATGTTTCCATGCTTTCTTTTAGTTTCTTATCATCATTTGTATCTATCTTTAAACCCGATATATTCAAACTTTTCTGTTTACTTGTTTTCTTCAGTTGTTCCATTCTGTCTTGTAATTGTTTCACATCGTTTTTTTAATTTTCTGTTTTCCTTCTTTATCTCTTGTAGCTGTCTATTATTTTCCATTTGTTCTTTTCTTATTTGCTTTATTTCATTCATCATTTCTTCATTTTTTTCCATAAGTTGTTGCATCATTTTAATCATTAAAATCTCTTTCTCTTTCTTTCTCTCCGTTTTGTTATTTCTATTCATTTTCCTATATTAATTAAACTTTTTCTATTACAATAACAAATATTATTTATTATTTTAATTTAATTTAATTCTAATCTTAACTTTAATCTAGAAAGAAGAGAGAAAAAGGATTTTTTAAAAATCAACGAGGATAGATGCCTTTAAACTAAGAACAAATGAAGAGCAATTCCGAGAGGTCTTAGCAGATAAGTTCGAATCTGATCCTTCACATAATCAAGATCAAATTGACGAGATTAATAAAAACATAAATAAAAACCTTCTCGCAGCAGGACTACAGGTCGCAAAGAAAACAAGGACTAAAGAAGACAAAATAAGCAATGAAACTAAACAGCTAATGACGGAAAGAAGACAACTACTAGCGCAAAACAAACGCCATACTCAAGAATACAGAGAACTTAATAAAACAATTAGAAAAGAACTAAAACGCGACATACAAAAATGGAACGAGAAGTTAATAGAGCGAGTCATTGAAAACAACAGAGGCTTAAAATGTCTAAGACCCGCACTGGAAGTTCAAAAAATCATCAAAATTAAAGACGCCAACAATAAGGAAGAGAAGGACAAATATAAAGTAACAAATATTGTCGAAGACTTCTACACATCCTTGTACCGCTCGCAAGGCCAGCCTAATGAAACAACAAAGGAGAACGTCAAAAGAAAAATAAAAAACGTGGGATCAGAAGTACTACCAAACATAAAGGGATTCGAAATAGAAAGAGCTTTAAAAGAGCTAAAAAATAATAAAGCTCCAGGACACGACGGTATAATTGCCGAACTCTTGAAAACAAGCAAGACATTAACAATCGCTGTACTAACAGAGCTATTTAATAGATGTCTCCATAATAGCAAAATCCCTAAAGACTGGAACGAGAGTCTAGTAATACTCTTACACAAAAAAGGGGACAAATGTGATCTACAGAATTATGGACCTATTTCGTTGCTCAGTCAAGTATACAAACTATTTATGAGAATTATTAACAACCGGTTAACCTACAAAATAGACAATTACCAACCGGTTGAACAGGCTGAGGAGTGAGGATAAGGAGACGTAATATCGCCAAAACTTTTCAACCTAGCCCTAGAAGACATCTCCAAAACTACAAATTGGTCAACCTATGGTATTAACGTTAATGGCAACAAGTTAAACCACCTCAGATTCGCTGACGACATAGTGATTATAGCGAGCACATTCGAGGAACTGCAAATTATGATGGGGGAACTAGCAGCCAGCTCCCAATACATCGGCCTAAAAATGAATATGAAAAAAACAAAAATAATGACAAACACAGATGACCCCAGACGTATAACTATAAATGGCAGTGAGATAGAACAAATCCAGGAACATATCTACCTAGGCCAAATCCTGAGACTTGACAAAGAGATCCAAAGTGCGGAAATTACTAGAAGAGCAAGACTAGCATGGGCAGGATTTGGAAAACTTAGTTGGATACTTAAGAACCGCAAAATACCCCAATACTTGAGGAGCAAAGTGTTCAACCAATGCATCTTTCCTATCATGACATATGGATGTCAAAGCTGGACCCTAACCAAGGCAAACATGAATAAACTAGCCACAACAGAAAGAACAATGGAAAGAGCAATGTTAGGTATACGATTGTCAGATAAAAAGAGGAACGACTGGGTAAGATCCAAAACAAAAGTCGAGGACATAGCAACAAAAATTGCCAAAAGTAAATGGAGCTTCGCGGGCCACACTGCTAGACAAAAAGACCAACGTTGGAATACTACAATACAACATTGGAGACCTTACGAAAGTAAACGACCAAGAGGAAGACCACAGATGAGATGGGTTGATGATATGGGCTATTAAAAGAATAGCCGGAAGAAATTGGAAATATGTTGCTCAGGATAGACCGATTGAAGGAGTTGGTAGAGGCCTATGTCCAAACATGGACGACAGAAGGCTAAAAAGAAGAAGAAGAAGATACTTAAAACTTGTTAAAATTATTAAAATAATTCTATTTTACTTGTCTGATGGTATTTCCTTTATTCACTACTATCACCTGTATGCACTTAACTTTTAACACTTATTTTTGAACTCTGTTGAATTTTCTAACTTCTAATATCCTAATTATTTAAAGTTTATTACGAAGCGAAAATCAACGACACTACTATTGTCACTTCAATTTTCAATAATATAAGTATACTGAATTGTTTTTACTAATAATGTTAAATTGATCTTTTTTGTCTTGGTAAAATGGAATTACTTAACTTAAATCAATACTTGAGAACCCATTAAACAATGAATTAAAGATGCAATACAAATATTTTAATTTCCGTTACAATTTTCTGGTTTAAAGTCGTACAGAAGTATTTCTTCAAAAGGAATTTTTAAAAATCCCTGAAAAGATTATGTTTAGTGCTCTTCATGTATTTATGAAGTATATAAAAAAGACAAAATTAAAAATTTAATGCCTTTACTCGGTAACTGGTTAAAACGAATTAGCCTCGTGTTGTTGTGTTATTAGTATTACCCTGGATTAAAGTCGTTCGAAATTCAACACCTAAACTGTATTTGGGTAAATCTGACCGCATCAACCTATTCTGTAACTTTGATTGCACCAACACGTGGTCCTCTATCTGGTTTTAATATGCATCGCAGTTGCGTCGCAGCGTTACGAATATTCAACGGTAGTCGTCGCGACACTCTAATTTTAATGGCGAATTAGCTGGAATAAGCACTCTCATCAAATCAATTTACCAACAAATATACACTAAATTACGCCATTTTACAGACAAGTCCCCTTCTCGTCGGAAATTTAATCTCCTGACATCTACGACAAAGCAATACTATAAATTACCGATATAAAACAATATGAAAGCGAGGAATTCGTTAGTCTTTGCATTCCTTTGCTGTTCGCTGGGCCAATGTCATCCCCGAAACACCCAATTACATTTGACTGGCCTTTTCACAGAACCGAATACTCAAAATGTCGCAAATTGTCAACGAGAATGTTATGAAGCACGAAATAGACACGAATATTGTATGCTAATTTCAATAGTGATATGATTACGTATTAAGTGTAAGCATAACCTAGAGAAGCTGGCACTTTATATTCACCATTGCATTTAGGTCTACCTCAGCGAATAGTTAAAATTATATACCTTATTTTTATTATTATTTTTAGAAAATATTTTTTTTATTGTTACATTGCATGTTTACAATCTACACTACACACAGAGTAATAAGTAAATAGTCTGTAAGTAAATTAACGTGAGTTAGGTACCGTCCAGTGACGTTACGGTTCTCTAAGTATTATTGCGGTAGGTCTTCTGGCCATACACTCTTCAATCTTCTTTCGGCAAGTGGTTGGGTGAATAAGTTATTTATCAGTTCTTAGTTGTGATCAGTGGGGCGATTTTTATATTTTATTGAGTGATTATTTATTATGTCCTTAAGCAATGAGATGTCCAGATCATTGTGAAGTGTTTGGTTAGATACATACCATGGAGCTTTACTTATCATAAGTGGTATTTTGGATTGGAATGTTTGAAGTATCTTCGTATTTGAAGGTTTACTACAGCCCCATAGTTCTATTCCATATGCCCAAATTGGTATAAGTATAGCTTTGTACAGAAGTAGTTTATTTTCAAGAGATAACAGAGACCTTTTGTTAAATAGCCAGTTCATATTTTTTAGTTTAAGATCTAGTTGTTTCCGTTTAGTTTTAATGTGCGTTGTCCATATAAGTTTTTCATCCAGATGCAATCCCAAGTATTTGACAACTGGTTTTATAGGAATTGGAGTATTATTAATATATACTTGTGGACATGTATATTTTCTTGTTGTAAAAGTAATTTGTACTAATTTGCTAGCATTAACACTGATCTTCCATCGCTTAAGCCAGTTTTGTAATTGATCTAAATGATTTTGTACTTTTTGTGATGCTACATTTCAGTCGATATCCACTGCCAAGATTCCCGTGTCATCGGCAAATGTAGCTAAGAAGGTACCATTGCTGGTTGGAACGTCTGCTGTAAATATAAGTTACAGAAATGGACCCAAAACGCTACCCTGAGGTACGCCAGATTGTATAATGTGGTAATTTGAGTAGCTGTCTTCAATTTTAGAAGTAACAGTCAGTAAGATATGATTTTAGTATAAAGTATAGTTGGTTTGTTAGGTATAATTTCAGTTTGTAGAGGAGACCTTTCTGTCATACTCTATCAAATGCCTGTTGTATATCTAGAAACACTCCAGCGCAAAACTTTTTCTCTTCGAGAGTTGTTTTAATTATATTTACTATTCTGTGGCATTGTTGAATGGTTGAGTGTTCACGTCTAAATCCGAATTAGTGTTGTGGTATAATTTCGTTTATGTGAACAACTTGCACGATTTTATGTAATAGTAGCCTTTCTAATACGTTTGACATTATTGGTAGTAGGCTTATAGAACGATATGAATTTGCTTGCGTTGCGGGCTTACCAGGTTTCAGAATCGTAGTAACTTGAGTAAATTTCCATTGTATTGGAAAGTATCGAAGACGTAGTATGCTGTTGTATATTATTGTTAAGGTGTCGGCCGATATGCGCTCGACCGTTTTGCGCCCTTCTGAAATCGGCCGGTTTACGCTCTAACACTTTCTTAATGGAGATGCATAGCTAATTATTTTCTTATATCGACCGTTTTGCACTTTCTTGTAATCGACGTTTAATTTTATTCTACCATAACGATCAGGTAACGGTTAGGCCAGTAAAATTAAATTTAAAAAAATCATAAAACTATAAAAAAATAAAAATAAACCATCTTCCCTTCACACTTTCATTTAGGCTTAGGACTGTCATAGTTTATACATAATATAAACATTGGCGTGTTTAGATGTTTTTTTTTATTTTTCATTTTTTTTTTCGTTTTTTTTAATTTGTTAATTTTTTTTGTTTTTTTTTTAATTTTTTTTGTTTTTTTTGTGGATATATGCCAATGTCCTTAAACACCATGCCCTGAATTTTTTGGAGGGAATATACTCCCCTTGCCACTCGTTGTTTTTAACACCTGTTAGTGATACTGAAGTTAGGAATACATTATACAACTTGAAAAACTCAAAATGCACTGATTTTTACTTCTTAAACAAACAATTAGTGATAGAAACTCTGGATATTATTATTGATAAACTGGTCATACTTTATAATCTTTGCCTTATCGAAGGAATCTTTCCCGATGTATTAAAAGTAACAAAAGTGTTACCGCTACTCAAAAAAGGATCTCCAGAAGAAATTGAAAATTATCGCCCTATTTCTATTATTCCCATTCTTGGTAAAATTTTTGAAAGTATTTTGAATAACCGCTTAATAGAGTACATAGGAAAGTACAAAATACTTCATTGTAATCAATATGGTTTCAGAAAAAAATGCAGCACTATTCAAGCAATTCAGGAAATTGTAAGGGAAGTAGTTGATGGCCTAGAGGGAGGTCACTTCGTGTCTTTAACATTGTGTGACTTATCTAAGGCTTTTGATTGTGTCTCACACACTTTACTTTTAGACAAAATGCACAAATATGGCATAAGGGGAAATGCTCTTAATTTATTTCGATTGTATTTAATAAACAGAAAACAGGCCGTTTTTTTAAATAATAACTACTCCAATTTTCACAATGTTGAACATGGAGTTCCCCAAGGGTCTATATTAGGACCTACATTTTTTCTTCTATATCTCAACGATATATTTCATTATACCCACCCCTTAAGGTGTATATGTTTTGCAGATGATACAACCGTTATTAGTACCGACCAGAATCAATATAATTTAAATAACAAAATAGGAAACGATGTGCTTAAAATTAAAAACTGGTTTACACATAATAAACTAAAACTAATCGAGGATAAAAATCAAAATATAGTTTTCAGTTCAGATCGAAGACACATTTTTGGATATAGCATCAAATTGTTAGGGATTTTTATGGATGACAACTTAGATTGGGGCATCCATATAGACAACTTAAGTTCTAAACTCGCCAGTACAATATTTGTAATGCGTAACCTGGTTTATTTGGTACCTAAAAGTACCCTTAAAATGTGTTACTTTTCATTGTTTCATAGTCATATACAATATGAAATAGCTGTTTGGGGCAACTCTGGTCATGCCGACAGAATATTTAAATTACAAAAGAAGGTGGTGAGGATACTTGCTGGAGCGGATTTAAGGGATCACTGTAAACCATTATTTTTGAACATGGGTATTATGCCTCTACCTTCGCTTTATATGTATGCAACACTGTTGGAAATTCACGATAATAAAAATAAGTTTACTATAAACTCCCAATTACATGATCATCTAACAAGATCGAGGGATTTAATTAGGTCACAACGATTCAGACTATCAAAGAGCACAAAGAATTCAATTGATATTCACTTGTATAACTATCTGCCTAACGAAATAAAAATTCTGTCTCCACCACTGTTTAAAAATAGGATCAGAAAGCATTTTTTAACATATTGTTTTTACTCAAAGACAGAATACCTCAATACACCTTTATAACGTGTACCCAGTTTGGTCAGAATACTGTCGATTTACTATCTACATATCACATTGTATTATTGCTATTAAAATGTACTAAGTTTTATGTATTAGTTTATTTAGTCATCGATTCGGGAATATTCTTAATTATTTGCACATTTTTGTTACTTCCATATTTCAAAGATTTTTTATGTGACAGTTTAGGTTTGTTTTTTTTTTGGTTAGAGATTTTTTTATCTTAATTTTTTAATTTTAATTCTTCTGCTAATACTTACATATGTATATTACTTTAGCCAATATGGTTAAGTTAATTTTAAGTTTACATTATTATATCTTTTATTGTATTTTTTATACGGACTTCAAACTTTATGTAAAGTGGTCAATAAACGTTCTATCTATCTATCTATCAACCTTAAATCCCTTGTATCTTAATATTTCTGTAAAGTTTTGGATATTCTTTCATCAAGATTAATATATGTTTTCTTGTGCCGCTTTCCTTCTAGATTGAAAGTAAATCGATCATAAAGGTGATCACAATATTCTGCTTCTTTAACCAGGCACTTCACTAATTGGAATACATTGGGATGTGGTCTTATTAATGTATTCAGACGATGATTCTAACCTTCTAAAACGTTATTACTGCGATGTCTTTGATCATGGCAATTCCACATTTCCTTGGTAATGTGAGTATTTTCTAACCATTCTTTGACAAAGTAGTTATAAAACTGTTCCATTTTTTTCAGAAATAGGAGAGGTTTCTTGAATGCATAACCAGCCATCATCGATATCTTCTATGGGTAGATACGCTAACGCAGCACACATTCTTATGTGCAAACGTATCTCTTCGTTGTCGGTGTATTCAGAAACAAGTCCAATATTTTGAACATTTTTCCATATACATTAATTGAAATGAAAATTACAACCAGAAATTTTGGCTTCGGGAAAATAATTTTCTAAGGCACCAATCACTGCCTCTTCAAAATTCAGTTTTATAAGAGATGGTTTCCAATTTGGTAGTTTCTCTTTCATTGATGAAAATAACATATCGTATGTCTCTTTGGTTTTGTTAGGAAGTAACGCAAATATCAATGGAATTGTATTTGTCTCCTCTGACGTACTACCAATATCGATATGAACGGTATATATTTGACTAAATTGCTTACTGCAGCTTTTGAATGTTCCATCCATAAATACAGTGTCCTTACTGTTAACCAAAATCTCCCTAGCTTTGTTGCTGGCAAACACCAAGATTCTATATCCCGAGGGAGTGGTCTTGTCGATAAATAAAAATTTCGTTTTGTCGCTCATTGTAATAATTTCTTCTGGAAATACTATTTTGAATGCTGCCGCTGGATCTGTGAGCAGCCCACGTGCACGTTTTCTACAATCGTTTAAACCACTTTTCACTAAAGAGAATTTTGGGATGTCTGTCACGAAATCTAGTCCTTGACTATATATAATCTTTGAAATTCATCTTGATATATTTTTGACATCGGCAAATAACTATTGTCTTCCCTAGCTCTTTTTCGAGCATTGAAGACACACTGCTTCACTTCTGTCGCTGCAACACTCGGTTTACACAGATGTTCGGCTTCCTTAAATATTGTGTTATCCATAATTATGTGGCCTCGACATTTTTCAGTTTTCTCTTTCAAACAACTTCAAAAAACCGAACCATCTTTATTTGTTTTTTTTTTATACGAAAATTGTACCCTTTATACAATGCACATGGTTTTCCCTTCGAAGTTTCAATAATTTGCACATCCATTTTTAAAACACTAACTCACACTAACACACTGATTCACAATCATTCTTGATCTTACTATCTCAAAGAACGCAATAGAAATGATTAACCATCAATATGGTCATTATCACGTAGAATTTACAGGTAATTTTTCTGTTACCATACCCTTTGTTAATGACTTAAGTAGTTACAAGTTCGCATTATCAGGTAGAAAGGAAAGTTAGTTCCAGCGATCTCTCATTTTGGAAATTCCAGTTACTAATTATATCTAAACAATTAACTTCCAGGTAGAAGGATTATAAACACAGGTATTAAAGATTAAAGAACACTCTGTTGTTCGACAGTATGAGAAAAATTTAATAATTTTGTTAGTTTTGATTTGACATTTTTTTTTTCAAATCTAAAGGAAAAAGATGTTTCTGTTTATTTGACATGTTAGTTTGTTCATTGCAGGTTCACCAGACTATTATTGTAGAATGAAATTAAAATTATATTGCAAGAGAGCGCAAATCGGCCGATTAAGGAAACTATAGTAGTTAGATATTTCTATTATGAAAATTGCAAAGCGCAAACCGGTCGATTTCAGGTAAGGGCGCAAAACGGTCGAGCGCGAACCGGCCGTATGCTATTGTTAATAACATCACTGCTTTTCTAGGTAGTTTCTGAAGTAATTCTCCTGTTATCAAATCATAGCTAGGAGCTTTCTTAGGATTTAGCATTTTTATTTGTTGTCGAACCTCTGTCGGAGTAAATGTTGTCAGAGGAAGAGATAGTTGACATTGAGTTTCGAGGTACATTCTTATATTATCTTCATCGCTATTAGTATCTGGTGCTGCGAATACAGTTACAAGATGCTCTGCGAATACTGTTGTTTTTTCTGCGTTTGTGCGGGCCCAGGTCATATCTGTTTTTCTTAAAGGTGAATTTGTTATTGTCGATCGTTTAAATTTTTTTGTGGCTTTCCATATAGGGTGGTCTTCATGTGAGAGGTTTGAAACATAAAACTGGAAAGAGTCGTTTTTTTTTCTTCATGTAATACTCTATTTAGTCTATGACTTATTCTGTTAAGGTACGTTTTATTTAGTGGATTTCTGGTTTGTTGCCATATGCGTCGAGCTCGTCTTTTTTCTGCTACAAGTTCTCTTATATTTAATATAACTATCTCATCTCAGAAAACTAAAACAATAGTAGTCAGCAAAGAACCAACCAGATGTAAAATAGAAATTGATGGCATCAGTATTGAACAAGTAATGGAAATAAAATACCTGGGAATTACACTGTCTAGCTATGGAGACCTGGACAAAGAAGTGTGAGATCAAGTACTAAAACAAATAGACTGGCAGAATGCCTTAATAACACTATATGGCGAAACGGACACATTGACACTAAGATGAAGTCAAGAATTTGTAACGCCAGTGTAAGACCAATAATGACATACGCATCAGAAACAAGACTCGACACAGCGACAAAGGCTACTGGAAACGGCAGAGATGAGAGTACTGAGAAGAATTACAGGAAATACACTGAGAGATCGAAAGAGAAGTGAAGAAAATAGAAGCATATGTAACGTAAAGTGTATAAATGAATGGACACAAAATAGAAAAAATGGAATGGAATAACCACATAAGCAGAATGAAGGAGACCCGTGTCGTCAAATTAGCAAGAGATAAGTCACTAATCGGCAGAAGAAGTATCGGACGAACGCACAAAAGATGGAGTGACAACCTTTCATAGAGGTATTTATCCGCCAATGAACAAGCAGAATTGCTTATTAAGAGGAAGAAGAAGAAGTTCTCTTATATGGAGGGGGATATTATGGTTTCCTGGCACACTTTTCAGGCGCAGTGGTGTTGCTTCCCATCCTGTTGTTTGTAAAACTGTTGTTAAATAGTCTACTGCTTTCTCTACATCTTGGTTTTCTTTTATCCCAATATCTAGTCTAATCTTTGTATTTACAGAATTTTGGAAATCATCCCAGTTTGTTTCTTTAGTTGTGAGTTTGGGTGGTGTTGTTCCCCATATTATGTGTGTACTTTAAAGTTATTATTATTGTACTGTGATCTGATGTTAAATCGAAGTTTGATTCTATTGCACTATGGATGTCAGATATCCCTTTTGTTACAGCAAAATCTACCAAATCTCGAATTTTGTTGGCATTCGTAGGCCAGTATGTGGGTTTTCCCGTAGATAAGTATCTTAAGTTATTTTGTTGGATGCTATTCATTAATACTCGATCTTTAGGCGTGATTAATCTGGAAATTCATGTGGTGTGTTTGGTATTCCAGTCTCCTGCTACTATGAATTTGGATCCAAGAGTTTGTATGAAATAATGATACTCTTCGCTTAAAATTGGATGTCTAGGTGAACTGTAGACTGATGATACACCGAGAGAGGTGTTTGTTTCGATTTTAATGATTGCTGCTTGCATTTTTTTCCGTAATATAAGGTTGGACTGCATAGTGTTTAATTTTTGATTTAATAATAACGCAGAACCTGCATGTGCTCCTCCGTCTGGATGGTTTGCATAATACACAGTATAGTAAGGTATCTTAATAACTGAATTATGACAAGATATACCACACAAATCTTTGGTTGTTTTTGATAACTTTTTTATAAGTTGCAAACTGTTGGAAGATTTTCACAAAGGTTCACCAGATTTCATGAGGAAAAGCAAACCAAAAATGAAAAACTTCGAAAGAATGAATTCTATTGTTTGAGCAGTGGTCCTATAACAGCAATAAAGTGGTTAGATACCAAACAAATCACGGTTATTATAATTGCCAATCAACCACATGAAGTAACCATGAAAAAATGTACAGAAAGATGGTACAAAGAAAGATATAATGTGCCCAAAAGTTATTGCAGATTGTAAACTAAACATGGGAGATGTCGGTCACTTTGACCACTTTAGAGCATCATATCCCATAAGTAGAAAGTCTTGAAAATCGTGGATGAGATTGGTTTTCTTTCTTTTATATTCTACTAATCATAGAAATAAGACGAAACTTATAAGCAATCGAAATAGATATAATATATAGATATAATAAAGATATATAAAACAAAATTATAATAATTAAACCAAAGGAAGACAAAAAATCATCATACAAAAGTATTATAAGGAAATTAATAACAAAATAAAATAAAAACGATTGAAAATAGCAAATAAAAAGAAAGAAAAAAGTTAAAAGAGAAAAAAAGTCAATTACAATTTTTTAGTTTATATTCACTACTAACTCGAACTCTGATTAGACGTATGAATAGAAATTTAAAAATAGTCTGGTCAATGGGCTATGCCAAGGCCATTAAAAAAAAACAAAAGTGGTTAAGTCCGCGAAGTGAAATATTTCAAAACCACGTAAACGTCGTTTATGCTGTTGTAATAATTGTGATAAGTAGCTTTTATTTTTTCCTGTATTGTTTTTAAGTAACTATTTCATTGGACAAATTTGTTTCATTAAAGTAGAAAAATTGTAAATATTGAATTCAATAAAAAACATCACTAAA
Source organism: Diabrotica undecimpunctata (assembly GCF_040954645.1). Lineage (NCBI taxonomy): Eukaryota > Metazoa > Arthropoda > Insecta > Coleoptera > Chrysomelidae > Diabrotica > Diabrotica undecimpunctata. The sequence goes on from NC_092812.1 coordinate 23,462,903, forward strand.
TCAATACTTGCTAAACATAAATCCAAATATTAAGCAGAGTGGAATAACATATAAATAATTACATTTGTAAAAAGTAAAAATGGAAATATCGATAGTTGGATTATAAGGGAGACCCAGCCGTTACCTTATGACTTCCTCCACTTGTTATGAAATGAATTAAGTTTGTCGATTAGGCGACCCTTTCGTATGTTATAATAGTTAATGTAAGGCACCGAATGGTTACTTGCCATTACACCCGGTCTTTCAGACAACATTTATCCGTAATCTTAAGTCTATATTAGTGGTAGAATTTAATCAGAAAGGTTTATAACATTTTTAGTAAAAGGGAAATATTGTAGAAACTCTAAATTTAAAATACACAAACATTTAGTTTAAGCTTGATGCCTGTTTCGACATCAAACTTCCTTCATATTGTCAATTAACTTGCCTTTTCGGTTTATAATAATTTTTTATTTGTTTACTTAGTCGATTTTCATCATTGTTTCCTGCAAACTCTTATTTTCTCATTGCTTTATTTATACGTCCATGATGTAAAGCGAGAAATATACTTCGAATCGGTACTTGGAACGTGAAGTTTCTAATCATAGAGAGTAGAAAGTTACAAAAAAGTTTCTAGAAAAAAATATGAATATATGTGCATTATAAGAGACGAAGGATAAAGTAGATGATCAAATTATACTGGATGACGTTCAGATGATTTAAAGGGGTGTTGCTAAAGAAACCAGAGCCAAAGAATGAGTCGCCCTGTTAGTACACAGAAAATTTTTACACCAAGTACAAGAATGCAAATATATCTCTGAAAAAATAGTTAGTGTAAAAGTCACACTGCATATCAGACCTCTGAATGTGATAGCAATATTTGCACCTGAGAACAACAAAAATACCACCACAAGAGGAAGTTTATATCAACACGGTCAGACTGTAATAAACGAGACCTTAAATGACGAATATATCGTCGGCTTAGTGCCAAAACTTGACAAAGTGTCAAATTAATTATTTTGAGATAATCGCAATTAAAGGGTTTAGATAAGGATATCGACATATAAAATAACACTAGGATTTTTTTTGTTATTTTTCATTTTTACAAAATGTAACTAATTATCACACAATAATACGTAAATTAAACAATTATGGTGTTAGCAAATTGTAAGTTGTTGGGTTTTGCCAGTAGTAAAATCGAGAATTGGATAAGTTGTCGAACGAAATAATTGACTTTATCTCTCTTTTAATTGTTGATAAAAAAAGATTAATCTTCATTATCTGAACTATCTTGTCTTGTACATCTGGTTTCAGTATTATTTCTGTTATACCAGGTAATATTGATAATCCTTGAAACCAACCGTGATACTCTTCCGGTATGGTAAAGTTCTTGCATAGTTTCAGAAAATCTTTCTTTTTCGCCACGCTTATAGGAAGTGGTTGTTGATAAAGTCTTTTTAAAACCTTGGACAGTGTTAGTGACGCCTTAATATTTCTTGCAGAGCATGATTTTTATGGATTACTCTCATTTATTGGTCCTTCAAAACATTAATGCAATCAAAATTATCCGAAAGGTCATAATTGTAATAAATCAGACCAAATTCCAAATTTCACAAATTTTAAGTATTTAATTTTGAGCTGCTTTCCGGTTGGGCCAATATTTCTGTTAATAATAAGTTTTTCTGCAAGATCCGTACAGTCATAGAAATCTTTATACTTCATATTTCTTTTACGGTATATTCCGGTTTTGACACATTTATGCCTTTCGCGGTTTTGCGGGATTTTCTTGATCTAGCATAGCGAAAAATATTCTTCCAGTCAGGTAAGGAGTACACAGAAATATTTTTCTTTGCACATTCTATTGCAGAATGCATCGAATCTACCTTCATGTGGGTGTGTTCCATTTCCAAGAACTTTTGCTCTATAATTTAAACATTTTCCAAAACTTCCATACTTTCGCTGCATACTTCAATAAAGCAGCCTCATTTTGATTGCTGTTCTGACCACTGCAAGTATCCGAGAACAGTGTGATATGTTGTTGTTAACATTACAGTTAATGTTGTTCTGTAGATGGTCGAAGATGTAGCTTCCTACTTGCGAACTTCCTTTCTGTTCAGTCATCTCTGTCCAAACGTAAAAGTACGCATTATTCGGTAGTTTTTTTTTTCGAAAAAACATAAATTATACGTAGATATTTTGGGAGTTTAGTATAACCGGCTAACATCTCCACATTGAATTTGTAAGTGGAGTCAGTAAAAGAAAATTATTTTCATTGCTTGCTCCTTCTTTATTCTTTGCTTTTGCATTTTGACATGCCTTCTTTCTGTCTGTGTCATCGATATATTTTCGTTTATATTATTTTTTATTACCTCCATTTGCATTGTCATATACAGAACAGATTGAACACAGGTCTTTTTTGGCTTATAAAAGTCCCTGTTTGAGGCCTTTTGTTGCGGTGATTGGTTTTGTCTTTTCATTGCCTAACTTCATTTGCATGTTTGTTTCTTTATACAGTTTTTGTTGTGTTATATTAACCAATTTCTCCCTAACGTGCAATATTCTCATTGTTTTCCATAGTTGTTTGCTGGGTGCGCTATCGTATGCTTTCTACAAGTTGATAAAGGTCATATGTGTTTCAATATTTTTCTCTTTGTTCTTCTCTGTCACTTGTCTAATATATTATAATAAATATATAATCTAGACACGATCTGGTTTTTAGAAATCCGGCTTGTTCTTCACAATGGTCCATATGTCGTTATTTTTTTTTAACTGTGAAAAAGATTCTTGCTATTGAAGGCATTACACTGATCCCTCTATAGTTATTTGTTGACCTTTTGTCACGTTTTTTGAAAATGTAGTTCATCTATGATAGATTCCACTCATCTACAATCTCCTCTCTTGCTTCGATTTTATTAAACAACACTCGTATAAAGTTTCTATAAATTTGATCAATATATAAAATTTATTACTCTCATTGACGGGTCAAGTGAAACTTCCATTGATGGAGACCAGTCTTCAAAATCTATAACATGAAATTTCGATTTTGATTTTTGGGAATAAATATGGGGCATTTGAAATATGACTAGAAAACGCAGAATTTTAACTTTTACATTACGAATGATCGTAGGTCACAGGACATGCCTCCAAGAAAACAGTTTTGAGTGTAATTAATAGCAGAAGTTAAATACTTTTGAAAAACGTACTAGTGTAGTTAGAAATAGCAGATTTAAATGTTTTAGATCGTTTGTAATGTGAAATTTTCTAAATTCAGCGTTTTTTAAACATACTTTTTGTTGCCAAAAATCAAAACTAAAATTTCATGCTTTAGGTTTTGAAGATAAGTTTCCGGTCATGGAAATTGCATAGTGGCTAGTCAATGAAAAGGTGAAAAGGATACATTGTATTGATCTCATGAGAAACATGAAAAATGGCAAAAATCACGCCAGATAGAAAAATTACATATAAAAACTGCACTCTTTAGCTTTAAAACGCATCTTGATTTTTGTCGATAGAACACTCGGATCAAAAAATATTGAATTTTTACCGTCGAGCCGATACAAATTTTATTGAGCATTGATTTTGTGTTCCAAAATGGAATGGATACTCGAGAAGGACTATTTACCATAAAATTCTGCTTATAAACGATGTTCTCATGTAAATGTTGAGTACGATATGAAAAACTAATAACCATATTTATGAATAAGAACATTAACAACCAAATACGAACCAAAAACGCTAAAAAATAGATACCTGTATAAGCTTATTACAAATAGACTATAAAATATGAAACGCATGTGTTCAATAAATGGCAACGTAATAGAACAAGTAGGAAAATTCAGTATTTGGGAACTTTGATCAATGAAACATACTTCAGAAATAAACATACGAATAGAGATTGCCTGATCATCATTTGTACGAATGAAGCAACTTCTAACATGCAGAAACCTCGCATCATTTGATGTCATATATTTTTAATATTATTATATGGAGCTGAGACATGGACAATAAAAAATGTAACTTCTATGTTGAGATTTTTTACACCCTGGTTATACAAAAGAATGTTCAAAATATCGTGGATATCTGAAGAGGGATGGAAAAGAAGCAGAACTAATAACCACTACACAAACATGAAAACTGGAATACTTGGACAAAATTATGAGGGGGTCAAAATATAAAATATTAAAAATTATATACAGGGAAAGATTTAAGAAAGAAGATCTATAAACCAAAGACAGAATTCTCATTTGAAGAATCTGCGTGAATAAAAATAGCCATTATGATAACCAATCTCCTTAGGGAGCTACCTACTACGAAAAAGATAGGTAGGGTAGAGGTCTTCAAGAATGCGCATTTAAGGTTTAATCAAGTGTAAAATCCAAACCAATTGCGTTAAAAGTATATTTATTTTTATTTAAGCTTGTTGATAGATAAACAACAAAATCAATTATAATTTGCGAACCAAACATTATTACTATAATAGAAAAAGTGAAACTAAAAAAGTGCTTTTGCGCACTCTTATAAACCCGCATTTAGGATTGTAAGATTGCGCACGTAATTTTATGAACATAGGTCACATTTATAAGATCCAAAACCTGCGTAGGCACTGCACTTTTCATGTCACCATTCAGCACATGATATGCACTTAATCCAGTCTTCTGTGATAGGTTTTTTAAATGTTTCGTTGCACCCTGGACAGCTCCAAATTTTCTTAATAGGCGTTGTTTTTGGCTTTGTGAAAACAGCTTTTTCATTTTTTGTATCTTCTCTGTCGGTCTGAGGTTCACATCTGATTTCCTTTTTAAACTCCCTACCAGAAGCGCTTGCGGTGGTGGTAGGTTATCGCCAACATCCTGTTTGAGTTTGTATTGCGGTTTATTTTCTCATTTTCTTCAATTAGTTGGTCCTTATATGGAGAGCTGGTGATAATTTCCGACTTTTTGCTTCTGCGATTTTTGGATCTAACCACAATTGATTTAGGTAACGGAGAAATGGTTGTTAATTTAATATAACTTGATGATGTTCCAGGAGTGTTTGATAAACCAAATGTTTTTGTTTCTGGAGCTATATCAACTTTTTCTTCCAAAGTTATTGCAGATGGGAGTTGTAATGAACATTGGGAGTATTTTCAGAGGCTGATTCAGATATTTGATGTTTTTAGCGACTCCTGATCGTACGTTAAACGCTTCTAGTTTCATAGTTACGGCAGCTGTAGCAGGTTCTTTTCCTACTGTGACAAAAGTGGCCATGAAGACAGAGTCCGTAAATGTGTCATTATTAAAGAGACATATACCCGTCACTTTAAAACCTTCAATTGCATTCGTTATAGTAGCAGCTTTAAAGTATGCAGGAGCAAATATTGAAGCAATTTAGTAAACCGTAATTACCCGTCCTAGATGGTTCGTCAGCCATTTTTCACATTCGTTGGAATAAAACTTTTTTAGCGGGCTAAAAAAAAAAGTGGGTGCATACGGTGACTACTATGAGGAGGAAGTGTTAATGCGATAATGTTATATTGTCGAAAAAAATGCTGCAATGGAACAATGGGAAGTGTGATTATCCATTATCAATAGGACCGGTTGTTCCTTTGTCGGCTTAACGTGATCTCTAAAATGTTTATCATAATCAACAAACAGGTTCTGATTAATAAAACTACTGTCGGACACCATTCCAACTGATGATGGTGGAGCTCCATCCAAAAGTTCTGTCTTCATTCTTTTACGTGGATGTATAAATGCGGGAGGAATATATTGTCCACTAGCACTCATTGTGCATACAACAGTAACGTTGGTTTCTCGTTCTGCGCTAGATATTTTATTGACAAACCTTTTTCTTTTGGGACAGTGGAAAATCCCGATTCATCAATATTGTAAATTGCAGGTGGCGGGAATTTATATGTATTCACTAACTTCGAGAGATTTTCATAAAACCGCTTACACTGTGGTTCATTAAACCCAATAGCCCTGGCGACGCTAGTAGCGGTGGGTTGCCTCAAACTAACGTCTTTATGTCGTTTCAAAAATCCACGTAGCCAGGCCTTGCCTGCCATTTTTGAAGTTCTATCAAAACGATGTGTCAATTTATTTATTTATTTCAGCGAACTCAAAAGCCAGACTTTTTGTTTGTTAGTTGTCTATTGTTTTTATGTAGTTGCAGAACTCTTCTTCCATTTCTGCTGTTAAAGTAATGTCGTATCTTCCCAGCTTTGTAGCTAAAGTTGTTCTTTTTAGCCTTTTTCTTAACGTATTTTCCTCCATTCCTATAGATTTTTCCACGCTTCTCTTACTTTCTCCATTTTTAACCCTTTTTCTTGCTGCCTCCATAACCTCCGGAGAGTATAAAGCACACTGAGAAGTTCGTTTTCTGCCAGACATGCTTAAACAAAAGAAAAAATACGGTTAATCCGTTATAAAAAAAAACCTGGTTTATAAGAGTGCGCGTGTACTCTTAGAACACGAGCATATTTATATTTACACGAGCAATTATTCAAAGTTTATTGCAAGTATGGTAAAATATTACCGCGAAATTCTTACAAACTACAGTTGTGTACAATATCAAAAATTTTAAAATATAATAAGAAAATAGATAAAACTAATTAAAGTTACCTAATAACGTTATTATCGGTGTTTATTTGCCTAAAATGCTTAAGACACATACAAATACTTCGCTTAATCGGTACGAACTAAAACTTTGTTCCTGTCGACGACGCACTCGAAAATCGACGAGTGCGCACTCTTAAAGCACCATACCCTACTTATATTTTATACAGTCTCAGCTAATACTCTAAGCAGAATTTGAAAGCTCGTTTACTATCGTATTTGAATATTCACTCCCCTCTTGACATTGATGTAATTAGTACTCAAGCTTTATGTATACATAAAATATGTTTTTTTAATATTTCGACTCCGATTTGTCAAATAAATCCAATCTTTTAATCCTGCTAAAAAAATAGATTTAACAGTAGCTACAGGCGAGAGTCAATAACATTTGATGAACACGGGTAGTTTTTGATCAACTCTTTTGTGTCGATACATCAGCGACAGCTTAAAATGATTTATTTGTAGTGGCATTTTAAAATGACCAATTCGACATTCGTTATTGCCGAAATAACTTTCAGTCGAACTGCATTTATTTTTGAATTTGGTTGATTATTATTAATTTGCCTTATTTTATATTTCATCGTATTTCATGTTGTAGAGCAACAAGTTTGTCGTTTATCAGAAGCATGCCAATTAGGCACGTTAGGGTCTTTATCTCTCAACAACATTCTCTAATGACCTGAGGGAACAGCGTTTATTCTGACGTAAATGCTCTCTACTCGGATTTTTAGCATGAGCTAAATATATTCAAATAAAATTAGATACATGTCACATGTTTACATCCTTTTTGTCCATAAATATTTTATGGTTTTTGTTTAGGATGTATTTATGTTGCTATATGTTTTGGTATTTTATTTATCTTTTTTTCCTTACATGGCGCATCAACCACGCAGGGTTATTAGCGTGTATGGATTGTGATACAGAGTTAGAACTTAACACTAGAATATTAACCATCTATATCTATCTATACAGCCCTTGCTGTTTAATTTTGGACATAGGCCTCCTCTTCTTCCACGTCTCTCTATTGTAGGCAGTGTGTATCCACTTCGGGCCTGCGTGTTTCTTCTGCGTGAATATTAACCATAGCAATACATAATTAGAAATAAACCTAAATCTATACAAAGTAAAATATTAGATTTTTGATAACAGCTTGCAGTCTTTGAGAAAGGAGAAAATATTTTTAGTATCACTACCTTTTCCAAGAGCACTATTTAATGTTGATGGTATGTTATACATTTTGCGTTGCACATCATACTTGGGGCACTGCAATAAACAATGTTTTACCGTTAAGACACTTTTACACATGTCACACACAGGTTTATCAGCACGTTTTAGTAGGTAGTCGTTTGTTAACCGAGTATGACCAATCCGGAGGTGAGTGAAGGTTACTTGTTCTCTTCTATTGTTAAATTTTGGGAACTTTTGATGATTAATATCAACTTCGTACAGCTTGGTTGGGGAGTTCTTCCATTTATCCTGCCATATTGAATTAATCTTTTCTTTAAAGAATGCTTTCAGGTCGGTGTGAAGAGATCTCGTATTCTCTTCTGCGTTTGGGTTAGTGGGTGCATTTTTTGCTATTTTGTCTACAACCTCGTTTCCTTCGATTCCAGTATGTGACGGTACCCATATAAAATTAACTTTAATGTTTATATTTTCTTCATGTTTTAGTTCCTTTTTAATGAGAAGGAGTAGTGGATGATTACAGTAGAGTTAGTTAAATGCCATTATTGAGCTGAGAGAATCTGTAAAAATGATATTTCTCTTTTTATTATTATTAACTATCAGAACTAGTGCTTTTAGGATCGCATACAGTTCACCAGAGAACGTTGTTGTATATGAAGGTAATAATTTGTAAGTTTCTGTATAATCTGATGAGTAGATTGCCGCCCCAGTTTCGTCTTCGTTTTGTGAGGCATCGGTGTAAACTTTGAAACAGCTACCATATTTGCTATATATTTTAAAAAAATCTTGATTAATTTGACTTGCTGGTGTCAGTAGAGGGAAGTCGAATTGTCCAAGAAGGAGGGGTTTGAATTGAGGAGATATCGTAGTTATCTGGAAAATGGATACCTATTGTTAAAAAGGTACATTATCTCTACAATTATCTCTAATAAGAGCCATAAAAATGCCTAGTCTGCTAAGCGGTGAATTACTTTTGACAAGTTCTGGTGGTGAAAATCTAAGGAATTACCAAAAAGCGATTTCGGCTCATAACAGATTTATGAAAAACTGGAGGATCAGTGCATATATTATCTGTATTCCAATAATCTGAAATTTGCGGACACTTAGTCAATCCAGTGAGAAAATATAGAGCTATAAATACATATATTTCTTCTGTTGTCACTGGTTTGTACGTAAGACCAAAAACTTTCATGGCGGTGTGAGGATTATCATTAAAATATTTATCAGCTCTTTGATCGGTTCATTCGCATAGTTTTTTAACAATACTGCTACTTACAAATGACTCAAAACAGTTTATAGTTTCCATACAACCTTGAAAGTCAATAGCTGGGTGAAAGTTATAGTCAAAGCGAAATTCAGGTATATCTCTTGGAAGCTTATCATCAAACGGATCCGTAACGACTGTCCAGCCGCTCATTTGTACCACATCAATGACTTCTTCCTCATCCGTTGATGAATAATTGCTGTCTGAATCGCTCTCGAAGTCACTATTAGACATTTCATAACTCAAATCACTTTCACTCTCGAGATCCGAATACATTTTTACTAATATAAAACACAATCACGTACCTAATAGGCAAGATAAAGAACACGTGCTCTCTCAGCAAACTCTAAACGTGCATTAAATAAATATCTTGCCGCTGTGTTGGGTTGCCACCAGACTGAACGTCGACCTTGAGCTGTTTACATTATTCTGAGATATGTTTAACCATGATATCGCCGTATGGATATCCATGTACTACTGCGATCCAAATTAATCTACAGAGCTCTATACCACTTTTACAGAGTGCATTAATATCCTCTATATAAATATCCGTATATGGATATTGTGGTAAAATTCGCCATATCTAAAAAATATCCATGCGTGGATACGATGGAGAGGAAGGGGTTACTTGGCATATTCGGAGGTTTGGTCCAATGTTTCTTGTCATATAGTCATGAAAAGACAAGAAGCATTGTCTCACTAGCTCATTTAGTTTTATCCATGGTGCACGTGTAAAATTCTTTTACGGATGTGGTGGTGTGTTGTGTGACAGAAAAATTTCAATGAAGCTGTTAAAAAGAAAGAGGAACACAGAATGCATGTGGCAAAAATGAGAATGTTTAGATGGATGAGTAAAGTCACAAAAAAGTATAAAATTAAGAATGACTAAATTAGAGGAAGACTAGGGCCGGTACCAATTGTTGCCAAAATGAGATAGCAATAAGATGATTTGGTCATGTTCAACGTCGAGATGTCAATCACCCAATACGAAGAATTGCTGATCTGCGGATTCCTGGGAAGAATAGGAGAGGAAGACCAAAGAACACCTGCGGAAGACGCTTAGGCAGGACATTTCGGTAAATGGTATTGATATTGGTGCGACCTAAGATAGAAACTTATGGAGAAATGTAATGGTGAATGGTGATGATGATTATTACATTTATATTAATGTGTACCTATAATTTCATGGGTTTTATTATTTGTTTAACTTTTTGATATTATATTTATTGTTATTACATTTAAGACAATAAGTAATTACGCTTACTTTAAAAAATGCATAAACAAATTCGCGTAATAGTAAAACTTTTATAGAATTTCGTGTTTGACTTATTCTATGATCGCAGATGTTAAATTGCCATTTTCATCTCTTTAGTATTAATAAAAGTTTCTAAACGACCCTTCTTTTATTCGTCTCCGTTTAAAACATTGATATATTTTATGTTTTCTAAGAATACGTATCCGACGTTACATTGTAAAAGGTTATCTTCTATTTGACACCATTTATATGCTGAGTTGTACTACCGCGTCATCTTTTATGATACACAATACCTTTTTTATTTCAGCACCAACAATAGACGAGTTAAGCCCATCTTAGTCGCTGTTCAACATTTTAACGAAACGAGCGCATATTAACTGCTAATTCATTACCTTAAAGATGTGCCAGCCTGAAATTTTAGTAACCACAAATCAAACACACGGTCGTATGTCTGTCTTTAAAGTTTATTACACGGTTGAAAACGCTAAGACTAAATTGCTGGATAGGTGGCAGATTTAAGTAAGATGGATAATAAAGAAAACAACATATTTAGTTTTTTATATGCCTGTTGTTCGTTGTTGGCAGCAGAACCATACGACATAATCTCTTTTACTTTTCACGAATGTTCACAAAAGAATTCTAATATTGAAAACATTTTAGCTATACTATATGTCTTTTGTTGTATTTTGTATACACTGGATGTCCGAAAATCCTAATATGTCCTGAGTTAGCAAATATAGAGGAAAGTGTTCCGATAGATCGATTCTTATAATTAAAGTGCTGTTCTGGAGTATGACTTTTCATTACCATCCAAGGTATTGTGATTTCTTCCAATCTACATATATGTTACGGTAAGAGTAAATAATCTGGTAATTCTACACAATTACCGGTAATCGTATACAATTATCTCGACGGTAAATTTGGGAAATATTCTTTAAAAACCCTTTATTTTCTACTTTTACCGATAATTGTATACATTTCCCAGAGGATTTTGGTAAAGGTAAAAAATTCAAAATTTGTTTTCCTCCTGCGTAATCACTCTTCAGTCAGTAGTGTTGATTGAGATATCAAAAGTGTTTCTATCCTGATTTGGCACGTGCTTCAAATTTTTATTTAACAATTATGTTACCTATCTATTTTTGAAGTGCTTCCTCTACCGACATAACGTTTTGTGTTTACCTATTACATACAGAACTGTACATTACATTATCCTAGAACTGATTGAACTGATTGTAATGAGACATCCACAGAGGTATAACCTTCTACACCTCATAATACAGGGCAATATCACCGGAAGAGCCCAGACCGAGGAAGAACATCCTGGCTCCGAAATCTCCGAGAGTCGTATCAAGAGACATCCGTTAATCTGTTTTGAGTTGCCATAAACAAAGTTATTATTGCCAATATGATCGCCATTGTTCGATAATCAAACAGGTTAAGACAGGTCAAGACGAAGAAGAACTAGTTATTTTTTATTTAACAATGTGTTTAACAAATTTTTATTTTAATTGTGGCTTATTCCCATTTACCTAGTAATTACTCCTGTTTCTGTTTTGCCACCCATACATTTATGTCTTCTATATTGCATGCTCTTCTTATGTTTTCGCTTCTCTGCCTATCCAACTGACTTTTCCCTGATATTCGTCGAAGTATTTTCATCTCTGTTGTTTCTAATGGGCGTCTGGTTTTTGATGTGTCAGGTCTTGTTTCTGCCGTGCATGTTAAAATAGGTCTAATTGCTGCTTTATAGATTCTTGTTATTGTATCTTGCCTTAAGTGTTTGTTCTTGCAGATTGTGTCATTAAGAGATCCCCCCGCTTTACTTGCTTTTAAGCTTTGTTGTCGTACTTCTTCTTCAACATCTCCGTAACTAGTTATATCTATTCCGAGATATCTAAACCTTGCTTCCTGCTTTATTATTTTCCCATCAATTTCGATTTTACATCGTAGTGGGTATTTAGATGTTGTCATACATTTGGTTTTTTCTGCTGGTATCATATTATATTTCTTGGCTGTTTTATTGAAGATGTGTGTTAATCTTTAGAGGTCGTCCTTTGTCTCGGCGATTAATGCGACGTCGTCTGCATAACATAATATTTGGATTTCTTTGTTTCCCATTCTGTAACCATGACCTTTATGTACTGCTTGTAATATTTCGTCCATTTTTATATTAAAGAGAAGTAGGCTTAACGAGTCGCCCTGTCTGACTCCGCTTTGTACTGGTAGACACTGAAAGCCTTTATCAGGGCTATAAAATATAGATATGCTGGTTTATTGTACTCGATGGCCTTTTCTGTGATTTGTCTTAGTACAATAGCGTATTTGTAGTCATTCGGCTTATATGATCTTTCCATTCTACTCTTCTAGTTTTTACCCAGTTCTTGATGTTCTTCATCTTGCATCTACGTCGTATATTTGTACTTCTAGCTCTGTTCCATAGTATCTGGACATCAATTTTTCCAAGTGTTTTCATCTCTGCTGTTTCTAACATCCTTTTTGTCCTCTCTGTGTCAGGTCGTGTTTCTACCGCGTCTGTCATTATTGGTCTGATGACTGTTTTGTAAATTCTGCCTTTCATTTTTTTCCCGATATTTTTATTTCTCCATATTGTTTTTTCAGGTAGCCTGCGGCTCTGTTTGCTCTATTCAGTTAATCTTCTACTTCAGTTTCGAGCTTCCCGTAGCTAGATAAGGTGATGCCTAGATATTTAAATCTGACCTTTCAGCTTCAATTTACATCTTAGTAAATTTGCTGTTGTAGCCATGCATTTTATCTTTTTTGGGGAAATTAACATGTTAAATTTTCTGGCGGTTATATTAAATTGGTGCAGCATATGTTGTAAATGTTCTTCACTTTGAGAGAGTAGTATTGCGATTATTTTAAGTTGTTTTACTCCCATTTGGTATCCTTTTTTAATTCTTACTTTTTTATTATTTCATCCATAATCAGGTTGAACAATAGAGGACTCAGGGAATCTCCCTGTCTTATCCCATTGCCAGCTTCAATAGGGTCGGTTAGTTCTTCTTCCACTTTTACTTTTATTGTGTTGTTTTGGTAGATATTTTCGATCGTTTTAATTCTTCCTAGAGCTATCTCTCTTCCGTACAGTAAGTGGATAACGTCCTTTAATTTGACTCGCCTCAAATGCCTTCTTAAGGTCCACAAAACATAGATGCCGGTTTGTTGTATTCTAATGATTTTTTTTTGCACTTGCCTCATTATAAATATAGCGTGTGTGCCTGATCTTCCCGACCTAAAACCTTGTTGTTCTTCTGCTAGTGTTAATTTCATTCAGTTTATTTGTTACAATTTTAGTGTTGTGTTAATTAATTCCTCTGTAATTTTCCGGGTCCGATGTGTCTCCCTTCTTGAAGAGATGTATTAGGATGCTTAGTCTCTATTCTTGAGGAAATCTGTTTTGTTCTATTTTTTAATTTCCTTAATGCGTCCTTTATGTCTTCCTTCTCAATATTTCGTCGTCATCCCTGGTGTTGGTGGTTCATTATCGTCACCTTTAGTAAATAGGGATCGAAAGTAGTCAACTTATGTTTCCTTCTGAATGTGTTTCGTTTTTATTAGTTCGTTCATCTCTTTTCTTTGACCTCTGATCATTCTTCATATTTCTTTTTGTTTTCCGTAGAAGTCGTGTTCCATCTGTTTTGAGAAGCTTTACCACTGTTCCATTTTTATTTGTCTAAATAAAATATTCGTTTCATTTCTGATTCGTTTATAGTGGTTATATGCCTGTTGTGTTTGTTGTGTTCTGTATTGTAAAAACGCTTTCTTCTTTTCTTTACATTTTGTCTTAACTTCCTCTCTAAACCATGGTGTTTTCGGTTTTAATATGTTAGTGCTCGTCTAAATCTAAATCTAGGAAATCTTTTTACGTAAATAGCACAACAATTTTTCCTATGTACTTGTGGCTAAACCATGGTTACAAAGTGACTTAGATTTAATTTTCAAATGGTGTTGACTGGGCATTAGCTCTTAATTAAGATAGATGTGTAGTTTTACATATGTGACACAATAATCTACGGTTTTTATATACAATAAAAAGACATTTAGTGGACACTGTGAGATCATTGAATAACCTTGGGGTAAAAATTACTGAACATTTTATTTGGGTGGAGCATAATTTAAACATTACTAAAAAGCGAATTGGTAAACTATACCTTGTTAATGGCTAAAGTACTGCGGAGAAAACGCAGGAATCATCAAAGAATTATAAAAGACTTCCTTACTGTACAATGTACATGCGTCAGTCAAAGGATTACCCTCAGAAATGCCTTGAGAGAGTGACTCATCCAACTGATTAATCTGTAATCTTTACAAATTTTGGGAGTTGTTTTCTTTGATATAACGACAAAAGTTGATTTGCCCAGAGCCGTATATTACAATAAATATATACATAGATAGGTAAGTTGTTTAATATTGAACTGTTTTAGAATTTCTTCAAATCCTCATCGTGACCTGGACTTTCACCGTGTTTCAATTGATTTACTGCATATCTAAATTTACATTCAAGGATTTTTGGACCACGTAATTGTTCCGTACTGTCATACAATTATTTACACGTTGGTCATTAATAAGATTCTCCGCGTGATTCTTACAAGCTACCTTGGGTTCTTATGTATCCAATATCGGCCATGCATGTCTGTCTCTCAAGTATGGTAAGGCTGTGTTTCTGCTGGCAATAAGGCACATTATTTGTTTTACTTTTTTATGAAAGTTGACTAAGATTAAATGATTGAATGCCCGTGCCCAAACCTCAATGCCCATGCACTCTTTAAAGCCACACAAGACCGAGACGAGTATGCCAGAATTGTCGCCAACATCCACTAATTGGATAAGGCACCATAAGAAGAAGAAGAAATGATTGAGAAGACAAGATCAGCATTTATCAAAATGAAAAGATCTTCAGTAGTCATGAACTACAACTCCCAATTAAGGTCCGCTTGCTGAGATGTTGTCTTCTTGGTTTTATTGTACGGAGTGGAATTGTGGACCTTATCCGAGGCATCCATAAAACGCCATAAAGCATTTGAAATGTGGTGCTACAGCCGCATACTGAGAATCTCTTGGATGGATAGTTTTATTAGTAATCGAGGTCTTGCAACGAATGACAAAGGACCCCGAAATAAGCATAATTATAAAAGACGCAAACTGGAACATATGGGCTATGTACAGCCAGCTCCAGGTCATTCTGCAGTGTAAGGTGCACGGCAAGAGAGGCCAAGAAGGCATAGGATATAATGGCTACGTCATGGCTACGCAATCTCTGAGATTGATAAAACTTAATTATTAAAGAACTTTTTAGAGCAGTAGTCAACGAAGTTAGAATGTTAGTCATATTGGTAGCCAACGTCCGTAACGGATAGGCACAGCAAGAAGAAGAGCCTAAAATTATGTATGCAATTTCAATATGACTCGAAATAACGCTCAAAACAAAACGTCTCACATATCGTTGAAAAAAAAATGTTCCAAGAACATTCTATGAAGATCATGTAAATACGTAATTTGACTACCCCAGTATACACATCCATATCGCTATCCTTGTCGTGGTCCTAGTAAAAGTTCTGTTTTCATGCTGTACGCGGTGTGTGAACGCGTGTGCAATTCATTAGGAATATTACAAACTAACTCTGATGCGCCATATGGTTCATAGAGAACAGAACAGTCGAGTTTAGTGTACACTAATAAAAATGATTTTAAAAAGGAACAACTTTTAAGTGATGAAACAATTTTAAGGTGCAAAATTCTGGTTTTGAGATATTCGACACAAAATCGGGTAATGGGCATACAAAACAATCAAAATAAATTAATAACACAGGTAAATAACATTTATAATATATATAAAAATAAAAAACAGTTTATTTGGACCATAAATCGAGGAAAAATTGAAATCAAAAATAAAAAGTTAAAAACGACTCAACTCAATCATTTTTATATAAGTTACGGCTTAGTCAAAAATTAACAAACCTGACGTACTCCTGACCAAGAGATAATAAATAAAATCAATGAAGCAGCTTATGAAGCGCTCGGCATGATCAAAAGAAAAAAAAAGGATACTCCATTGTTGTGGACAAATGACATTGATAATACAGTACACATCATCATCATTCTGGCTTTACAACTCTACGTGGGTCCTAGCCTCATCAAGAATTACTCTCCAGTTGTCCATATTCATCGCCTTTTTCCGTCAAGCACGTATTCCCATATTTCTCATGTCTTCATCGATGTTATCAACGATCCTTGTTTTGGGTCTTCCTCTTATTTTCTGACCAATGGGTCTATCAAGGAGCGTTTTTCTAACTGGGTCATTTTGTTCCATCCGCATTACATGCCCCGTCCACTTCAGAGGTTCTATCTTAATATGTTTTACAATATCATGTACCTGGTATATTCTAAAAAGTTTTAAGTTATATCGTCTTTTCCACACTCCATTGTCATTCACTGCTCCGTAAATTCGCCTTAGTACTCTTCTTTCGAAACATCCTAACATGTTTTCATTATTTTTTGTTAGAGTCCAGGTCTCTGAACCATATGTTAGGACTGCGCATATTATTGTTTTGTAGAGTTTTATTTTTGTATTTCTCGATATAATTGTGGATTTAAGGAGGAGATTGAGCCCAAAATAGCATCTGTTGGCTGTGCAAATTCTGCGGTTTATTTCAGCGGTAGTATTATTTTCAGTATTAAGAAGCGCTCCCAGGTATACAAATTCGTTCAGTGCTTCGATGACGTCGTTTTCTATAACAAGTGGTCATAGAATTTGTGGTTGCGTGCTTATTTCAACCCATTTTTGTAGCTGATTCTTTTAATGCTACATACGCCTCTCGTACAGCGTTTTCCGTTCTCCAATATTGATATTATCAGCATAGGCCAGGATTTGTACTGATTTATTATATATTGAACCAGTGGTTGTGATTTGTGACATACGTATTACTGTTTCCAGAGCCAGATTGAACAGTATACAGGATAGAGGGTCTCCCTGGCGCAGCATTTTATTTGTTTTAGAAGGTTCAGACAGTTCCCCCTGAATTCGTACTCTACATTCAACTTTTTCAAGAGTTAGTTTTGGTAAATTTACCAACTGATTTGGTATTCCTAGCTCTTTCATTGCTTTGATCATTTCTCTTCTATTTACAAAGTCGTAGGCTACTTTGTAGTCTATAAATATGTGATGAGTATCAATGCCATATTCCAGTGTTTTTTTCCAAAATTTGTTTCAGGGTTGCAATCTGATGAATTGTCGATTTACCACCTCTGAAACCAGCCTTGTGTTTTTCTATTATCCGTTTTGCATATGGTGCCATACGGTGATATAGTACTGTGGAAAATATTTTATACGCTGCATTTAGAAGCGTAATTCCTCTGTGGTTAGAGCATTCAAAGATATCTCCTTTTTTGTGTATGGTGCAAAGTATTCCAATAATTCAAACCATTGGGTAGGGACTTCTGTGTCCATATTTCTTTTATAAGCTGCTATAATGGTCCTGTAGAGAAAAGATGTACATAGAAAACAAGTTCAAGTTCAAGTACGAACAGAAAACTGTGAAACCTTCGACATGGTCATCACCAAAGTTGGCTAATTTTAATATAGCTCAAAAAGAAAGAGAATACTCCCAATAAATACTCAACACTTATAAAACGTACTATAAATTTGTTAAAACGTAACAAAATACATCACTTATATTTTAAAACTCTTTAAGCTTAGCCCCTTATCTAACTGAAAAAAAACTATTAAAGTTCAAGGACCATATAATCTAAATCCGATATACAAACATTTATGAACTAAGGCTGGACTTAGTTTGAAGTCTGGAATAGGTTTTTGCGAGATTTGACTTAAACAGTTATTTTAATGAAATAAAAGGATTCCTTTGTATTTATACTTTAAGGTGTGAAATGCATGTAATAACGTATGTTCTAAAAGTTTTGACCCAAAATATTTATCGGATTTGTTTTAAACGAAGAAATTTATTTAAACACTAACTAGTTATCATAAATTAAATCTCAATACTTAACTATATTATACTATCGAATTATGAGAATTGGCCCACTCTGCCCTACTAGAAGCAAATTTCTTCGAATGTCTCTCATGAGGTCCAGTCTTTCCGTTTTTAACCTGATTTTTTGCTCTCCTCGCCAATGTCTCTGACATCTGAGCAGGAAATGCACGTGGTCTTTCCCTTATTGGGAGATTCAGATGGTATCCCCTCCTCGCACTTCGTTAATTTCTTTTAAATGATTCTGCGTGAAATGTTTTCATTTTGGAATATTGTAGATACTATTTCTTATTTCTAATTTTACGACATCTTAAAGCGAAAACTTCAAAATAAAAATAAATCTCAACTAACAGTCAACGTAAACAAACTTATGTTTCCAAAAGCAACTTAATATTATTTTGTTTTTGTTAATATTAAAGCCAATGAATTTTGTGCCAAAACTGTTAGGACATACGTTATTACACTTTTGTTTGTCTTGTATCTTCATAGGAATTATTACTAAGAGCAATGCTAGGTATATCACTTAAGGACAAGAAAACAAACACATGGATAAGACAGAAAACCAAAGTCACCGATGTGGTGCAAAAATCATTAAAGTTGAAATGGGAATACGCTGGACATGTAGCTAGGAGCGATCTAAACAAATGGCACAGATCAATTTTAACCTGGAGACCATACCAACACAAAAGACCCAGAGGCAGACCTCCTATGAGATGCACAGATGATCTGAAAACGACTGCCGGGAAAAATTGGCTACAAGTAGCGTACAATAAAAAACAATGGAAAGGAAGACTTGAAGAGGCTTATGTTCAGATGTGGACGTGAATGGCTAGACGAAGAAGAAGAAGAAGAAGGAATTACTACATATCTTCATAATTAAGACACAGATACGATTAAAAATAAAGCAGATAACATGCTTCTATGGGCCAAACCCGAGCGTCTTCGAAGATATGAACGGAATACTACTTATTGCTATTAACATATTAAATAAATAGAGTTATGTAAAACCATATTGTGGAAAATTGGTAAAGTAGGAAAATGTGGGAAATCTACCAAAAAAAAAAGAAGATACAACTTTTGATGATACGACATACTTTAAACTGACGCCAAAGCAGAAATCGAAAGACAGAAAAGATTCTGGTCTAGTAAATATGCTCATTGAAATGATTATAGCGCCATTCCATTTTCTTGGTGCCTTTGGTGTTCATGTGCAAGAATAAAAACAGATAGAAAGACAGACAAGAAGCAACAACAGAAAGATCAACTCATGAAGTCCATGATATTACGCCACATGTAACGGGTTAACTAAGAAGATATATCTTTACATAAATCCGAGTTTGTAGTGTTACGTTCTATATAACGTAACAGCTTATTTATTTTAGATTTCCGTAATTTTCTATCGATTATTCTCTCTCCCCCTTGTTAAATAATTCATATTAATATAACGACCCTTTATTTTTGTTTATTGTTTTGTTTTTATCGTCTTGTCTACTAACTTTTCGATATCCCTATTACCTCAAAATTTCAATATACATACATCAATTAATTTTCTTATCAATATCTCTACTTCTTGGAACTTTGAACTTTTAAATATTTCGTTCCGAAGAGAACAGGCCCTTTTCGTCGTCAACTATCCAGCAAACCAGCTACAAGATCTTTTTGATCTAAATTCTTTCCGTTATACTGTAACTTGAGTCTCGTATCATCATCATCATCATTATCATCATCCAGCCTTCATTTATCACGCCTACTGCTGGACACAGGCCTCTCTTAAACCTCCCTTCCATTTTTTACGATTTTGTGCTCTTTGTTACCAATTTTTGGTGATATGCCTCTTATTGTCAGCTCAACGTTAAGTGCTCTTCCTCTACTACGTTTGTTTGCTTTTGGCCTCCAATTTGTAATTGTGCTCGTCCATCGTAAGTCGTGCATTCTCGCTACATGGTCTGCCCAGTTCCATTTCAGTTTCGCTATGCGTTCCACAACATCAGCAATACAAGTCCGTTCCATTCGTCTCTCTGCCACTCTCAATTTCGAAGCCGTAGTCTTGTTTACAGTCATAGTTTCCGCCCCATGGGCCATGACCGTTAATACGCATTGGTCAAATACTTTTCTTTTGAGGCTAATTGGTATTTTGGCCCTAAGTGTGTCTAGCAATTTTCCAAAGGCTG
This sequence comes from Diabrotica undecimpunctata, assembly GCF_040954645.1. Lineage (NCBI taxonomy): Eukaryota > Metazoa > Arthropoda > Insecta > Coleoptera > Chrysomelidae > Diabrotica > Diabrotica undecimpunctata. The sequence continues at coordinate 23,483,359 of NC_092812.1, forward strand.
CCCACGCTAAAGTAGTTCGTCCTTGGATTTCACATGTTTGGTAATCCCTGCTGATTCTTATTCCATGACCCAAATACGCATATTTCTCCACCAGTTCTACCACTTTGTTCAACCCATGGTTATTGGGGACCATATTTGTCACAAACTTAGTTTTGATCAAGTTCATTCTGAGGCCCACCTTCTAACATGCAAAGTCCAATTCATTTAACATATCTGTGGCTTCTCCCAAATTATCTGTGATAAGGACAATGTCATCTGCGAAACATAGATGGATAAGCTTTTCGCCGTCTATTGTTACTCCTGTGTGGTCTTAATTGACCATCTTAAAGGCATACTCTAATGCTGTTATGAATAATTTCGGTGACAATGTATCTCCTTGCCTTATCCCTTGTTTTATGTTTATTTAATTTTATCGTGTATCTTAACAGTCATAGTGGCATTTTTGTAAATATTGTAAATACGTTCACTATACCTATGGTCAATCCTGCTGTCATTCATTGCTTCTATAAGGCTGTCTATTTCGATCGTGTCGGACTCTTTATGAAAATCTATGAAAGGTAGGACAAGAGGTTTGTTGTATTCTATAGACTTTTTGAACGAGTGTCTTTACTGTATAGAGGTGATCATTGGTACCATATTTGAACGGAATCTTGTCTGCTCTATATATAATAAGGTCTATAATAAGGTCTATAATTTTCTAGGTCCGTTCTATCTCCTTTTTTATGCAAAAGGATGGTTATAGCATTGTTCCATTCTTTGGGCACCTCTCTTTTGTAAACATAGATTAAACAGTTACCTTAATTTATTTAATAGCATATCTCCTCCATTTACGATAGCTTCTATTACTATTCCACCCTCTCCTGAGGCTTTGTTATTTTTATCGAATCTCATCGAGACTTGGGTGGAACAAATATACTGTGATTAGCTTTGCCATTCCACCAGGGTCGGTCACAAGGCATGGTGCAGCACTCAGGTCCATCAACAGGTCCATTCCACCCAATATAACACGAAACCAACGGTGCAATGCATTTCATCATGTGCTAATCTATTATCTTATACTTACCATTAACAAATTTCCAACCAGTAGCCATTCAAGGAAGACAGCAGGGCAAGTTAAGTGTTTTGTTCGGACAATTTTTTTCTTTTTTTTTTCTTATTATTGCATTCAGCCACTTTGTACAGGATTTACTGTAAAGTAGAGGTAGATCTATTTATTTAAATAGAATGTTTGTTTGAATTTTTGAGTTATGCTTTGATTTTACTTGTGATCTTTCTTGTTACCATTGTTTGTCTTAGGAATTAAGCGAACTACCTCTGAGAAGAGCTAGCTAGGGTAGGGATCTCTATGATTTTCTTTTTGTAATGGTAAAGAGGAGATACTTTAACTAAGGTTGTCACAAGTCAATCGTAGATTTCAAAATGGTAGAACTCGCGTGGTTAAAACCTTACAATACTTTTATCTAGAACAAAAAGCAATACAAAAAGAGTAATGCATTTACACAAGCAGAAAAATTACGTACTATAAATATTATCAAAATTATAACGATAGAAATTAACACGGAAAAATTAATTAAGGGAATGAAATAATGGGAACTTGAGGAACGTAGAAGAAGTACATAATGGAGATAGGATATTGCTAAAATGTCCTAAATCTACAGCAGTTTACAATTAAAAAAAAGAAGACCTTTAACACGTGTTATTATTAATATTATAAATTAAAACTTTTAAAAACAAAAAAAGTAATAAATAAATGTGAAATTTGAAAAAAAATGGTGTGCATTTCTTAGTAGTTGAAAAATGTTTCTGCGTGTAAGGCATCCACAACAGTGGTGGGGCTGTCGGTGATTGGTCCCCGTAACAGGGTAATTTGCTGTGGTCCTGCGGTATCATTAGCAGGATTGACATCATGCTCACTCTCTACCTCCCGTTTACCTATTTCCCACTCGACAACTCGACGCGACGACAGAAAGACAGATCGATTACCACCGTTACAGGCTTACAAATTTGCATTTACTGACCCATAACCAGTTTTTGCAGGTGCCCCGTTTTTTCTTACAGTCTGCACACACCCTCACATGTCAAGTTTTTACGCACCGCCGGTATTTAAAGGGGAATTCCAACTCTTCCGACCTTTGATTTTTTACGCCATTGACAAATTGTTCAAAAAATTTAAGAGTTTTTAGGTAGAGTGACTTGGCTGAAAAGCAACACCGATGAATGTAGGGCTTGAAAAAGGGATGTAAACTTTAGAAGGCTGAATAAATTATATTTTTTGCGGATTAAACACGATGGCTTGTAGTTAGTGCCATGTGGATGTTATAAAAGAAAAGTTGGAACAATTACAATGGAATGAAAACATTCCAAACATTATGAAAGCATCATTCGAGGAAATATGTAAATATTGAACCATATATGAGAATGATAGATGAGAATGATAGAGAAAATTAATAATCGACTACATATTTAATAGCAAAAATATATAAAATTTTAATTTTTTATCACCTAGAAAAATGAGATTTCAAAAACTGGATATAAAAAAGGCAAAAACTGCTAATGTGTTACATACTTGTAGTGTACGAGCTACACGAGGAAAGCATCCACCTGTAGACGAAGTTCATAAATAATTAATATACTTTTAACAACAATACTAGTAAAAAAACAGATTCCCCTGTTTTTCTGTTTATAGACACGATGTGGATAAATATAAATAGTCACAAAAACGAATAAAAATCTGACCAGTTTTGTCCTAGAATAATACCAAAATATACTTTACAAGTAAACAAGAAAAAGCAGTTGATGAAAATTTATAGAAATATATTTTGATTTAAACTGGAAGAGTATTGAATAATTAAGCTATTTTAAATACGTTTTACAACGAGACAATTTAGGAAAACATCCACCTGCAGACGAAGTTCATAAATAGTTGACTTTCAACAACAATTCTAGTAAAATAAACTATTTAGAAGTAAGGAGAAACATATTCTTTATTGCAGTTATCTCGATTATTGTTCATATAGAAATACAAAACGTGGCATTTAAAAACACTGTTCATTTCCAAAATATAAATCTTCGGTTTAAATATTCGTAATTACACAAATTCTAAATTCGCTTTTCACAAAAGATAATTTAAGTTAATCGAATACTTTGAGCGTGGATGCCAAAATTTAATTAGGAAGACCCTATACTAAGGCAGTATAACATAAACACCCGTATCTCATTACCTCTTAAATTAAAAATTAATTATAAACGATTCCTTCGATACCAAAATCGTTATAAGTCTTAATAATTATTTTTAAGTGTTCACTCAATCATCCGGACTGAAGACTCTTCTTTAAATCTTATCTACATCAACAATGAACACTAGTTTTTTGTTTTTTGTTCTTCAAAGTAATAAATAATTAAATTAAATTTATAAGTTGGTTATAGTTTACACAGGGTATTAAAAAATAAGATAGATGAAAAAACACAACTTTATTTTACACCCCTTTACTTCCAGTATATAGGCAAAACATTCATATTTCTCTAAAAACATTGATATAGTAATTCGTTAAAATAGACCTACAATGTCAATAAAATAATCATCGAAATACAATCAACGGTGCAGAAGAAAAATAGCTTCAAACTTATGACACATATTTGTGTTGTATTCATTTTAAGAAGTAGTAATATATATATATATATATATATATATATATATATATATATATATATATATATATATATATATATATATATATATATATATATATATGAAAATTACTGAGTTCTCGGGAAGAACCGCGTTGAGAATTTAAAACTCGACGTTTCGGCACCCATTTTGGAGCCATTATCAAGAGGGATACGGTTCGGTTCGAGTTCGGGGTCTCAATCTGCCTACTCCCCTCACTCGAGACGTACCAGTATCGTGTTCTATATTGCAAGAACTGTCTCTCGGCACTGAGGTCTCAATCTGCCTACTCCCCAGTGTCGAGTGACAACCGGTCTTACCCTGTGTGGCTGCTTTTATACTCGCTGTATGCGCGGGAACGGTATGCGCTGACGTGGTCTGAACTGACGTGGCCTGAGCGGTGTGGGCGGGAGGTCGCTGAAGAAGGGGTCGCCATGTTGCCGGCAATCGTTTCGCGTCATCGCGCGTGTTCAAGCTGTGAGGCCGTTTTTCGATTTCGATTTCGAAATCTATTTTGTGGCCTGTCTGAATATGATGTTGGGCTAGGGCTGAAGTGGTATCGGAATGTTTGACTGATAGAGAATGTTCGTAAATACGGTTATGGATTCGTCGGTTTGTCTGTCCTACGTATGTACGTGGGCAACTGGAACAAGGTATCTCGTAGACACCATGGTCTTCATTGGGGATTTGGTCTTTTACGGATCTAACGAGCTTGGACAATTTGGAGTGAGTGGTGAAGATGGTTTTGATATTAAGAGGGATAAGAGTTCTACTGATCTTGTAAGTGACACCTTTAATAAAAGGTAGAAAGATTTTGAGTTGATCCGGCGGCAAGGTTTCTTTTTTGGATGGAATGGGGTTTAGAAGTTTTTGAATGCTTCTATTGATTTGGGTTTTGTGGTAGCCGTTTTGTAGGAGTGTTTGTCTTATTGAATTGATTTCGGATGACCTGTGATTGTTGTCGCTAAGTCTTATGGAACGGGAAATAAGAGTGTTGATGACTGAATTAAGTTGGGCGGGGTGATGATGTGACTGGGCATTGAGATAGCGGTTTGTATGAGTGGGTTTCCGGTACACGGAATAGGAAAAACTGTGAGGTGGATTTTTCTGAATAAGAACATCAAGGAATGGCAAAGACGCTTCAGACTCAACTTCCATCGTGAATTGAATGCTGGGATGTATTCCATTCAGGTGGGAGAGGAAGAGATCTAATGTGTCTTTACCATGGGGCCAAATGACAAAGGTGTCATCAACGTACCGTAACCAGCAGGTGGGTTTGAGATTTGACGAGGACAAGGCTACTGTTTCGAAATGTTCCATGTATATATCTGCTATTACGGGAGAGAGGGGCGATCCCATTGGAGCACCTTTGATTTGACGATAGAAACGATTTAGGAACGTGAACTATGTATTAGACATGCAGTGTTTTATAAGAGATAATGTGTCTTGGGGAATTTGATGTTTAGAGTCCAAGATGGAAATGGTTTCATCGATGGGAATGTTGGTGAATGGAGAAACAATGTCAAAACTGACTAGTATGTCTGAGGGCGAAATAGAAAAGTTTTTCAGAAGATCAATGAAATGAAAAGAGTTTTTGACAAAGGACGAGGCGTTTTCGGCTAATGGTTGTAAGGATGAAGCGAGATGTTTTGCCAATTTCTGAGTGGGACAGTTGTATGCACTGACGATGGGTCTTAGGGGAACATTGGGCTTATGGATTTTTGGAAGGCCGTATATCTTTGGAATTCGGGATGATTTTTCTCTGGGTATAAGAGATTTTTTGAGGTCTGGAGATAGAGTAGACTTATTTATAATGGATTTGGTCGTTTTTTCTAGATATGTGGTTGGATCATTTGGGACATGTTTGTATTCTGTGGAATTCAGAAGTTCGGGCATTTTGTCGAAATAGTTAGAAGAGTTGAGAATGACGGTGGCATTACCTTTGTCGGCCGGGAGGATGACGATGTCAGGGTTGTTGTAAAGTTCTTTGAGGGCACGTCTTTCTGAAAGACTGATATTTGAAGGTGGGGGTTTGGAAGTACGGAGAATTCTGGCGACATCTTGTCTGGCAACTTCGGCTTGGTCGGAAGGAAGATGGGAAATAGCTTCTTCAGTTTGACAAATAATTTTCTCAGTTGGACTGGAAAGAGGAGTGACAGAGAAATTGAAGCCTTTTGACAGAGCTTTGGTAGCTGAATCGGATATGTGAATATCTGAGAAATTATGGACAACAGTAGAAGGTTGTTGATTTGAAACGGGCGGTGGATTTTGCTGAGAGATAAGTTGGTCCAGTTTGCGTTTCTGAGTTTGGGTTTTGTTGTCAGAAATGTGTTGGGCTTTTTGGTGAGAAAGACGATCGAAAGTGTCCCATAATAATGGATGGATATTGAAAGAGTGGATGTCATTGTAGGTTTTAAGAAGTTGGGAATTTGTTGTATCTAAGTTGCGTCGGGTGGAATGAATTGAATTTCTAAGAAGCGAAAAACCAGTGGCTCTAAGAATTTTGGAAATTGATGAAGATTTGGTGTGATGTTTAACTTGTAAAGATTTTGGAATGACTTGATGGTCACGACATGATTTAAGAAAAGCAAGATCACAGAGAAGACGGTATTTGCGTGTTAGAAGATTTTAAATTCTCAACGCGGTTCTTCCCGAGAACTCAGTAATTTTTATTTATCTGATCGCGGAAACTTATCCGAACATATATATATATATATATATATATATATATATATATATATATATATATATATATATATATATATATATATATATATATATATATATATATATATATGAAGTGAAATGTCGATAACAATTAAAGTAAACTGTATACCCAAGCTTAATCAAGACATTCAGAGCGATGCTGGGAATATTTATATTCCACTATGCATCAACAATTTACCCATATCAATTATTATCATTTTTGTACTTATTTCGTTGAGTAAGGACGATAACAAAATAAATATACGTAGACGGTTACGTTTGGATTTAATTTGAGTCTCTTACCATTCTCTAACAGGTGTTTCTGGGTCTACCCGTCATCAGAGAGACTTGCAAGAATATATATATATACACATATGTCCAAAAGTTTGGAATATTGGAATATTTCATTTTTTTATTGATTTTTATATATAAAATCTTCTGAATAGTTAAACATTATTTTGTTTTTATTCTCAACAATACTAAATAAATCTCAAAACCAGATAAACGATATGCAAAAAAATTATTTATTCTTTTGGAGTGAAATACATGTACAACTTACATTTAAAAATAAATTAGTATAGAAAAAAATAATTTTTAATAAAACTAATAATTAGTATTTCCTCCATTGGCCTGTATGCAGGCCTGTAGGCGATTTGTCATGCTGCCCATTAACTGGTCGAGCTGGGCTTGCGGAATTCTCTCCCATTCTTCACGAGCAGCATCTTTTAGTTCTCGAAGTGTAATAGGGGGATGGTTTCGCCTCTTGATGCGTGTTTTGAGAATGTCCCAAGCATGTTCAATAACGTTCATGTCGGGGGAATTTGAAGGACACTGTAATGTAGGTATTCCTTCTTCTTCCAGAAAATTTTGTACTGCTGCTGTTCGATGAGGAGGTGCGTTGACATGCATAAACACAAATTCATCACCTACTGCACCTCGGAATAAACGGACGACAGGACTTAAAACTTCCTCGATGTACACAGCACCAGTGACTCTTCTCTCCAGCACCAGCAGCGGCGTCCGTGTATCACTCATAACACCACCCCAAACCATAATACTGCCACCTTCAAATGGGACACGCGGTTGGGCTGTTTCTAGTCGGGCTTGTCGTCCTGGGGCCCTCCAAACCAGTGTTATTCGCGAATCAGATACCAAGCCAATTTTTGACTCATCAGAGAACATCACGTTATTCCATTTAGGACCATGATGCACCATTTCTCTAGCCCATTGCAACCTTACTATTTTGTGTTGGTAGGTTAGTTTAGGAACACGTAGGTGTCTTCTACGATACAAATTTACCGCATTTAGTCTGCGTGTTATTGTTTGCCGTGAAATATTCAGTCCTTTAAGCCTAGAAATTTCTCTGGATATACCAATTGTAGATTTCAGACGATTTCTACGAGCTATCAATGTTATTTGCCGGTCTTGTGCTGCTATTGTACATCGACTTCTACCACTTCTGGGTCGATCCTTGACGTAATTTGTATCTTGGAATTTTTTTTTAATTTTTGATACAGCACTCTGAGTAACATCAACAATATTCGCGATATAACTTTGACTAAAGCCCTGTTGTAACAAAGCAATTACTCTGGATCTGTCAAAATGAGATATCACGTTTCTAGTCATTTTTAAACGGCTCAATTCAAATTTAAACAAAGACTGAAATAATGTGTAAATACTCTAATCAGCTGAATGTGACCAAAATCATACAAAAACGATTCAAATTTTTTATCATTTTCACTTAAAAACGCTCTAGAATGAAAATCAACAACAATTTTAAAACCACCATAGGCGTAGATATATTACTTGTACGTATTCCAAACTTTTGGACATGTGTGTATATATATATATATATATATATATATATATATATATATATATATATATATATATACAGATTGAACGAATTTAAAACGGAACATACGAAATCAATGTATTTCGGCTCAACTCCGCTCTAGGTGGTTGGCCAACAAAAGGTTGTCAAATAATTATATTATAAAAATCCAATATTTCAGCGGGCTGCTGGATTCTGAATTCATTCAAGAACAAGTCAAAACTCCACCCAAATAGGTTGACTAGAATCACTGTGAAAACTAGACTACACAAGCAGTTATTATGCTGTCAAACCACTTATCGCTTCCTTATAGTCCAAGAGATAGAGCCGAAATTTTGAACTGATCAGTAATATGACATTTCTCTATTGGAATATATTCATTGTAACTGGGTTAAGACTTTGCCTTACAGGCGGACGCCTCTCGTGGTACAGGGGGTGGCTATACAGGGATGAAGTTGTAATTTTTTTCAGAAAAATTAACTATCGATAATATGGCTGAAAATTTGCCCAGAGTAAGATCTTGGTATAACTAGACGAAATCCCAAAGGGCGGACGCGAGAGTGGATACATAAGGGAAGGCGGACATGGGTGAAATTGCAATTTTTTGGGGAAAAATTAACGATAAGTAATATGTCCGCCATTTTCATAGCTCATTATTTAGCCCCTAAAAACTCTAAATCCAAAAGGGCGGACAGTTGGGTTGGTACAGAGAGCCATAAAACGGGGTCAAATGTACCACTTGCCTGCGCATTTTAGGTCTCGGTAACAATTTTCAAACTGATTTTATTATGATATTTTTATACCGATTGATTTGAAAATTTGTATGCTCACTTCTGTTACTATTCTGAAAAGCGTCAAGTAGAGTTTTCCTTTAAATTTTCGAAAAAAATTACGTAATTTTTTGAGGTAAAATCTAATTTATAGAATCCTTTCGATTTTCTGTAAGTTATACCATGATTTTATTCCAAAAATTTTGAAACGATTTTATATATATATATATATATATATATATATATATATATATATATATATATATATATATATATATATATCGGTTTCAAAACGTCTTGCGTCGTTGTCCGATGCCTAATTTCCACGAATTTCTATCATTCCATTGTTCTTGCTCTCGAATATCTAGAGCAGACAGAATTAGAAACGATGAAATAAGAAATCGGATGGGGGTAGATGGATCACTGGCAACAGACATAGAAAGGAAACAACTTATATGGTATGGCCATGTTCAAAGAATGCCAGAAACAAGACTACCAAAAATCGCCATGAAATGGATACCACCAAATCGTAAGAAACGAGGAAGAAAAAAAAGAACATGGAAGGAGGGAATAACAAAGGCAATGAGCTCCCGAGACTTGACCGAAGAACAATGAAACGATTTTTCCGATAAGAAAAAAAAATTTAGAAAAACTTTAAAAATTTCGTCATTTTTCTCACTCTCATTGATGGCATCACATTCGTCATCTTCGTCACTTTCACTTTCAGTAATATCTAAAATAGTGAAAATCTGACATCGTTTACTTTTCTGTTTGGAATTGTTCTCTTCAATCCTGTTCCATATAAGTGACATATGAAAGTTTCTAAGGTTTCAAATCGAAAGATTCTAAAAATTAGATTTTACCTCAAAAAACTACGAAAATTTTTATTTACGGTAATTTTTTTCGAAAATTTTAAGGAAAACTCTACTTGACGCTTTTCAGAATAGTAACAGAAGTGAGCATACAAATTTTCAAAATAATCGGTATAAAAATATCGTAATAAAATCAGTTTGAAAATTGTTACCGAGACCTAAAATGCGCAGGCAAGTGGTACATTTGACCCCGTTTTATGGCTCTCTGTACCAACCCAGCTGTCCGCCTCTTTGGATTTAGAGTTTTTAGGGGCTAAATAATGAGCCATGAAAATGGCGGACATATTACTTATCGTTAACTTTTCCCCAAAAAATTGCAATTTCATCCCTGTCCGCCACCCCTTATGTATCCACTCTCGCGTCCGCCCTTTGGGATTTCGTCTAGTTATACCAAGATCTTACTCTGGGCAAATTTTCAGCCATATTATCGATCGTTAATTTTTCCGAAAAAAATTACAACTTCATCTCTGTATAGCCACCCCCTGGACCACGAGGGGCGTCTGCCTGTAAGACAAAGTCTTAACCCAGTTACAATGAATATATTCCAATAGAGAAATGTCATATTACTGATCAGTTCAAAATTTCGGCTCTATCTCTCCGACTATTAGGCAAGCTCCTCTTTCCTTTAAAGGAGACAGATAGTTGAACGATATTTTATACAATGTCTATCACCGGGTATGGATTTAGTTTTGTCCAAGTTTTATATTGGTCCACTATTTCAAATGCAGTTCAAACAGACATATATTAAATTGTATGTTCCGTTTTAAATTCGTTCAATCTGTATATAATATATATATATATATATATATATATATATATATATATATATATATATATATATATATATATATACATCAAACCGGTCACACTTCGCCATTAAAGTGGTACCTATCTGACCTCCGCGCTTTTTCTCCACCCCTCCTCAATGTGTGACTTACGTGAGGAGGCTTATGATCTGAACGTTACTTTGGGTGCTCTGGGTAATGGAACACAAGCACACATATCGGCTTTTCTCCTAATTTACTTTACTGGCACTATAGAAGTTACTCTAACATGACTACGGGACTTGGGTCCATAAAAAAAGGTGTGTTTTTCGAACAGAGAATCATCAACCTAAGTTGATGTCTCTCAGTCTGAAATATGTGTGTATTCGGTTACTCAGCATCCGATTTGGCAAAATAAATAAACCGGAAGGCCTGGCCATAGAGCCCATGCTTTTCGCACATGACCTCGATGCTCAGTTTTCGCGACTAAGGTCTTTTTCAACCTGCCTTTCAAGGAGCCTATTCCCAAGTGGTTGTATAAAGGGCCTGTATTTGTTGACGAATTTGAATTTGCCTGACAAAAGAATTAATTATCCACTTAACTAATTATGGATAAAAATTTGACAGAAGGTAAGGTTTTTTTTTTTGTTAGATTTTGGTGTGCTTCATCCTTCCTCTGGCCAAAATCGTGTTAACCATGCTGGGAAGAGCAGGAATGATGCTCTTTTTTTTAGCGTACTCTCTTGCCAGAGTTGCTTACCCTCTCGCCAGAGTATATACAGTACTACAAAGATATTGACAGTTTATGTCAATTCTTACAAATACGAGAAGCAAAATTAAGAGAAAGAAAAATGAGGAGAACGCAAGAAAATTATAGACAACGAGAAAATCAAGACTATAGAGATAGAGGACAAAACTTTAGGAGAGAGTACACAAGAAGAGAATTTGTCCCGAGGAGGGAAAACAAAAGTAGAGACAACGGAAGAGTAAATCATGAACAAAGAAATCGGAAATGGAACGAAAACAGATATCGAGAGAACCAGAATAGAAACAACAATCGCACATATCAGGAAAACCGAAATAATAATAGAACGAATGAACCGGAAAATCGCGGAAACCGATACGGGTCCGAGAGACCAAGAGAAAATAGAAGAGCGGTCAACAACACACACATAGAGGAATATGAGGATGAGAGACAAAGCGACAGAAGTAGAAGCGAACAAGAACAGCAAGCGTCTTTTCACGAAGGCGCTCACTAAAGACAAAGAAACAAACAGGAATTTTTTGTCACCCGAAGGAATTTATTAAATTGGCAGAAAATAAGGACAAAATAAGTGGAGCAAATCTGAAATTTGTAGATGGTTTTATCAACGAGACACCGATTAAAATTATGATTGATACTGGATCGGAAATTACACTGATCAACAGAAAAGTAATAGAGGAAGTTAATTTAACGAATTTGATTTACAAAATTCCCAAGGTAAATTTAGTGGGCGCAAATAAACGGACTTTGGCAACGATAAATGAAGGAATACGAATAAAAGTACGATTGGATAAGAAATTTTATGCACTACAATGTGTTGTGATGCCAAACATGTTGCATGATATGATCGTAGGAGTGGATGAATTGGCAGAAAAAGAAAAAGGAAAATGAGAAACAAAAAAATGATTTAGACAAAGAACAAACGGTGGAAATAAATTTGGCAATGAAACAAGGACAGAGAAGAAAGAGGAGATTGGCAAAAGAAAGTGAAAAGTGGGTTTCCTCAAAAGAAGAGATGAGCCCAGAAGAAGAAAAAGAAGAAAGATTAACAAAAGAAGACGAAAAAGGTACAATTGAAACAGTGGTATTTGAAGAAGTATGCGAAATGGAGGAGGCAGAATACAAAATAAATATGTGTAAAGAAATTGAGGAAAAAGAAAGAAAATTGATATGTGGAGAAGAAAAGGAAAAGGAATTGCGTGTAATATTGAGAAAGTATGAAGATTTAATAAATGAAGAAAACAGAGTAGCCAAAGAGTATGAACATTCATTTGAGGTTAAAGACTTAGGAAACTTTCAATCGAAGACGTACCCGATCCCATATAAATATCGACAACAGGTGAAAGAAGAAATTAAAAAAATGTTGGAAGACTATTCTTTATTGTTTTTGCATAGAGAAAAATCCCTAAATAATTCAGTAATTTTTATCGTATGCAAAGGCGGGGATTTGTTATGTTTCTTTTTTCCCAACCAAAGAAAAATAAATAAAAATATCCATCGAAATAAAATTTCAAGAAATCATTATAAACAAAAATGTATATATTAATTTAAGATAAGATTTAGTGTAGATAAGAATAGAAATTTGTTTGGCAAACGACCGTTCTCCGTTGCAAACAAAAGTATCAAAAAACCTTTGTTTAGAATTAGAAGACATTTTACCTGAAGTTAATCTTTTCATTGTTTGTAGAGTCGAATATTAAATGACCATATTTTAATCTTTTGAAATATGTATAAATGATGTATTGAAAAAAAACCAATTTTAAAGTAAGCTATTTAGTTTTCTCTGAAACCGAAATTAGGCTTTTCCAAAATCATGGTAAACACAATTTAAGCTTTTTGATTGGACGGTCGTTTTTTAAATGGGAATTTGGTGAGTCGATAATGAGAAAGGAGAAGTTAGTCATATTTTGGTCATCGAAAGGAAACAGTCGTGTGTCTCAAGATAGGGTGTGGTTCGTGAGTTTGGATACCGGCGTAACGAAAAGAAGTGAATAGTTTGCAGAAGGAGATAACAAGTAGATTAAAAGAGGTCCTTGTATCTACCGTGGGCATTTTATAAAGTATATGTGAAAGTATTCTTACGGCATCAAGTTGACAAAAGGAGGTCCTGGTGTCATAAATAAGTAGCGGAGTTTGGAGAAGTGAATCAGGTGTTTTTTGTGTAGTCTGAAGGAGGTTTGCAGAGACGTAAAGAAGGAGCCGAGGTGCCAAAGAGGGGAGATCACATCTTTGAGGAGACTGGACTTTTCTGGGTATGTTCCAACATACAACTCAAGAAGAAAATAAACTGTAAGTGTTTGTACAATTGAATTTTATATCTGTGAAGGATCGTTTCGACATCATGGTCATTAGCATTCAAATTTAAGAACTGAGGTTTTGTCAGGCTAATCAAAAGTTTAAAGTTTTGTGGTTTCTTTTTTTAAGTAAAGAAAATTTTAAGTAAAATTGGTTTTTCACGTAATATAAATGTATGTAGCTTTATAATCTTATTATCATAATAATTTGATTTATTGATAAGATAACGACAGAAGTTAATAATTGTTTTATTCGTTCATATAAAATAAAGAAACGTAAATCTTTGTAATATAATATATTTGTATTCTTATCCTTTTCTTCTCCTCCCGATAAAAGACAACTAGAAAATCTTTTGAATCCATCGAACACAGGTAATATAAGGATTATTTTACTTTTGATAACAAATAAGTTATAATTCTTTTTTATTGGCTCAATAAACTAAGTTTGAACTCAAAATAAACAATCATAATAATATATATATATATATATATATATATATATATATATATATATATATATATATATATATATATATATTTTGGTTTACCTCAAAGCCTATCTGCTTAAAATTATTTATGTTTGACTACCAGGTGGCAATCTAGATTCTTCATGGGTCCTGTATTTCCCTGTATCCTGCGATTTGGTGTTTTGGCCGTCTATGTACCGTCCTCCCGTTTTCGTCGTAGTTATTCAACTCCCTTAGATTCCTATTTGAATGATTTCTTAGGCTGTTGAAGATTTCGTATGCCTTTTTGTCCATTGTACGCAGGATCCTTTTTTGTTTTTACTCCCCTTATACGTACCTCAAAGGTACGTATTTAGGTATACCCAAGGTATCTTTAATTATCTGATTTTGCATTATTTGGATTTTCTTCCTGTTGGTTTTGTAGGTATGGCTCCATGCTGGTGATTTATACTCCATTGTGGTTAATATTACACTATTTGCCATTCTGCCATTGTGGTTAATATTGCACTATTTGCCATTCTAATTTTAGTTTGGAATGTTAATTTTCTTCTTCTGTCTATTAGACCGTTTTCGCTTTCGCTTTGTAGACGGTTTGTTTAAAGTGTTCTGTGAATGTTAATTTCTTGTCTAGTATTACTCCAAGATATTTTGCTTTGTTTGTCCATTCTATAGGAGTGTTTGCTATCCTTATTTCTCTGTTATGTCTACTTTTTCCTTACTGGTACATAACCGCCTGTGTCCCCTCGGGGTATATTGCGATTTTCCACTTGACACACCATCTTTGTAGTCTGTTTAAGGCGTTTTGTAAATGATTGGTAACTATATTCGGATCTCTACTGCTGGCTGTTATGGAAGTATCATCAGCATACAGGAAATAACGATCTGGGTTCAGTCGGTGTATCAGCGGTATAGATGGGATACAGAAGGCGGCAACACTGCTCCCTGCAGTACACCCGCCTCCGGGGTTTCGACTTCGAACAGGGTAGATCCTATACGAACTCTGAACCTCCTGTTGGCCAGGTATGAGGCAAGAAGACATGTCATTGCTTCACTGTATCCAAATTCATGCATTTTATATATCAGATCTTCTCAGAAAACATTTTCTCGTTGAACCCTTTCATTATATGCTTGGTTAACCGTAGAACTTATAGTTCGTAAGAATGGTCTGCTCTAAACGTAAACTGCGCTTCTAGTATATTCCATTTGCATCCGATTGTTCTTTTAGTCTCGTTAGGATGACTCTTTCGGCTATCTTACTTATTGAAGACAGTAGGCTTATCGGCCTATAGTTCTGTAGAAAAGTTCCATTTTTCCCCGGTTTTTCTATCATTATGAGGTGAGCCTTTTTCCATCTGTTCGGGAAGTATCTCAAACGTAATATATGTTTATGATGTACACTATTGCTTTTGCCGGCATATTTTTGAGGGCTCTGTTGGTGATGTTGTCTGGTCCTGGTGCTTTCTTTGCGTTTGTTATTTTTATTAGTTGTATTATTTCTTCAGGGGAGGTGTGCATTAAGCCTTGTCCTACCTTTTTTTTCTTAGTTTCCTGGCTCCTCTATCTACTTCATCTGTGAAGTCTAGGTCTTCGTTGGAATAATGGTTGTTTCTGCATCCCATTTCCAGCGTATTTTTCATAACTTCCATTTTTTCGTCCTCTGATTTGTTAGGGTTCAAACTTTGGAAATGGGTGTCCCAGTTCTTGTGGTTTTATAGTTTTTTCTAAACTTTCCTATTTATTTCATTTGCAATCCTTTTGTCTTCTTGGTTTCTGGTCTTGTTGGCCTTTCTTCTTTGCCTATATATATACATATATATATATATATATATATATATATATATATATATATATATATATATATATATACATATATATATATATATATATACGTATATATATATATTATATATATATATATATATACATATACATATATATTTACGTCGTGTCTTTACTGTTATTAAAACAAGCATCCTAATTATTATTAATTGTATTACATTATTAATGCACATTAAGGAGATTAAAATTTTTGATATTTATTAGTTACAAAAAACTATTTAAAACACTGTTTTTTTATAAAAGTTTCTGTATTCTAAAATATACCTTATATACAGCATTAATAAAATAAATATTCGTAAAATATTCAAACAAAGATCGTAAGCCGCTCTGATATCCTGTATGAAGTACCAAAACTCAATTTTGATTGACGTTTCAGAAGGCTAAAGGAACAGTTGTTGATCCGATGATCCCATCAAAAAGGGCAATGGGCGCGGACGAGACCTGGTCGACTGTGATCGGTGTTGACATTCAAATTTTCTTCAGCTTTGAATACATTGAAAACACAATAAAAGTAGCAATTCTTAGTGAGTGACAAGGGTTTTATCCGTATCTAAGCTTTCGCTATTTGCAATTTGGTGACGACTTGGAAATAACGCGTCATATCACAGTTTTATAACTCTCTGAAATTGGTATCTTCTATACGCACGGATATTTTTATTTTCTGCAAGAGTTTTATGATCAATATCAGAATATTATAATCCAAGAGTGTATTTTACATATTTATATATTTTATATATATTTTATCTCTACACAATCTCATATAGAACATTTTTTTTGTAATTAGTAAATTTAGGGTAAAACACCCAGTAGTCAGCCTTTTAGTGAGAATCTTAATTTGTTTCAATTGTATATAAAAAAAAATAAAGGCGTTAAACAAAAACAAATATTTTTATCAGAAACTTTATTCATTAAATTATCGAAAGAGATTAAATAAATGTTATTATTATGTTATAATTATAAAAAAAACAACACTTAACAAAATATGGCACTTTTCACCTGTAGTCAGCCTTATTTCTCCGCAAGTCAGCCATGTCTACCCTGTAGTCAGCCACTTACTTATTCTTGCATGTTGGTCATAGAAACTTTTTATTATATACATTCTCATAAACGTTACCAGCAAATTCAGTACATTTTAAAAGATAACACGCAGGACAATTGTCACAACCAATATTCTTTAATTCGTTTATTTCTGTGTCACTAGTCAGATCCTCTTCACATGAGTCACACCTTATTCTGCTCACTGTGCATGTTGTACTAACTATTCTTCCTCTTTTTAATGTTTTTGGACTTCAATAGCTTTTCAGCTTTTCTTTTTTGTAATTCTTCTTTTTCATTTTGTCTTTCTTTCTCCTTCTTTTCCTTAGCTTCCAGTCTTTTAATTTTTTTAATCAATATATCGTTCTTTTTCTGCTTCTTAATTTCTTCCTTCTGCTTCTCAAACTGTCTCCACTCATCGGAGGAAACGGCTCTTATTCTATTAATGGACATCTTCTTTTTTATGGTCTTAGATGTACTAGGTACAGTTAAATACTTACCTAAAACAGGTGATAGATTTGTTGATTTGACAACAACATTGGACAAGATATTTATTTTGTTTTTGATATTTTTTGGACTGTCATTTAATTTGCTTTGCATATTTTGTGTGTTATTTTCTTGCAAAATATTATTTTCGGCGGGGTTTGGGTTCCTACACTCTTTATTTGTTATTTTTATATTCTCCGTAATATAGTTATGGTTTTCTAAAAGTCTTCCATTCGATTTTCATTATCATCCATAAAGCATCTTCAGGGGCATTTCGTCAGATGTTCTAGGGAGCGAAAGTACTTGGGCAAGATTTAATTAATAAAACTGTGCTCGATATCTGCCTTTAATTTTCAAAGTTAATTCTGTTTCTGTTTGCTCTTTTTGTTTGTTTGGTGGCAATTTGGTCTGCTGCACAAAGTCTTTTTCTATATCTATTCTTTTCTATACTTCTCCCAGAGTCCTTCACTGGAGTCTCCAACTTTCTTTTTGGTAAATTTACTGAAGGTACTGCATCTTTTTTAAGGATCCTCCATTGTCCAAAAAAAACAAGACAATGACAATGCAAGAAATTAGGATAGGTATTTTTTAACTTACCCAAACTTATAAGGGTATAAATTTCATTTAAAAAGTGACTGGAACAGATTTTTGTGTGTTTGCTGATACTTTTTTCAAACCTGATAGCGATCAACCATCGTTTTTGTAAAGCTTTATACAAGGGAAATTTATGAAACTTAATATTGTCAGTTTTATTTTAAACTGAATGGCATTGTGGCACACAAAAATTGCAAGGCATACTGTAAAGTTTTAGTAAAAGTGTCCAAACAATTAAAATGTCCTAAATAACTGACCCTGACGCCAGCGCGACCTACATGCATGTGATCTATTGTTCGATCTTCCAAACACTCATTGACCTTTCAAAAATCATTTTAGAAACAAAATTTCAAGCTTTATAAAAGAATCTCTTAAAGAATTTTTAAAAATGCACATCAAGTCCTCAGATTAACTCCAATGATCTAAAAATGTAAACCTTTTTGAGATTTTACCCTCTGAACAATTTTCGATAATTATATATATATATATATATATATATATATATATATATATATATATATATATATATATATATATATATATATATTAAATAAGTACGAAATTCAAATGACATTATAAAATTTTAAAGCACGCTGTCATTTAATGCTGTAATCTGGTCGCAAAATCAAACGTCACCCCTTTCATAAGGGATTCGGTAGCAGATTATACTAATACTTGTACTCGTGGCTCCGAATGTAAAATTAATTGAACGAAATGAACCCTTTCCGTTAATTTTGAGGAGCTATAAATCTTAAACCTTCATCTGTAGTGGTCGATAGATGGCATAGTCATACTGAAATCATACGTTACACCAGCTGTTACCGCTTGCGGCTGTTTTACGAACCCCAAGACATCGGTTCGACTTGCTTACTACTCCTTCAACACTTGCGAACACTATTACCGCAACTCTCACATTATTCTAAAATTGACCCTGTCGGTCGGTCTCTCTCAACTGCTTGACAAAAACAGAATTTCCAAGTTAAGTTGGGGTTGAAATCGAGATAAAGTTTGTCAATTACGAATTTGCTTAATTTGATGAGATTGTATTTTCTATAAAAATTATTAAAAATATAAATTATACTTACAACTTTTTATTAAGCAATTTACTTCTATATACATAAATATGTCATGTACATGTATAAAATAAAAACATAAAGGCTGACATTAATTTC
The DNA here is from genome assembly GCF_040954645.1 of Diabrotica undecimpunctata. Taxonomy (NCBI): domain Eukaryota; kingdom Metazoa; phylum Arthropoda; class Insecta; order Coleoptera; family Chrysomelidae; genus Diabrotica; species Diabrotica undecimpunctata. The sequence continues at coordinate 23,502,622 of NC_092812.1, forward strand.
TTGTATAAGTGTGCAAATTAAATTTCCCTGTACTACAGTTGAACATGAACTCCAAAAATTAACACACAATATTTATCAATTTAAAGTTACTCGACACCGCAGCCATACAATGCAGTTATTATTAAGCAATACTTATTATTGTATAGTAATTACTTTTGCATTGGTGCAACGAAACATAACACAACTGACTACTACTACTACTAAAATTAAATATCTTCCTGAGACCTGACCTGATCTTTTTTGTTTTTTTTTTTATCATATGATTTTTAATATAAAAACACATGTAAATTTTTCTAATTTTTTGTTGTTTTGCTAAATGTCAAAAAAAACATGTCCATTCAAAAGGACATCAGGATCGCATCAATACAAAATAAAATTGTTTAAAGCAATTGTTATTTCCCGTTAAACATAAAAATATGTCACATGATTCACAATAAACTTTTGTTTTACCCTTAGAACGTGGAAGCTTACATCTAACAAAGCTTTTAACTCTGATACCATTGCAGGAATGTGTTCTATCTTTCTCTTAGTAGACGTTCACAAGGTCAAATAAGTGAAAAATGGTTTTGACTGTCCATTTCTTACTTCTAGCTCCCATTCGATAATAACTGATCATCCTGTCAATTAAATCTATTCCCCCCATGGATTCATTGTGCCTTTTAACAATGTTTGGTCAAGGAACGTCAACATATCGGGAGTCCTTTTTTGACCATCGCTTACATTCATCTGAAGGTTCTATTTGCAACGCATTTGACGCTAACATAACTGATTTCATATCATACCATTGGTTAATTTTTTCATCAGATATTACATAAACCTTACAGAAAAATTACGACCTAATGAACTCATTACCTTATCCCATGTTACATAAACTGCTTTGGGTATTCTGAATCTCATTATTGTAGGTACCATCTACTCAAGTAAATGTAAAGTGGTGAAATATCTATCAATGAATACATATGTTCCTTCTCATAATTTTTTAGATAACTTAATAACTGCGGATGGACCAACATCTAACTTCTTAACATCATCATCATTCTGCAGAAATGTATTTTCTCTTGAGAAATATCCAAGTCTAATATTAACCTTTTGAGAGTGGCGCAGACAAAATTTTTTAATCCTTCTGGATTAGGTTTACCTCGAACAAATTGTTTCATGTTACACACGCCCGTAAAAGGTATCATTTGTTCTTCCACAGCAATCTCACTGTATCTTAGAAGTGTCAAGCAACCTCTTCGTATTCTTTCAAAGGTCCGATCTTAAATAATTTGTCAGCGTTTCTTTGATCTTGAGGCACATCAGCGTAATCACTATATTGTTTCCGATTTGAAAATATCTATCACGTGTCATGGCTTGTGCAATACTGTTGTCTTAGCCCAAAACATTCTAATTTGTGAATACTTTAGACAGGACATTAGAATAAATATTCAAAAAAAAATTTTCATCTCAGTTAGAGTAACGTTCAAAGGTTTCCTTTTTCTTGCCAAAATGTAATATTTGTACAATTACAAATATTCTCAAAATCTGAATCATCAAAATACATACCGACGTAGTTTTTAACTTTTCAATGTTGCCTCTAGTGGACTGTATCGATAATTCCAGTAAAATCTACATGCTGAGGGACAAAAACACCCATTTTGTGTAATGTATTTCGGTTCTCAAACCTTTTGTTTTCGTTGATTGAGTGACACGTTATCTAATTCATCTTCGGATGGTATTTATTTCTGTGTCTTGTTCATCATCTGTATATTGGGCCAAATCTGATTGCTGAGGTTGATACAATTTTTCATTTAAATCAAAGCCGTAATCAGAGTTTTTGGAATCTGAAACGTCTATATCTGAATTTTCCAGACATTCAAGAAGTCTCCCATGGTCAACTTCAGGTCTTCTGAAACAAAAACGTCTAATATAATATTTTATATAATTTACGGTATTATTTGGGAATTTAAGCTACAATTGTAGTTTTAAATTATTTCATTGACGATTTATGCATAATAATACATAATATTTTATGTATGCCCAAGGACATGACGTCCATAAAAATGGACATCCCTGTTTTAGATCAAAAACAAACTCAAAATGGTTTGCTAAGACAACTACGTCACATAAATATATTTATAATATCTTATGTTATTAGACTAAGTAACATTTAGGTTAATAATCTAATAAAATTAGCTTACCATCAATTGTTTTTCTACAACTGCCGGTCATGTCAGGTTCATTAGTATGTACACTATGATGGACCGTGGGACTAGGCGTTGTAAATTTTGTATTATATATTTATAAAATATATAATACGTAAATGTTCACTTAATTAGACATCTGGTTTTAGGATGATATAAACGTTTTATTAACGTTAATTAAATCACACTGTCAATGTTTTGGTATTGTGTTTGTTCTACATGTTAGAACATTCTTACATAATGTTCTTTTACATAATTTTTTATATACTTCTGTTCTTTATATATACAGTTTCTTGCAACTTGCAATTGGCCGCTTTCCATTTCTTTTTTTCAGCATATGCACCGTTCTGAGTAACATAATGCTCTGCTCGCTTCTGCCACAGCAGCACTTACATTCATCAATCTTGCAAAACAGTTAAAACATTGACAATCATTTGTTTTTCTTTACGGCTGAATCTCCCACATATGCGTCTCTTTCCAGGAGACTGACAAAGATCAATGTTGGAGCATGGAATAAAAAAATCTTGAAACAAGTTCTGGAAAGAACGATTTGTGAAAAATAATAATGAAATGTAATACATACTGAATAATGAAGAAACTGAAAAAGTTAACAGTTTAGTTAGGTTAACTGGATAATTGGCATCATAGCCACAACAACGCAACGATAAATAATGATAGAATCATTGAAAAATGCACAAATGAGGAGGTAAAATGCAAACAAGCTTAAGTCACAAATAAGTAATTTTTCAGGGAGGGCGAAAAACTTGTCGCTTTGCTCTGAAAAAGAATAATCAGTTCTAAAAAATGTTATGCAATAGTGGTTTCAAACATGAGATTAAAACACTTATTTCAGTTAGGGTAGCTAAAAAATAGTTTACAAAATTGATTTTGTTTTGGCAATAACACCTTTTGCACGAACTCAGTGGAAATAAGTTGTTTTGCATGTTAAATATTGTGGACATAAGATGATTTGCATGTAAAAACATTTTTTTCAAAAGTTTGAAAAACATCTTTGTCTTTTCTTTGGTTAACACATGATGAACTGGGAGTTCTTTCAGTCTCACTTGTCTAAGATTCTTTTTTCCTTTCTTCCTCAAAGATATAAAAGACTCTTTTTCTTCATACTTGTAGTTTGTCAAGCCTCTTACCAACACAATATTTTTGTCAGACTTTCCTTTTTTCGGAGGTGTTCAATTTCTTTTTGTGTCCGGTAGCATATTTCAATTCTCTTCATTTCACTAATTGATTGGACGTCCTTATAGTATTCACTTAGCTTCTTGATCTCAAGTAGTGGCCAATCTTCTCCTAGTGCTCTTACCTTGCCTATACCACTGTAGATGTCAGGGTATTCCTAATAAATTAAAATTATGGTTTTTTTCGCAACTGCTTTATTGCTATTCCAGAAACCGGGCAAAAGACTGTGTCCGCGTACAGCGAAATACCATAAAATCCTTTGGATTGATGTTTTGTGTGTTTCCACAAAATGAATCAGAGTTCTCACGACAATATTATTTTTATTTTGTGAAACACAACCATCGCTAAACAACCTTAGTACAGAACAGCACTAAAAATCAGCTTCTTTCAAATAGTTAAAGAGAGCCGATGATATTTCCACACTGCCTTTTCCTGTCTGCTTCTCTCTCCAAGTATAGAACATGGTTTTTAGTTTTTAGATCAGTAATCCAACGTTATAAAACTAAATTTGTTTCGCGTAATAAGTTTCTTGAAATTGACTTCTCGGTTGTGGCTGAATTTGTTGAAGACCAAATCAAAGCCTAACAGAATGAGAAACATCCATTTCCATGTACTCATAAAACGCCTTTGCTCTTGCTAATGAATCCGCTTTTCAACCATTAGCTGCGTCTTTTCAGCAGACTGTGCTGGTGCAATTTTAATTTGTTCTTTGAGAAGGCAGCATGTACTGCAAGTTTTGGAAGGACGACTTAAAACCTATGTTAATATTTTACTTAGTTTACTAATACTCACATACTCAGATATAATCTTTTGGACTCCTATCTTCTGTAATGTAATTCATTTCCTCTGAGCTTTCTTATGCACTCTTAACATTTTCCTTCTTCAGATAGTTCTTATTTTTGGTTAAGTCACCTCCGCTTTTACCTTCAACAATAAACACAAAAGGCACTGTTTTGGCTATGTTTTTATTGTAGTTTGTCCAATACTCATTACAGTGCAAAAAACTTTAAATATACAGTTTAAACACCAGAGACAGTTGGAAAAAAGTATTGTATTGAGTACTTTCGCTCAGGTCCAGGTGTTTTCTTTTTGTTTTTGTTTACCGACCTAGTCTTTTGATTTGTGTTGTCGGAATCAGACTGGCAATTGCATTGTCTTGTCTTTTCGTGTCTAGAACCTTATAAAACTCTTCTTTGAAAGCTTTGATGTAAATAGGCCTTATTTTTACGCACGTTTGGAAATAATTTTTTTTGCCTAAATCAGATCAAATAAACCACTTTGGCTACAACAGAACAATGCATTGGCACATCTAAGTAAACTTTGATTTTTCTGTGACTTAATGCTGTTTGCATGTTACCTCCTCAGATAGTAAGAGGTATAATAGTCCATAAGAGCCTATACTGAACTAAAAACGTGATACGCGGTGTAGGTATGTAATAAACATTTGTTCGTTTTGACATTTCTTTATTCCTCTAGGATTAAGAAAACTCCGTCACTGAAGTGTGCAATTCTGGCTTAAAACCTTAAAGTTTGCTCATTTGCATTATATATTCTTCTGCCATAAATCTATGCTATTATACATTTCCAAAACGAGTATAGTAGTCAAATGGTTGGATCTAAGTCTAACCCTATATTCTATAAGCAGCGTGGTATATTATTAACAATGTATTGAAATACAGTAATATTAACGGAAGTTAGAAAAACATATAAAAAATAATGTAGTTAAAGATGTTCGTCTTGCAACAGGTTTTTCCAAGTCTAAAATATATTGTTCTAGTTTGTGCAACATATTTACATTATCTTTATTTTATAACAGTTTGTTACTCCTAATACCCCTTCGAATAAACCTCCATTCCTGCGAGTATTAACTATATTTATGTATAAATTTGCTTTCTGTTTTAAGCTTATAGTTTCATTTCTTCTACAGGATCTGAACAATGGCAGAATTTGCGACTTACATCTTCGAGATTTGCAGGTAAATACTTTCATGCGTTTAATTCTAATTATATTCATATTCACTTTTTCTTCTCTTTGGGACTGGTAATATATAATATACTTCTTCTCTGGTAATATTATTATTTTTGGGATTACATTATAGCTTGCACGAGAATAATATAAATACTAGTTTAAGATCTATCATGCCTTTGCACATGGTGTTTCCAAAGAAATCTGAAATATTTTTGTGGGGATTGGTCATTTAATTTTAATATTCAACTTTTCTATTAATATGTGTAATAAGTTTTGTTATTATTTAAAATCGAAATTAAAAATATACTATGGATCAAAAACTATTATAAATATTAAATTTGGCGTTTGATCCCTATAGGGGGTAAAATATTTACACACACATTTTACACACTCTTATCACGATTTGGCTATTTGACAAATAAATTTACTTAAAATTAATATGTTATCAGAACTCTCGCTACATTAATCCTTAAACATCCCTGCTTCGTAGCAAAAATTTATATTTTCCTGCTGATCGAATTTCTTAATAAAATTCGAGTTATTTTTCAATTTTCGTTATTAAATTTATTTCCCAACAGGTAGATGTGCTATCAACTCAAGTAAAAATGTCTTTGTCTATCAGAAATCATCCGAGAACTAAAAGGTATTAAAGAAACAAAAGGTGACTCGATTACCGTGGGCCAAAAATTAAATGACGATAAAAGATTGTCACCATGATTTGAAAGGGCTTTTGCCCTTGCCTGTGGAGGTATGCGCTAAGCCATGGACGTCCGTATTTAAGTTCAAAAAGGTCTGGTAACTCGTTCCATTGTTTAATTATATAAGCAGTCTATTAATTATTTAAGCTTAATTTTTTACACATAATAACTTGCTAAAGTCTTAATTTTACAATTTGATATAAGAAAGAAAAAATGAAGAAATGCTTTTTAGCCCTTAACTTGGCAACGTATGTTATAATATAATACACATAATATTTCAAATTTTTTATTTTACAATCAATAGTATTTGAAACCCAGTTCTTGGGACCATATAGTTGAGTATACACTACCGTAAGTAGCCGAGTGGAAATCAGCCCGAAAATTCTTAATTTCGCGCATTTAGTTCTGATGTTATGGATACAGTCTCGACAAAATGGCTGAGCACACGTGTTGTTCCAACCAGCAAGTGGTAAGTGTTTATATTAGTTTATTGTTTTTCATTGTACAGTGCTAATTTTTTGGTAACTTATTTTTGAAACATTATACTGTTTATATATAAACAAATTTTTGGTGTAATGTAAATATTTTTTCAGCAAATCGATTCAAAACTTTATGTATTGTATAGTATACACGGCCCGATATGGCTTATTTAGCATTAATTTTTTTCAGACAAGGAGAATTGATAGAATAATGGCTCTTTTGCCTCCAGTTGGTGCTGAAAGCGATACAGAGAGTAGTAGTGATGACGAACAAGAGGCAAAGAACATTATTATTTCGTAATTTTTTGAAAGAATACACAAAAGACACAGATGATATTGAAAAAAATATAACTTCTGAAGAAGATATAGAAGAAGCTGTAGAAATATGACCTGTTTCAGTCAGTAAAGGAAGACTAGCTGCAGCTACTCCCTCGGTAGTGTCACAATTTTCTCCAGTAGTCCAAAAGCAAGCAAGTTCTTTAATAAAACGGAAGGGGAAAAAAGACGAGTCTTCGTTCAACTGCACGACTGATGATTTTGAATATGAAGTAACAACAGAACAAAGTAATGATTTTACAAAACCCAAATGTTTCAAAATGTTTGTTCGTTATGGCGTATCAGGGATAGTGTATGATTTCTTTCCCTATGGAGGAAACGATACATTTAGAAACCATCATTTTACGGATGAGGAAAATAACATGGGATTTGGGGCAAAATGTGTTTTAGCACTATGTTCAACAATCCAAAATAAACCTTTATCGACGGTTTATTTCGATAATTATTTGACAATTTTAGAACTTATTATCTATCTTCGAAGTGAATGTAGAATAATTTCTTTGGGAACTGTTAGGAAAGACAGACTACGGGGATGCCCACTTGAAAGAAAATGAAAAAAGATGGGAGAGGTTCTTTTGACCAAAAAGTAGACAATGATAGTCGCATTGTCGTTGTAAAGTGGTACGATAACAAGTCCGTAACCTTATGTAGTTCATATGTAGCCTCCATTCCAATGATAACCATACAGAGATTCTCCAAAATGAATAACAGAAAAATTTACATTCCATGCCCACAGTTAATAAAACACTATAACAGTCATATAGGTGGTGTGGATTTGGCAGACATGTTGATTGCTCTATATAGAATACGCTTCAAAACACATAGATGATATATGGGCATTTTTCTCAAATTATAGATATATCCATTAATAATGCTTGGCTACAATATAAACGTGATGCAAGCATTCTACAGAACTAGAAGATTAAAAACAGTCATTCCTTTGAAACAATTTAGAATTAAACTTGCCAAAAGTCTACTGCAGGCTCACATAATAAAAAGAGGACGCCCCAGCAATGAGCACCTCCTACTACCTTCAAAAAAAAATAAAAACCCGGTAAAGTCTAGACCCCAAGATGATATCAGATTAGATCATCTGGATCATTTTCCAGTATACGGTGCAATGGGCAGGTGCAGAAATTGCAAGAAGGGACAAACTGCCATATTTTATAACAAGTGTAATATGAGACTATATGAACAAATTCCCTTCGTTGGCTCAGTGAAGATGTTCGTTCTGTTGTAATGGAAACACCAAATAATAGTAGCAGAGTTTATTGTTGAGACGTACACTATGGGTGTAGACCCGGGATTACTTTGAGTAGAGACTGATGAAGTTGATCGTTGAAGACTATATGTTCGTTGAGTGAATATTGATTGAATGCTTCTCTAGTCAAGAGATATTAGTTTTATATAAATTCTATTTGGGTCAATATTTTTCGCGTACCTAGCGTGATATGTGTATTTAATTTATGTAAATTGTTTAACTTTGTCAGTACTTTTGACTGATGTCCAAATTATTATTTATAATTGACCAAATGTGTATGTAACCTAATTAACTACGTGTGTGTATTTAATAACAAATAGATTCATTCGGTCTATTGGGTGATAAAATTATACTGTCCAATTTCGGATATGAATTATGAAGATTTGATATTGGACACTATATTTAGTGCAGAACGGATTTTGTTTTATGGATGTTCACATTAATAAATAAATATTTTTGATTAAATTTTGATAGTTTTTATTCATATTCCTTGTCCTTCATAATTTGGCAATGTATGATATGCTATACAGACCTATTTTTCGGTCTATTTGGCGATGTATACTCTGGTATACAATCCAAATTTTTGACATATAGACGTCATATATTTTTTTGTTGTTATAGAATATTTGTATGATGCTCAAACAGCAAACATACCATTTTTCAGATTTTTAGATTCAAAATTAACCTTTTGCCAAGTTAAGGGTTAAGAAGATTTTTTTATAGTCTATTTTTAGCCCCTTCTAAATGATCCGCAAGTCAAGATAGACTTAATACATGTAATAAACATAATTATACCATAAATTTGGAAACATATATTGTCTGATTCCACACATCATCGGATAACAACTATCCTATGGATTTTAAAGAGAACAAAACTCTAATACGAATCAAAATACTTCAAAAACCGACTCTTTAAAGTAGAGCGGTTGTTCCGTCCATCAAGAAACAAGCATGACACTGAAAGAAGAAGAATCTCACTAGGAATATTCATCACCATGATCTGGATTTTGTCTCATGTGGACATCCTTGGAAATGAACTCGCAGACATTTTTACAAAACAAGCTGCTTTTTCTAATATTAAGACTAAAAAGAATCAGAATTACAGTGGTTTTTTAAAGAAAGATCTTAAGATCTTGTAAAGATCACTGGGGCAAAGTCCCTTCTAAGCTTACGGTGGTATTTTATCTCTTAAACATATACTCACACTGTCCTTATTTTTGTAAACACAGTAAAAATAATCATCTTAGCCAAGTCCTACAGAATGTTTTCAGCTCTCCAGATCAATTTCTAAACTTTATTAATTTCCTTTGTGAAACCAAGCTTTACCAGGAAATTTAGAAGACGATATGTAGTTAAGAATATTGAAACTATTAATTCTACCAATATTTAAAGTAGTTTATCTTTATCGATTGTAATGTAACTGTATATTTTTGTATTGTAATGTAATACAATTGTACCCATGTCAGTGACCTACGCTGTCGTGACACATAAATCTAAGTAAAAAATAATAATTCAAAGCCTTTTCAGGATAAAGTAGTAAAATTATACATTGGCACATAAAAGACAGATTTGATGAGCATAAAAAGCAAATAGGTTATTAAGTAAAATACTCTTAGAGCTTCATAAAACTGAAATAGGAGTTATCATATTGCATAATGCCCAGCTGTATTATTTCAGCTAACCTATTTAAAAAAAAATTGGCGGCAAAAGAGAGAGCTATTTTCATTTGCGGCGCAACTGAATTTTCTGCGTAGATAAGGTTTATCAGTTTCATTCTCCAAGTTTAGATATAAGAATCCACTAGTTTCTATTATTTTTCTCTGATTTTGGTAACCGATGGACTGCGAATATTTTTTTGCTTCATTTTTTCTTCTATCTACCCAAGGTCTCAATTGTGTCATTAGATAATTTGACTTTTGTTCTTTATTTTTGACGTTGTATCCTGCAAATTTGCATTTTCATTTTGCTATTTTCCTTTTCCACATCTCTTAGTCCGGTGTCTCTCTAATCCACTGCTTACTCTATTTCAATTTTGGGTTTGCTTTTTCATGGCCCTTTATGATTTTTTTATCAACACTTATCTTTACAAAAGTGGGTACTTCGGACCTATAAGTAGATTTTGTTTAAAAGCTTACGTTTTGTTACTTAAATGTTACATAACTTAAGTGTGTATTGCGTTTAATTTTTGTTTTTAAGTATATAATCTATATTTACCGAACGTCTCATAAGCAAGCATTGTTCCTATTTTATTTCTGTAGTCTAATTTTGCATAAGCATAAGCATAAAAATGAGGGCATAAAAATAAACGGCGAGTTAACAAACAATATAAGATATGCCGACGACACGGTGATCCTTGCCAGTACCATAGACGAATTACAGCAGGTAATGGAAAGAGTTTATTCAGTTAGTGAGGAATACGGCCTGAGCCTCAACTTCAAGAAGACAAAGTGGATGCTGATAAGCAGGAAGCAACAGCCTGCTCGACAGTTACGGATAAGTAACATACTAATTGACCATGTAGAATCTTATGTGTACCTTGGCACCAACGTAAATGCAAAATGGGAACAGGCCACAGAAATTAAGGCGAGAATAGAACGAGCTAGAGCAGCATTTAGCAATATGAAAAAGCTCCTCATAAGCAGGGATTTGTCTCTTCCCCTAAAACTACGTCTAGTTAAATGCTACATTTTTCCGATCTTACTGTATGGTGTGGAGGCCTGGACGCTGACGGAGACGCTCACGAGAAAACTAGAAGCATTCGAAATGTGGGTGTACCGACGCATTCTTCGTATATCCTGGACCGAACATGTCACCAACACAGAGGTAATCCAAAGAATCGGAAAGGAGAAAGAAATCGTGAATACAATTAAACAAAGAAAGCTTGAATATCTAGGCCACATATTGAGACACGATAAGTACCGTCTACTGCAATTGATTGTCCAGGGAAAAATAGACAGTAAGCGACGGCCAGGCAGGAGAAGACACTCGTGGCTCCAAAATCTGAGGAAGTGGTTCGGGCTCACATCGGTCGAACTATTCAGAAGCGCCGCAAATAAGATCAGAATTGCCATGTTAATAGCCAACGTTCGCAACGGACAGGGCACTTGAAGAAGAAGAAGTCTAATTTTATTCTTCTTCTTCTGCCAGTGTCTATCCTCTATGTATGTTGGCTACCACAATGGCCCATCCTATTTTATTAGCAGCTGTTCGAAATAGGTCTGTGGTGGTCATACCTGTCCACTGTCTCAAATTATTAAGCCAGGATATTCGGCGGCGTCCTGGTCCTCTATTTCCTTCTATTTTCCCTTCTAATATCAATAGTAGGATTGTGGATTTATTTTCATTTCTCACTATATGTCCGAAGTATGCTAACTTTCTTTCTTTAATGGATTTTAAGACTTCAGGTTCTTTTTGTAAACGTTGCATTACTGCGTCGTTAGTTATATGATGTACATATGATATTCTGAGCATGCGACGATAGCACCACATCTCGAAAGACTGCAACCGTCTACAAGACGCATCAGTGAGTGTCCATGCCTCTGCTCCATACATAAGAACAGAAAACACATAACAATTAAGGATTTTGAGTCGGAGATATAAGTTCAAGGTTAAATTGCAGAGAACTTTCTTCATCTGTTGGAAGGCACTCCTTGCTTTTTCGATCATACATTTATTCTCGTATGAATGATCCCAGCTGTCTGTAATGTTGCATCCTAGGTATGTTATTTTTTCTGTTCTATCCAATACCTCATTGTCTGCCATAAACTTTGCACTAATTTTATTGGTTTATTTTTATTAGTTATCGTCATCATCAGTTGGCGCTATAGGCAGTGAGCACTGGCCTACCTCAAAACATTCATCCATCATGACCTGTCGAATGTCTGTCTTCTACATCCCCTCACTCCAATTTCTCTTAAATTGCCCTGCACATCGTCCAGATACCTGAGTCTATGCGGTTTATTTTGATGGTTTTATTATATTGACCAGTTATGTTGCAAGCGTTTAAGCATCGCCTCACTTAGGGTCCACGCTTCCACTCCATATGTCATTCGAACGCAAAAATCATTACTAAGAGTGGCTGCAAATTTCGTTCGTCATTTTTACAAAAGTGGCTCGGGCTTTTTCTATGAGGCTTTTAATTTCTACAGTGGGATTTCAGCTGACATTGATATTACTGCTAAGATATACGAGTTTCTCTACTGTGTCTAGTTCAGCATCTTCGACTTTTATACCGCCATCCTGTATATAGTTTTGTTTGCTAACTATCATATATTTAGCGTTGAGTTTTAATCCATACTCCGCAATTCGCTAGCACTAAGGTATCGTCAGGATTATCTAATATTGTTTATGGTTTAATATTGTTTACGGTTACACCATTAACAATAATACCTTCTATTGTCTCCATTAGAGCTTCCTTAAATATTTCTTCTGAATACAAGCTAAAGAGTAAAGGCGATACTAGACAGCCTTGTCTCACTCCTCTTTTTATATTTATTTTATCCGACAGTTATTGTTCAACTTTTATTCTTGCCACTCAATGCTTATGCCACTTGAGTTTATGTTACAGTTAAATTTCTGTTAACGAACACCTCTCCACAACGGAAACCTCTGCTGAACGGACAGTTTTTAGGTCACCAAACATTTCATATGTGGGTAAATAGGAAGACACCTCCGAACAACGGACCCTCTTCACAACGACTCGGGACAAAATTTGCCTTTTTTCAAGAAATTATAGTTATTTTACCTGCCAACAATGAACAGTCGGGTAAAGGCGATTAAAAAATTAAAATTGGGGCTCTGAAAATCGAAATATGTACATAACTTATTGTAGTTATAAAACCAATTATATAAGTAGGTAATTATGGTCATAAAACTAAGTACTTTGGTACATCGAGTTTGATTTTCAAAAACCCATTTTAGAATTTATTTATCCTTTGTACACATTTCTAATTTAGCTGCGATATAGTGACTTAGAGTAACAATGTCTTCGACTAAAAGAAAGTTTTTAAGTTTGGAAGAAAAAATATCGGTGAAGCATCTGAACAAAATAATTATAGTATTAGAGTTTTGGCCGAAAAGTTTCAAATAGGAAAAACTCAAATTGGTGACATTTTAAAGAAAAAGACCAATTTAAAAAAGTGGTATGTGGAAAGTAGAAATGTTCAACAAAAAAAAAGGATTAAACTGGAGGTATCATCGATACTATAGTACGATGTACGATTGGTTGTGTAAAGTGAGAAGTAAAAACATTCCATAACATTAAATTTAGAGCAATTTCTGAAGAAGTTGTAAATGTTAACCTTGACGACGTTTCAGAGTGGCAAAGAAAACTACCAACAAGAAGGCCTGGATGACTAGAGATATCATGACAGATTGGCTGTACAAATTTGACAAAAATGCAACTTCAAAAAAGAAAAATTCTCTTATTCCTAGACAGCGCAACATTCCATCTGGATATTCAGTTATTTAACATATTGATAATATTTTGGCCACCTGATACTACAGCACATTGTCACCGTTAGACCAAGAAATAGTTAAAAACTTCAAATCCCCGTATAGACAGTTTTTGATGAGAAGAATGTCATTATATATAAAATGTTTTTTATCAACGCCTGAACTGGAGAAGGCTATAACAATTGCTAAAGCCTTAATTTGGATTGTGACAGCATGGAGAGACATTTCAACCAAAACATTTTTAAACTGTTTCATTAGGTGCGGTTTATTAAAAAACGGTAGTAATGAAGAAAAAATTGTGGAAGATTTGGAGCTGGAAGACCTGGAAGATAATTTGCTATTGCCAATCTTTTGCGAAAGTCATGGAGTTAAAAATTTTTTGAAGTATCTAGAGATTGATGCAGCCCTATTGACGGAAAATCCTTAAGTAAACTTAGCTAGTTGTGATAGAGATTTTAAAGAAAACGAAGAGATATCCAAAGTTTCCGACATTGAGAGTGACGATGAACTAAAATTTACTACAATTATTGTAAGTAACTTAAATGATGCTTACCTAAAATTGAGAGACTTAGAATTGTTTTTTATAAATAAAAGTGATGCAAGAGTAAGTGAAGAAATATCTGATGTAAATCTAAACGTTGAGTCAGAAATTCTGAAAAATAATGTTCAAAACAAAAAACAAACCAAATTTGTTGATGTTTTCAAGAAATAACAGCTTTTTTATATTAGTATCTTATTTGTTTTGTGAATATACTTAATTATAAAATATATAGAATTAAAGATCCAGCAAATCGAAACATCCTTTTTATTTCAATTGATTAAGCGATAACTCCACACAACGGACAATTACGTTCCCCGTTGGTGTCCGTTATGGAGAAGTTTCATTGTACTTCTAAATTATTTTTGTGTTTCTTGTAGGGGGTCTAGTTTTATTTTATATACCTTGGTGTAGTACTTTTTACTTTTTCATTAAGTTTTCATCCCTTTTGATAAGTCTTTGTGTATTATCTGATATACAATGAAATTTTACTTGGAACTTTTTTGCTACTTCTGTTGCTGCATTCTTCAATGTTGCTATTAACGTGTTTTTTTATTTTATTTATTTTTTTAAAAAGGCAGAGCAAGCATATTCAAATATTAATAAACAACAAAAAAAGAGGTAGTTAATGTGTTAAGTTAAGGAAATATTTTAAAATGAAAATTTCTTTCATAAGTTTGTCCGATTACTTACAGATAATTCAGAAATATCTTAGTTTTTTTCTGCTCCCAATATCGTAATGTTACGTCACTGATCCGTATCCTGCAAAGTGCGGTTTCGGGTTGAGGCGTTTAGGTTTTATTCACCGAAGCCCCGAGCTACGTTTAATGCTCGAATGCAAGGCAAAGGTAACTTGTCGACTTGTCGGCAAACGAATTTGGCGAGGAACGCCGTGGAAATTGCTATGATAACCGGATTTAGCTTTTCATTTTTCTGCCACGTTGGCTTGATGATCGGCAACGGGATCGTAAGCTGTCTACAGTTTATACGTTTCGTATTTTACTTATTTTCTTGTCTGCTTTTTTCCTCTCATATCACATACAAACTAATGCAATACGAACTCACGAATGTTTTCCCCACAAGAGTATCTGCTTTTTTACTTTATTTTTAAATGGTGTTTCTTTTAGGTAATCGCCTAAAGAAGAAAATCCAGACGGGTGACAATTTTCTCTTTAAACTCATTTAAGATACAATCTTTTAAAAGTAATTTTGTGAAACTAGGAGTAAAACATTTTGATAGTTGGTTCCCTATTTTGTTTCCCTGCTCCTTCCTCTGCCATGAGTAGACATAGGGAGGGCGTCTTTTTTTTTTTTCATTACTCTTTAAGCGAATCAATATAGATCAGTCAGTCAGAACTTTAATACATTGTTCAAAATCCAGCAAATTTTCATTTAATATTTGCTGCTTTAGTGGACTCACCACTAAGTTTGGTGTCATTACAAACGTATTTCGTTCTTCTTCAATAATTTTATAATTATACTGGTCTTCAAAAAACTGTTTTTCCTCCTTTTTTTTTCATGCATAATAACGTTATATTTGGTGCTCTAAATGCGAAAATTACTATGGGAATAAATACAACACATATACTTTTCATATAATTTTTATTTAATCAAAAAACGATATTTTTAGAGTCTTCTTCTTAGAGTGCCATATCCCTACGGAACGTCGGCGACTACCATGCTTATAATATTTTTATACTGATGTCGGTCTTGCGCTACGTGTAGCAATTGGTCCGCTGTCAAACCTGTCCACTGCCGCAAATTCCTCAACCAAGAGAGTTTCTTCCGTCCTATCCATTTCTTTCCTTCGATTTTACCGTTGAGAATTAGCCGAAGGAACTCATATCTTGGTCCTCTGATTATATGTCCAAGATATTCTAGTTTACGCCTCTTAATAATATTTAATAGAGTTCGTTGATGTCCCATTCTTCGAAGAACTTCTTCGTTTCTGGTTCTGCTAGTCCATGGAATTTTTAGTATCCTTCGATACAACCACATCTCAAACGCCTCGATTTTATTCATGATATCGGCGTTTAAAGTCCAAGTTTCACATCCATACAAAAGTACAGACCACACGTAACATCTTGTAAACTTTTCACGGATTTCCAAATTTAATGAGTTATTGGATAATAGAGGCTTGAATTTTTGAAATGAGTTTCTTGCCTGTTCAATTCTACATCGAATTTCGAAGGATGGATCTAGATTTTGGGTAATCCAACATCCAAGGTATTTGAATCTCTGAACTCTCTGCTGCGGTTGTTGGTTTAATATCAGTTGGGTTGCGCCGATATCCACTTTACTGGTCACCATGTATTTAGTTTTATCGATATTTATCGACAGTCCCCAATTTGTGAATTCCATGTCAACTCTATTGATTAGCTCCTGCAGATCGTCGATGTTTTCAGCTAGAATCACAGTATCGTCGGCGTACCGTATATTGTTAATTATTTCTCCTCCTATGATAACTCCTTTTTGATCTTTTAAAGCTTCCCTAAATAGATTCTTAGAATACACGTTAAAGAGGGTGGGAGATAGTATACAGCCTTGTCTTACGCCTCGTTCAATACTGATTGGCTTTGATTCTCTGTTGTTGGTATTAATAATGGCTGTTTGGTTCCAGTAAAGTTTGGCAATAAGTTTGATGTCTTTCTCATCTAGTTGGATGCTCTGCAAGGCGGTAATTAGTCTGGTATGCTGAACGCGATCAAATGCCTTTTCAAAATCAATGAAGCACATATATACGGGTTTTCTTACCTCCCAACATATTTGAAGGAGTGTTTGCATAGAAAATAGTGCTTCTCTAGTTCCAAGGCATCTCCGGAACCCGAACTGCTCTTGACTAATTATTTCTTCGCACTTGTTAATTCGATTTAGGAGAATATGCAACAGTATTTTAACGGGTATTTTATGGCTCATTAAACTAATGAGTCTACAGTCGCTACATTTCTTAACGTTTGGTTTCTTAGGTAGAGGAATAAAGATCGATTTTAACCAGTCCGATGGAATTTCACTGGTATCATATATTTGATTGAAAAGTACAGTGAGTTTTTTTATATTGTCATTTGAGAGTAATTTTAGCCATTCGCTGTATATTTGATCTGGTCCGCTGGCTTTGTTGTTTTTGGCTTGGTGTATGGCTTTTTCCACTTCAGCTTTTAAGATTGATGGTCCTGTATTTGCACTTAAGTTAGGTAGTAATCCTCGATCATCCTTAAATAATGCTTTAATGTAGTTTTCCCATTCCTCCATTACTTCGTTTTCTAGGAATAGTGCATGACCTTCATTATTCGTTAATGTTATGGGTGTATTTCTTTTGTGTACTGTAACTTCTTTTATTTTCTTATGTTGTGTACTGTAACTTCTTTTATTTTCTTATGTGTGTTAAATTTTATAGTTGTTAGAGTAACAACTATAAAAATTTATAAAGTACTATGTTTATGTTTTACAGTAAAAAATACTACATTTTCAGGTACATGTCACGAAAGTGTTACTAAATATATCTCAGTATGATGATAAAATACAAGTTATTTTGTAGTTTTCTTTTCCTTTTCATTGCTTCAATTGAAAATTCTTGGTAAATCGACCAAAAGACAACGGAAAATCGATTAACAGCGTTGCTGCTGGTCATTTCCCATTGTAGTCTCTTCCAGTGTGCTCTGGTGAAACCATTCACCATTATCATCTCATAGGACACCCAGATTTTCAGGAAAAAAGTGCGAATTTAAAAATTAAATCTTGAGTGACATATATCCTAGATCTTCATAAACACAATGAAGTTCTTAAATAATTTCTTGGTAGATGTCAGCTTTAGTGTTGCCAAGAAAATTATAACACGCTTCTATTCGAGCTGTACAAGCTCTTTTTCTGCTCTGTTTATTATCAAATAAAATCTACGTCTGTCATAAGCTCCCATCACATTATCTGTCATTGCTTCTGTTAAGAGAATTTCAGAATGTCTATTCCTTTATAATTATTCGGTTTAGTTTATCTAGTAGTTTTGATAATTGTAAGATCATATTAAAAATAATTGTTAACCATCGTATGAGTCATAGTCTGCTATTTGTATAAGCTCGTCTGCTATTCTATGTTTTCCCGAGTCTTTCTATATTTTAGTTTCGCTAGAGCTTCTTTAATTTGCTTTCTGTTGTTTGGTTCATTTGTCCAAAGTATGCTGTCCACTTCTTCTTTTGCTCTCTTTGTTCATTTGCTTTCTTATAAATCTTCGTACGTCTTTATGTAATCCGTAAAAACAATGTTTTATTTCTTTCGAGAATTTTCGTGATTTTCTATTTTCTTATTTCTTAACTGCGCATATGTCGCATTGTGAATCCTGTTGTGATACCTTTATTTCGGTTGTAAATTGCCTAATATTTATAATTTGTTATGAATATGTAATAAGACTTTTGTTTTAAAACACACATTTTTTATTAAATCGTCAAGTTTATATAAAGAAGTCTCTCAAAAATATTGATATAACCCAACTACAAGACAAGAAAGTTAAGGGGCCGGTTCAAAAGACAACTGAACGAAATTTAGTTTGGGAACAAATCGGTGAGAATATTGATGAGGAAATCTGTGAAATGAATTTAAAAAGCAGCTCGAAGTAAAAAAAGAAGGGTTGGATGACAGAAAACATTCTGGTGGAAAAAGTTTATACTGAGAAAATGCAAAAAGAAATATGAAGATTCCCCATTATGATAGTAATATTGTAACTTTCAAGTTATTTGAAATGAGCCTAAATAAATCAAAAGACATGTTTGTCAAAATTAATTTTATTTTAAGGAAATTACGCTAAGAGTGTTATATTGTCTTCGCTTTGTAGATCCATATACTGTAATGGTGGTCTGTAGTATTCCAACCTTGGATTTTGGAGCCAAGTGCGTCCAAACTAAAGTTCAAGCAAATTCTTGACGTCTTTTAATTTCTCCCGACTCACTATATACATATGATGCAAATAACGTCATTTATATTCGGTAGGTTTAAAGTGCCACTATCTTGAACTTTTAATGAAGATATCAGACTGTTCCAGTCTAAAAAGGTAAAATTTTAGCCTGCTAACAAAAAAATGGAATGATCTCTATTTCAATAATATATTCTGCAGGATTTGCTATGAGTTTTTCTTTTTTTTTTTTCTTTCTTTCTTTTTGTTTTTTATTTATTTTTTTTAATCAGCCCAAATATACAATCGGGAAATATAAATGAGTACCTTCTAACAGGAAGTAATAGCTCGATTGTCTTTATATTCACTGGTTGATAACCATGTCAAGCACATCGTAAGCACAACCCTGTTCCCATTTTGACCGCCACAACCGCAACTTATAAGTCGCACAATTGTAGTTAACTTTGATGTATTATATGTTTGGCATAAACGGTGCTAGATTGAAAGATTTCCCATATCGGTACTTAGTCCAGCAATAGCTGAATCAGTTTTGAGGTCCAAGCGCAGCCTTTAAGTACTCCTGAAAAACAGAAAGATTACGTAAATAAAGCTTCCTGCTGTAATATGGCTGCTGGTTTGACAATTGTTGTAAGGGCAGGTTTTTCTGAAGGGCGAAGGAGAAAGTGATTATGTTGATATTTTCTTCCTTCAGAAAATTATAGAATGCCCTGAATCTTAACTAATGTATTTTTTTATATATTAAATTATCTTTCTCACTTACTTTAGATCGCTTAATTTTTTGCTCTAGTGGTAAACATGTGGAACACATTTCTGTACGTGGTGTCCGAAAGCCTAAGTTGGAATTTTTGTTAAATACCTCTCGAAAAAAGCTTCTTTTAACAAGTTCATTCGACAGATCACTTAAGTAAAAACAATAGAGCATAGTAATGCTTAAGTCTTCAGACAGATATCTTCGTTCGGATTGTCACGACAATTATGTGACTTAATATATTTGAGCTTTAATAATTTGAACCATAATAATTTTCTTCTTACTTAAAAACTCTGCAATCTTTCAGTCTTTACCTTCTTCTTTCAATAGATACATCATTGTCCTTTTTAAATTTTCAATGATTTTTCTAATTCTTTGTCGCATAATACGAAATATGTTCAGATATGCCTTTTTTACATCACTTATTTCAATACTATTCAGTATAAATAAATCTTGTGTAATCTTTGTTGAATTGGAGTAGAATCGGTTGTTGACTTCTGCAATATCAGTTAGTTTCAATTTTCTGCACTCAAAAGCTGTTTACTTGTGCTGATACTGTGGTTGTTTCGGTACTTTTTCGATATATCTGAAATAGAAAGAAAATTTTTCCGACTCTAGGCCTAGTTTAATGTTATCATTGGTGGGCCAAAGACAAGAGATTTTAATTTCAAAATTAATTTTAAGCCATACTGTTACAAATAGTACAGTTGCCTGGGACGTTTCTTCACATTGAATTTCCATTTTTCAGATGTTCTGATTCCTTTTAGGCTTTTAGTCGATGTTACTGGCACAGGTCAAATGTCCAGTATTTATTTATTAACTTAAAAGCTGTTAAATTTTGATTAATGTGCTATTAAAGACTAAAACGTTGTAAATAACTAAGTACTGATCAAGGTGAGTCAGCCATGTAGTTTGTTTACGGTACTCAGGTCACGTCAATGAAAGAAAGTCTCTTGATTGGCTCTTTTAAACATTGGTTCTTTTAATACGAAAAATTACTAAAACATAGGTTGCTTTGAAATGAGAAGCATAATTTGTGATATTTGTTTATCTAAATTTTGGCTGATTTAATACTGAACGTTATTCTCAGTCGAAAGCTATTAATGAACAGATTCGAGAGGTGTGCATAACTATGAATATCAACAGGACACGATAAAAGAAAAGGGTTTTTATAGTAATGCTAGCACCAGCTATGAGTAAAAAAACTGCTCACACTACCTTCGAATTGTCTTTGTATATTTTTAAGACTTTTTTATTTCCCTTTTTTTAGCACTTTAGCTTTATTAAAAACTAACGAAGGACTATTACCTTCTTCTGTATTATTTCTTTCGGAAAAGAGATCTCATACCAAATCTTATTTTGTTTCCCTTGATAAAGTGAACTGTGAAAAAGGGGGACGATTCTCAATTCGGTGTGTTAATTATGCATGCAAATGTATTACGAGTGACCCATTTCTAGTGCTTAAAACTTTCAATATTAAAATATGGAAAATACTATGACACCTAAAAATGGCACCATTTTGAATTCGTTAGAAATGAATGGTGCTAGTTGGCAACTTTGATCGAATTTCCAAATAAACCGAGAATAAATTAAATCAAAAATACCCAAACATTAAAAATACTGAAAAATAATATTCAGCAATCGTTTTTCTAGTGACTTTCGCGATTTTATTATAAACTTTTTTTTTTGTTTATGGTGGACTTCCTTATTTGCAGTGGAATGATGGAGATATAAGAGTATTGGTTAGTTACGTTCACCCTAGGTAGCTAAGTACAAATATTCAAACACTTGTAATTGTTGAAACTAATGCAATATTTACATCTTCTATGGTTATAGTTGCAAAAAGTGTTTTAAATTAAAAAAATTTTATTTCAAATTTTTAGTAAAAGGTATAAATAAAATACCCAAACGGGCTATATCACAAATACAGTACGTTTTCGGAATGTAAATTCCATCATCGGTGTAACCTGAAACTAATTAACCAATTTAATTAAAAAGAACGTAAGATTTAAAATGTTGACTAAGGTTATGCAAAATGTGGTTAATACTTACAAAGTGTACATGCTATGAGCCACCAAAATATATGGGTGAAAACCCTTTAAATGTTATAAATTTACAAATATGTTATATTATATGTTATTAAAAATTAGGATATTTAAGTTACCGTTGGAATTGTTAACATGGCAACGTATGGCTGTACATCGGTTACTTGGTCCTGAGACAAAGTGTCTTCGAGGACCTGTTGATAACAACTGATAAAAATGACAATATTGACATGTTAGGACAGATGTCGGAACAAAGCAGTCAGTGCAACTTAGGGTAGTTGTCTAAAATGACAGAAGCCAGCATTATTTAAAATTGAATAAATTACAATTGTAATAATATAACAGTATCAACCATCAATGTTGTAGTCTGTAATGTGAATTTGTCCTATATTTATGTTGAAAAACATTAAAAAAATTTGTTTTATAAATTAATTTAGGTAGACTTGAGTATATGAAATTTTGTAGGTATCGATAGGAAACCAACTATGTATGTGTCTAAATTTGATTGTTCTTTGTAGGAAGATGGTTCTATAAAATTTATTGTTGAGGAGTAATATAGTAAATGATATGTTTGAATTTGCTGTTGGATGAAATTTGAATATGAAAAGAATGTTTTTGTAATGTGATGTTCATGTATTGCTTAACTTACAACTTAAGCATGGAAGGCCCTCTATGTCAGAAAACAATATTTGGTACCTGGTAAATATAATAGATTTTTTAAGTTATAAGTTCATGAACATAAATTACTGGTTCGGTTTGAAGGGTAAAGATGGTAAGTTGTTTTGTGTGTTGATCAGTATGCAATATAAACAGAAAATTGATGGCTGATAGGTGGTTTGGTATTGTATTGTTCAAACATGGCTCAAGTTATAACTTAAGAAAAAGAAAAAGGCCCTTCATGTTAAAAGGAACATTTGGTACCTGAAAAATATAAAAAGTATGAGTTATAAGTTTGGGTTTAAGGTAGGTAGATGAAGTTAATAGGCTTTTGGTGTGTATTGTAACGATATGTAAAAACTGCAAGAGTAGTTGGGTTTTAAGGTGGCTCTGTTAAATTTACTAAAGGTATGTGATGTTTTAATATTATTGTGAAAGGAGAAAGGAGAATGGACTGAAGTCTCCAGAGATCCCGAAACAAACCCTGAGGGAAAGTGGATAAGTAAAATAAAGTGTAGTGAAAACAGTATGAAAATGTGATGATATGTGGTTAAGTAGATAAAGGTGTATGGTAATGAAAAAAATTTTTAAAGGGAAAGTGGAATAATCAGCTCTGAATTTAGTTTGTAGAAAAGGAGCATGGAGAATATTAGGTGTGGGGTCAGACTTGGCGCTTAGATTCCTAGAAAGAAGTGAGGAAAGGGGGGGAGTTGGATATATTGAAAAAAGTTTGATAGGACTAAGGAGGATTAATAGGTGATAGAAGAAGAACGAAAAGTCTAATACTAATGAAGAAGTAAAGTAAGAATGTGGGTTATGAGAATTTTTATCCGTTGTTATCAACAGGTCCTCGAAGACACTTTGTCTCAGGACCAAGTAACCAATGTAGAGCCATACGTTGCCATGTTACCAATTCCAACGGTAACTTAAACATCCTAATTTTAAATAACATATAATGTAACATATTTGTAAATTTATAACATTTAAAGAGTTTTCACCCATATGTTTAGTGGCTCATAGCATGTACACTTTGTAAGTATTAACCACATTTTGCATAACCTTAGTCAACATTTTAAATCTTACGTTCTTTTTAATTAAAGTGGTTAATTACTTTCAGGTTACACTGATGATGGAATTTACATTCCAAAAACGTTCTGTATTTGTGATATAGCCCGTTTGGGTATTATATTTATACCTTTTACTAAAAATTTGAAATAAATTTTTTTTGTGATACATGGTATACAGCCAGCTACAGGAACTTAGTTTCCTAGTGGGTGTGTTTTAAATTGTCTTATTCCTTATACGACTGTCCAATGTTTGGATCTTTTAAGATTTATTTCTTTCAATTTCTGTTAACTATCATCACCGTTCAATTAAGAATTGGATCTAATAGAACCATATAAAAAACACCTCATTAAAAGTAAGTAATATAAAAAAAAGTGGATGACGAAGGAGATATTGAACGTAATGAAAAAGAAATATTAAAAACACAGACAGTACAAAATAAGCATGATACCTTTATTGCACATAGAAAAATTAAAGAATTGACGAAAACATAAAGTAACAGACACATCATATTAGTGAAAGAAATCATCAATTATCACCTAGCCCTTTGTGTCCACTGGTGGACATAGGCCTCCCTCATTTTTGTACATTGTGCTCTATCTTGAGCACATTTCATCGAATTTCTTGACATATTCTTGAGATCATCAATCCAACGAGTAGGGGGTTTTCTTCTACTTCTTTTGTTTAACCTCTGCCTCCACTCAAGCAATCTCTTCGTCCACCTTTCATCACTGATTCGGGCGACGTGTCCGGCCCAGTTCCATTTGAGTGTGGCAATTCGGGAACTTACATCGGTAACTCCTGTTCTTCGTCTTAAGTCTTCATTTCTAACTCGGTGACGAAGCGATATACTGAGCATTGACCTTTCCACTTTGCTGTGAGCTATTTGCAGCGTTTTAGAAGTTGAAGCTGTCAATGTCAAAGTTTCGACACCATAGGTCATCACACGCAACACACATTGGTCTAATGTTTTACGTTTTAAAAAAATTTTCTCTTTTAAAGATGTCTTAGAGTTTTCCATGGGCTGCCCATGCTAGGTTTATTCTTCTTCGTAGTTGGCATGTTTGGTTGTCTCTTGTGATCTTTATTTCGTGTCCAAGGTATATGAAGCCTACACGGCAAAAATGAAATTCAATTTTTATGGTAAATGGGAATATTGTACCAAAAAACTACTTGTAAAAAGTAGATTCGAATCGCTTGGGCTGCTTGGCAGTATCGCTGTAAGTCTAAGAGTTATTCACAAACTAAATAATCTCATCCACGACAAAAACGCTGAAAGTCCATGTGAAACACTGCAAAATGTAAGTCTTTCTGCATGGTCGCTATATGACGCACGGTTAAAAAGATTAGTCATTAATATGCTGACGATATAGCAATCGTTGTCAGGGGCAGGTTTGCTCAGGTAGTGTCTGAGAGAATGCAAGCAGCCCTAAATATAGTTGACGACTGGTTTAAACAAGAGAGACTGATAGTCAATGCTCAGAAAACACAAATCGTCAATTTCACAAAAAAAGAAAAACAGCACTACAAGGCCTAAAACCACCGGTGCTGGGAAGAATAGAGATTTCATTTGCCAGAGAAACAAAATACCTTCGGGTATATTTTGATCATAGGCTTACATGGAATACTCACATTATGAAAACCACAGAGAAAGCTACTATGTCCCTGGGCAGATGTAGAAGAATGGTAAGTTACTTATGTCCCTGGTAAGAGTTGGGGACTTAACTCCAAAATCTCAAAATCATACCTAAGGGTTATTAGACTCATGATAACATATGGCTCGGTGACGTAGTGGACAAAGACGCAGCAAGTGGGAGCAATAAGGCTGCTAGGTAATACACAAATGCTAGCATGCTTGTGTATTACGGGGGCCATAAAAACAACTCCTACTGCATCGTTGGAAGTCCTGTTGAATCTACCACCACTTCATATCTTTATACAGGGCAAAGCTAGATCAGTGATGCACAGATTAATCCATAGTCAGCGACATATAAGCCAGATGCATGGTACTGACAACAGAAAGTTAATCGACCGATATTTTGATGGGGAAACCTATCGATGCAACAGCTACGAGATATAGCTTTAACAATAAATTACAATTAAGATACCAGACAGGGAAGACTGGAATAAAGGTGTACCCATACAAGCTGCTGCTACCTTGTACACGGATGGCTCAAAAACTCCCAAAAAATAGTAGGGACAAATCAAGGGATACGTTTCCCGGTAAGTTTATCTAAGGATGTGACAGTTTTCCAGGCGGAAATAACTGCAATCCATCACTGCGTGGAAGAAATAGAAAGGCAGGAAAGAACGTTCTGTTCAGTTGCCATCTTCACAGATAGTCAGGCAGCGCTTAAGGTACTCAATTCTGTAGAGGTTAATTCTAAGCTAGTATGGGAATGTGTGTGTGCCCTAAATAAACTAGAAGACCATAGCAAGGTTACGGTAGCCTGGGTACCGGGGCACGAGGGTCATAAGGGCAATGAAAAAGCAGATGAAATGGCCAAACAAGGCTCATCAATGCCATTCATTGGACCGGAACCCTTCTGCGGCGTCGCAAAATCAGTGACAAGAACGGCTACAAGGAAGTGGATAGCTCACAAATCTCTGGAATGGTGGAGGAATTCACCAGGATAAAGACAGGCGAAACAGTTCATTATAGAACATTTACCAAAATTTACGGCAGACCTAATAAGCAAAGCCAGGAAAACAGTCAAAGCCATAGTAGGTCTTCTAACAGGGCACTGTAAGCTGAATAGGCACTTGAAGCTGATAGGATTATCAGATGATGACCTGTGCAGATTCTGTCACGTCGAAGAAGAAACAGCAGAGCATATTTTATATCAGTGTGACAGTCTGGCAAATGTGCGGTTCTTTGCATTAGGAGAAGAAAATCCACCGGCAAATAGCTACATGGAAGGTACAGTCTCGAAGCTACTAGACTATAAAAAGGGTCAGGCTAGAGAATGTTATCTAGGACTAGAGGACCACAATAGATCTGAAAAGGTAGTGGAATAGGCCGAAAGGCCACCTCTCTTAATCTAATCTATTCTAATCTGATATTTTTGATGTTATGTTTCCTATATCTAAGTGTAATAATTTCTGAGTTATTTCTATATATTTACATTATTTTCGCCGAAGTTAACATGTAATATCTTTAATAATTTCAAAGAAATAAAGAATTACTATTTCTTGAGGACATAAAAAGGCAAACAATATACAGGGTAATCCATTTGAAATAAGAAAGTACATTAGATTTTCAAAAAGATAGAAAATCTGAAAACAACATTAACACCGCTATAATAATGGCTGTATCACAAAACCCGTGTACACCAAAATCTATCAAAATCGTGCAAGCTTTTTCCGAGATAATTAAGGCGTTCCGTACTAAAAACTCACCCTGTAGATTGCGAATTAAGACAAAATAAAAGCATTATTTTGAAATTATAAAAAATTCCATAATTTTTGTTTTTTGAAAAGGTTTGTAGGTGCTTTTGAACAGATTCTACAGTGATCTGTCACGACATTTTTACACTCCAAAATCACTATTATTTCGCTCATTTAATTTTTTAAATCTCGCAAAAAAGCACGATTAGCCTTGTTTTGTGTAGCGACATTATTTTTTTCTTGAGTTTTGAGTACTAAAGAATAAAAAAAAGAGTGTGCTCTCAAATTTCAAAATCAATGATTTGGAATCAAAAAAGTGGATATTTTCAATGGAATTCGTCGTATAATGTATTATGCTTTTTTCTACATCATTCATACTAAAACATTTTCTATTTAATTTACCGTTTGACCATCAGGCGATCCCTAAGTGCCCTTGAGGAAGAAGAGTACAAAATTAATCGATTACTTACAAAATTTTGGCAAATATATTTTGATTCCAGTTTTCACTTTCTAAGTACTAATTTTTCTCTTTTTAATTATGTAATACTTTCGTAGCTGATTGCAAAATTGTTGTTTATCATATCTCACTTCCAAATTGCCACTCTCGATTTAATTTTTAAAACTCTTGGCTAAAGGATACGACCGAAGAAAATTAAAGAAAGAAAACGAAATAAAATCAATAAACTGAAACATTTCTGCAACGTATTCTACGGCAAATCCAGAGTAAGGATTTTCAATTGTTTCTTTAGATCTTTTTGCGGTGCGTAATCCTCTCTTTTGCATATGGCAGGGGTAACTGATCTGAACAAAACTCAAATATTTGTCGGCATTTTAAACAGGGGCAAGGAAAAACTGAATGGAAAAAGAACATACCATAACAAGCTTCACCTCTGAAATGCCAGCGGCGGTTCTTAGCTTATCAGCTTGTGATGTAAATTCTTTAATTTTATGTACATATATTCTCTTTTTATATTTATATTGCGCGTACAAAAAATATCTTTGAACTAATATCTGGCAAAAATAATTATTTTCTTAAATGTAACATAATTAACATAAAGATGTGTTTATACAGTCTTAATTAAGTAAACCAAATAACGCTTTGGTTGAGTGCTTAAAACATCTTTATCTTTGGAGATCAATTGTATCTTCGGCAGTAGTGTTAGAGACAGTATGCAGTCGACGAAATAGTACGAGGAAAATCAAAAGTAAAGATTAATTTAGCGCAGAATGGTTCATCTTCAATTGCAGTGGGTAAATACAAGCCCACAAGTCACTGCAAGTTTTTATCTTTTTTATGTATTCTGCTGAAAATTACAGAGGCATAAACCTGTTAAAGATCGTGTATAGATGCAATATTCGTTATAAAGCAAATTACTGAGAAATCACTAGAGTATAATAGACCAGCATGTTTGTATCTTATTCTGACGTAGATGCAAGGTGGAGAACATCAAGAACTGGGTAAGAAATAGAAGAGTAGAATGGAACGATCATATAAGCCGAATGACAACAAATAGAGTAGTAAAGACGGCAAGAGACGGTTCCCCAATAGGAAGACGATCAGTAGGAAGACCACGAAAACGATGGAAAGACAACTTACTGGAGGCACATTGAAAAACAGACAGAGTCATGTCTATATAAAAAGAAGGAGAAGAAAAAGAACAACAACAAATCAGCTGAGTACATGACGTCATTGCTCACTTGCAGGTTTTTATCTTATCGTCAACTTATCAAATAAACTAGACATTTCTTATCACAAACATATTCTATGTAAAATATTACATAATTATCTTTGAAGTACACTTTATAAACAATAATTTTATGTATTCTAATATAATTTAAAACAAAATAATTTACACCTAATTTTTAAAAATTAACTATCTCCTGTCTTGAACACCTTGTCATTTATAATTAATTAAACTTTATCATCTAGTTAATTAACAACTAAGGAAATATATTTGATGAAACAATGTAAAAGATAGAAGAACTAGACACAAAATATATGAGAAATATGCAAAAAAAATAAGAGAAGTGACTGGAATGGGTCGAAATAGACACATAAAAGACAAAAAAGGAGTACTTCTAATAGATTTGCCAGAGAAATTAAGACGATGGGAGGAGTACGTTAGAGAACTTTTCCAAGATGAAAGAGGTGAAACGCAGAAAATACAAGAATTAAATCCTTTAGAGAGACAGAAGATCACGATAGATGAAATCAAATATGCTATCAAAAACTCTAAAGACAATAAGGCAGCTGGATTAGATGAAATACCAGTAGAACTGTTAAAACTAGTGGAAGAGGATATTTTGGAAGTATTGGCAGATTTATTCAACACGGTGTACGATACGGGAATAATACCACAAGAGTGGCTGAAGTCAGCATTTATAACCATCCCTAAAAAACAAGCAGCAAAAGAGTGCTCTGATTATCGAACACTGAGCCTCATGAGTCTGCCATACTTTAAAAGTACTGCTGAAAGTAATACATAAGAGGATATACGAAAGGCTAGAGGAGAATATTAGCGATACGCAGGTTATGTTCCGAAATGGAATGGGTACTCGAGAAGGATTATTTGCCATCATCATATTGATTCAGCGATGTCGGGATGTAAACGTTGATCTACACTTGTGTTTTGTTGATTATGAAAAAGCTTTCGATAAAGTGAGACATGAAAAATTAATATCAATACTTATGAACAAGCGCATTGACAATAAAATCGTAAATGTAGTGCAAACATTATACTGGAACCAAAGTGCCATAGTTCAAATTGATGGGCAACACTCAGAAGAAATGAAGATCTGTAGAGGAGTTATATTCTGAAGAAATTTTCCAAAACACGCTCAATAATATCAAAGCAGGAGTTACCGATAACGGAAAATTAATTAACAACTTACGCTATGCAGACGACACTGTGATCATAGCAACGAGTATAGAAGATCTACAACATCTTAAGTATGAATAGTGCTGAGATGGGAATTACTATAAACGCTAAAAAAAAAACGAAGTACATGCTAATTAGAAAAAGACCACAAAACTGACCAAATGCCTAACTGACAAGAACACAAAATATACATCACCTATTGACAACCAATAGTAACGTGATAGAACAAGTAGAAAAATATCAGTACTTGGGAACTTTGATCAATGAAACCAATGATCATACTGCAGAAATAAACAAGCAAATAGAGATTGCCAGATCAGCATTTATACGAATGAAGTCACTCCTAACGTGCAAAAATCTAAATTTGGAGATCAGACTACGTACCATTCGCTGTTATATATTTTCAATATTATTATATGGAGAGGAGACTTGGACATTAAAAAAATGCAATTTAAAAAGAATCGAGACTTTCTAACTCTGGTTATACAGCAGAGTATTAAAAATATCATGGACTGATAGAATTACAAATAAAGAAGTACTGAAGAGGGTTGGTAAAGACAACAGAACTAATCACCACTATACAAACCAGAAAACTGGAATACCTAGGCCACGTGATGAGGGGAGCAAAATATGAAATTTTGAGACTCATAATACAGGGAAAGATTCAAGGAAGAAAATCTGTTGCCCGAAGGCAGAACTCATGGCTAAAGAATCTACGTGATTGTATCAATGCAGATCGATTGATTTGTTTAGACCAGTAAGTTCAAAAATAAAAATAGCCATTATGATTGCCAACCTCCGTAGGGAGACGGCACTCTAAGAAGAAGAATCTAGTCAATTGGTTGGTATCTTCAATATGACTCTACTGTCTTTGTTTCGAGCATGGATCAGGATTCTCCCTTAAAGTGAAATCCTCTAACATCTACCTCGTGTTACAATATGTTTAAAATTTAAGATTTTCAATATGTATTTTAAGGGTTATTAGCTAGACCTCGCTATGTGTCGAGTTTCTATTACCATTAAGATGTAAGTAGTTACCACATTTTTTAGTTTAACAGTCAATATTTTACATTAGACGAGTATTAATTGTATTAACGTGGAAATACTTACTTTTAGGTTTTCACTGATGATGGTCGGATAAGACAGAAAACGTTCTGGTATTTTTAATCCTATTGGATAATTTGAATTTTATAGTAACTATATATATCAGAATTTTTTTGAAAACCACAATGATTTTCCGTTTTATTATTTAAAATATACCCTTTACTGAATTTGTTTTTGTGTTGAGTTGATTTTATTGGGCACGTAGTTTTCGTCCGCCTCTGTCTGAATTTACAAGAAGTCAAATCATTCATCCCTTATGCATAAATAAACGCTAAGAATAAATTTTCTTTTACTGCCTTCTGAGGCCTTCCAATTTCCTCAATCTCTCAACTCCGAATCCCAGACGGAGTGGAACTACATTGTGATTCTTCGGTCATTGTTAATGCAATTATATATCAATCCACTTCTAACAACGGCTACCAATTGAATTAACGGCGGTTGGCAGCCAAAACGGCCTAATAGACCTCGAAACAAGCATTTCTAATACAAGATTTGTAACAGCGTTATGTACGCAGCAGTGGGTACAAAGTAGCTGACCATTCAATCTAGAAAATTATTTTTCTGATCCATTTCAACCAAAGTTAATTAATTTTCCTTTTTTATTTACAAAATAGATTATGATATTTAATCCTTTGTCTTTAATTTAACACATTATTTTTGACATAAGATACTCATAAACTTTTAACTGAGTTATATTGAGAGGAAGTAGTAATATTGAAAAGATAAAATATTTGAGAAGAGAAAATATTGTAAATTGATTCAAAATCTAGCATGTGCAACATACACTTTTGAACATAGTCCTCCCTCAACAGTAGTCCCCTGTTCTGACATTCTCGGACCATTCCTTATTACAGAGGTTCTGAAACTGTTTTATCGTGACAAGTTTGAGTTGAATATTGTATTTATATAGTTAATTGTAATACGAATTACATTTTCATTTGTTTTAGTCGTTTCAATTTCCAATCCGGAAATCATTTTCAAAAAAATTTATAATTAACAAATTATGTCAACCTGTCAATGTTTACCGAATGCGTCTTTTGGCAGCCAATTTGACAGTAAGTTGACTTAGTTGGCCTCGATCCTGTAGGCAAATAACCATGTTTCAAGCTGAAATTCTTAAAATAATGTTGTACCCTCGTATTGACATCAATTTCTGATCTTTTTCCGGCATATTCATATTTGCAAACTTCTTCTTTCAGTATTGGTGCTGCATTCTATTGATGAGTTTGCCATACACTTTTCTCCATTTAACAGGATGAGGGATGCTTCTTTGATTTTTTTCTTTTTACTTTCATTTTCTTCTATGACTGTTAATGCATCTTTTGAT
Source organism: Diabrotica undecimpunctata (assembly GCF_040954645.1). Lineage (NCBI taxonomy): Eukaryota > Metazoa > Arthropoda > Insecta > Coleoptera > Chrysomelidae > Diabrotica > Diabrotica undecimpunctata. The sequence continues at coordinate 23,534,845 of NC_092812.1, forward strand.
TGTACCTTGTGTTTATTTTCCCAGGCATGTTTGCTTATGTATAATTTTTTTAAAGTCTGTTTTTGATGTATGATTCTTGCTCATTTATCCTTATACTTAGCGGTCTCGAAGCTTCTCCTACATAAAAATTGTTGCATTAACATGGTATTTTATAAACGCAGTTCTATGATTTTTTCTGTGTGTTGTTCGATTCAGTTTTGAATAAAATTAATCAGTATGTTTTAAATATTGCTTTGACAGTTGCTTTGACAAAGTCCTCGTAGACATACCGTCTCAGGACTCGCAACTAATGTAGAGTCATATGTCGCCCTGTTACCTATCCAACGGTAACTTTAACATCTTAAATGTAAATTAGACATAATGTAGATCAAATCTTATTTAATAATTTTTAAAGGGTTTTTACCCACATATTTAGTGGCTACATCCATGTATTAACTTGACACTGATGATGGAATATTTATTCCGAAAACGTTTTGTCAATGCAACATAGCCCAACTGGGTTTTTTATATACCTTTTTATAAAGGATTTTATTCAAAATTTTTAATATATGGTATACAGCCAAATACAGGAACTTTGTTTCCTTGTGGGTTTTAAATATTGTTGTGATGTTGTATTTATTTACTTTCCTTTTAATTTTTTTGGATAAGTCCTATGAGGACCTTTATATGAAGTAAAGGGGCATAAGTGACATTTTTCAAAATAAATATTCAAAGTAAATATTGAGAAAACTGCATAGCTGAACTGGAAATATTTCATTCTATTTGGAGTTAAAGAGATCTAAGCGATAAGTTTAACAGATGCTGCTTTACTTGGCCTCCAAGCCAACTATGAGTAGGACTTGGAAGAAAAGAGATACAAGTGCACTTGGACCCCTGTTCCACTGTGTCAGATTGTTAGTTGAGTTTGTTATCATTTTGGATGGGTAGTGGTATAGCTCCTTAGTAATACTTTAATGTAAACTGCTGCGTTTTACGTTATTATAAACTGCAGTATTTTTAAGAAGAGCTTCCACCACTAAAGCAGACAGGCAAGAAAAAGATTCGAAACCAGATTAGTGGAAAAAAACAGGGCTAAAATAGCAATAAATTCAGGTTAAGCTTACATGGACAAAAACATAATTGTCATGAAGCTAAAAAGTTACGAGAACTTAAAAATAATCATTGTTAGAATAAAATAAAGACTTTCAATTTTTAAAGAATATTGAGCATTGGGCACTGGAATCTCCCAAATAGCCTTTCTAAATCATTCCATACAACGCTAGAGGTGTCATATGTTTATAATCTGAGAAGTTTTAGAGTATCTAAACAGTTTATAATAAAAACTCTTGATGTCTCTAACAAACGTTTACAAAATGTAGTGGAGAGCAAAAAAGTCTCATCAGGCGTGTCATAAATAGACAAAAGAGTAAAGAAATCACTCCGAACAAAATTTCTGAAAGGGCAATTAAAATCATAAAATAGCATATTAATAAGATTCCTAGGTCCACAAGCCCCTTCACTAGAAATAAGACTCCAAAAATGAGGTATCTTCTTAAGGAGTATAATTTGAAAATAACGTACAAACTTTATTCTGATTTCTGTAAGGAGGAAAAACAGAAAGAATCTGTTAGTGAAAGATGTTACAGGAATATCATGGTTCGGAAGAAAAAAACGCTTTAGCTCAGACAGAAAAAATCTTTCACTTGCGTAAGGCGAAAGCCGTATGAACAGCAAAAGATGAGTGTCATGACCTAAAGCTAGCAAAGTTGCGATCATCTTCGAGTTGCAAAAAACTATGCCAACTCCTAATGAGTCAACTTCTAAAGCATATTATTTAAGGCAACTATGGATGTATAACTTATGGGTCCATAACCAACAGACTGGAATTGAAGTTAATTATGTATTAGTATAATGGTGAAGAATAAATTTGTACAAAAACTTTATGATCTTTTTACATTTTTTACCTTTATATTGCATTTCTTAGAAGTAAAAGGGTACAAGTGCTACTTAGCAACATAAAAATAGCTCCAAAATGAATAAAGTCAATAAAATTATGATTTTTTGTTACCAATAGTAATAATGCCTAGTTACTAAACCGGGAAAAAACTAACATTAAAAAATCATGGCAAAACACAACCTTTTCTTTTTTGACATTTTACAGTCATTTTACTGAACATTTTTTTACTTACTTACCCTGTGGCGCTACGGGCCTTGAAATGTCTGGGCCAACCTCACGACATCTTTTCATTCTTCCCTGTGGTTGGATCTCTGCCACCACCATAGGATTCTAAATATCTATCTCGCCACCCTTTATTTCAGTCACCAACTTCGATTTTTCAAAGAGCAGTTGCAGTTCCTGGTTTCGCCTTAACCTTTAGATTTAACTATCTCTAACTTTTCCATAAATTGTATTTTAATTTTTCTCTCCCAACTTCTGAGGGCTTCTTCACCACTGCTGGACAAAGTCCACATCACTACTGGATATTTGAACTGGATCTGAACAAGTTTTGTATAGATCTTTACATCTGAGATTTAATTTTATAGTATATTTCACAAATTTACATCTATTTTGGATTAGGGTTGAAAGCTATAAATATAATAACTGAAAATAAGCAAACATACCGTTTTAACGATCGTGATTATATATATATATATATATATATATATATATATATATATATATATATATATATATATATATATATATATAATGTAAATTTGTAATTTTTTTGGTAGTTAGTCTTTGTCTTTATTTTCTTTTTTTCTGAATTAAATACAGCACCTTTAGCAAGTCCAATATTTATGCTAATAGCCTGTCAAGTGGGATACAAAACAAAATCCCAAATATATTCGAAGAATAACGAACTCTTAATCCGCAAAAAAACTATTAACTTTTTGCGGGATTAAATAGCCATCTACATACAGATAAGTGTTGGCTATTATCTAAACTGTCAGCAGATGCGCCACAACGCCTACGGTATTGCGGTTCTCAAGCGGTGAAAATAAGTTTTCCTGGGATGTTACTGAAGAGGCTTTTTCCGATGGTAGCGACACTGAAAAATTGGTTCGGCTTTGCGCTTGTCTACACTGAAAAATTGGATATTATATTAATTATACATATAAATATATATATATATATATATATTATATATATGTATATATATATATATATATATATATATATATATATATATATATATATATATATATATTGATATGATTAGGGTTTATAGAAAATAATTTATAAGTTATATACTACATAATATTAGATATTTGGTTGTTTTAAATAAGTTATATACTAGAGAATTTTATAAAAATATATTTATGTGAGGGCATTTTAAGAAATTAGCATATAATAATTGTAAAAAGTTGTATTTTAGTAGTTATGATTTTGTAGATATATTTAAGTGAGCCATGTGACTAGGCAACACACTATACCCTCCATTCCAAGTGTCATTTTAAGAATTTTTACGAATATAAGTGGGGTTATAGTTGTTTAAAATGTGTAGTTTATTAAATTAGAATGTTAAGTTACTAATTTAATTATATATTCTGATCTGAAAAGCCTAAATGTCAACAAAATTATTAATAGAAAAGAATGGAATTCTCTGGATCACCGGAGATGGCCATGTTTGCGAAATGGTTTGTTCCAGAAAATTCAGACATGTATTTAATAGAACAAATTGGAACATGATCTCTTACCAGATGATTCTAGAATATCCAAAAAGATATAAATACCCGTGATTTGGATTCAAGATGGCAGTTTTTAGTCAGAAGTCAGGCCAGTTTATTATGAAAGTTAGTAGACACATTTAGTTAGTGAAGTAAATTGTTCAGAATTTTCAAAAAGTCAGTCAGAAAAATTTAGTAAGAAATATGAAAGTTAGTTGGAGTCAGTGAATCAGTTACAAATAGTCCAATTGTTTAATATAGTGAGTTAAATGAAGATTAAAAATTATGCATATATTTAATGCACATTTATAATTATACACAAATAATTATTGAAGATTATAAAAGTATATTAGAAGAATATTGGATGGACATTGGAAGGAATTAAAATTATATTATGATTGGAGATTAGTATAAATCAACTGATAATAATTGGATATTGGTATATTGAAAAGAAGAATAAATATAAATGGTGTTTGCTGGTTTGCTTGGTGGTGTATAAATGCTGGTGAAGAAAAATATATCTTAAATTGGTAGAAGCTGATAATTGGAAAAAGTAATTTCACAAAAACAAGGATAACCGAAGTACGAAGACATTCTGTGGTGATTAGAATCTATATAGTGGAAAACAGTTCATTTAGGCATTCAGTGAAAGAAAGGTACAAAATTTTGTTAATATAATTTAGTTAGTGTCATAACAGTTTCAATTTTGAAGATAGTTTGTTTAAATTTTACATTGTCTATAGAATTTAATTAGTTTTATAAGAATATCAATTTAAAGATAGTTTATATTTAAATTTACATTGGCTACGTTAGATATATATATATATATATGTGTGTTTCATAATAGTTATAATAAAGATATTTTAAAAAAGTACTTACAAACTAATTCTTTGAGAACCGCGATAAAAACCCTATATATTATATTATTAAAAATACTCATTGCTCATCATTCAAACAAACAATACATCATAACAATATATATATATATATATATATATATATATATATATATATATATATATATATATATATATATATATATATATATATATATTTAGCTGAATTTATTAGAATTTCTTGGGCTTGATCGTTTATGATACTATTTTGTTGACTATTTTAAATTTTTCTTTTCAACGTATCGGAAATATATCCAAACCTTTTTTCAAAAAATAATATTAACCAGCATGCACAAGTTGGTTGCTAATTTGTAGGATTTATGCACTCGGAAATTATTCGGCATGTTTCGTTTAAAACTGCACCTACCTATCTTGCAATCACAGATCTCCACAACGGGCATGCATATTCCTCTGCCGAGTAGCACAAGGCTTGTGCTGTTGTTTTGAGAGCTGTAGGATTTGTGCTCTATCGACTCCCTGCGGGGTTTTTAAGGATATTGTTGCTGGACCTACTTCTTGGTTTATATGTAAGTGTTCTGTCCAGTACCACTTTGAGATATTTTTGGACTGGATGTGTGTTCCAGGGCCATTCTTCCACCTAATACTTTCAACTGGCGATTTGTGTCTTTGTTTCTAAGGTAAAAGGTGTAAATTTGAGTTGGTTTGGGTTGGGTTTTAGAGAGTTCTTATCATAGAATTCTGACATGGTGGACAGTGCCACTTCTAGCTTAGCCTCTATTTTACAAAAGTTCTTAAAGGGCATATATGAAGTGTTTTGGATAGACAGGGGTGGGCTGATCGTTGGTATAAATATTTAACAGCATTGGTGCAAGTACACTCCCTTGGGTAAGCTATTTTTTTTCACCTGCTCTTCACCAATCAACTAATATCACATCCGTAGTCCGTTTTTGCTCGTAGTCACACTATAATGTACTCAGTGAGTGCAAGTGTATCAATCAAGTACCTTTTAGTCGATTTATTGGTAATTATTTTATATTAATGAAAGTTGATATTCACAAAATAAACTGGCCAGTATGTTCGCCTGATCTCAACCCATAGAGCATTTGTTGATGAGTCAAATATCGTGAACTAGCTCCGGCTATAGTCAATAAGCTTCGTATAGATTTAGAAAAATATAATTCTTAACAAAAATTGGCATTTTGAAAAAATTCGGTTGCGAAATTAGTCCATCGGGTACTTGAAAAAAATACAACAACCTTTTGATTAATGGTGAATTGTCGACCAATGCCATTTAAAAGAAAAATTCTACAACTTACTCTAATTACGGTAAAAACGCTATAAAAGGAATACAAAGGGACTTTAAATTATTGAAGATCTTTCAAAAATAAAAAATTCTTATAAGCTTAACATAGCTCACACACTCACACACTCGAATGCTCATGGATGTAAAAATGTTTTACTTGCATGGTATAATTAGCTATTAGTATATAATAATAGCTGTTTGATAGTCAATAAAAAGTTTAAAAAAATTATTTCTAAGGATATACTCTTTTTGTGGAAAGCCATTACGCGTGATTCGGATATTTTAGTGTGTCGAAAGGTGTCAGTTACAATCCGGATCGTAGTCGAGGATGGTAGGGTGTCAAGCTGGTCGGTCGAAATCTGATGAGCTATTGATGATTTCAACGTGTCTGAACCAGCTGAACCAATTACATTTTACAAATCCTTTGCCGACCTCCGCATATCCCTATGCCCTATACACGCCACCCTTAGCCCTGCGGTTCCCCAACAACTTATCCGCGAGATTACCGGTTCAAAGTAAGCTTGCACTAGGGTTTATAAAACAGGAAGGTGGCGGATTCTCATGGTCGAGACTAATAGGAAAAATAAATTAAAACTTTGTTACACTGATAAATAAGTATCTCGCTAAAGTTGAATATCAATAATTAGAATAGGTATATTTGACATTCTTTTGTCAGTAAAATTAATGTGTTGATTTAGTTTCCCTTAATTTGATTTTTTATTTCTTATCTCACTTATTACGCTAATAAGTAGACTTAGGCAAATATGCAAATTGCATATTTTGCATATAATGCATAAAAAATGCAAAAATGTCAAATTTTGCATATTTTTATAAAAGTGAGCATAAAGTGTATATAATTTGAAAATTTTTCTTGTTAACTATATATTTTTATATTCAAACTTACAGATAGCATGAAAATGCCAATATTTAATTTTGTTTTATATTCACGTGGTATTCAAATTCTTGGTATAGTAACTAATAAAAGACAGCGGCTTATAGTTTTGTCACGTTTTGTCTTGGAATTAAGGGTTTGTGTTTGCCAATTTATGTCTCTAGGTCAAAATTTTTATTTTGACGGTCAGTTTCACTTGGTTTCACTTTTGTTGTAAAATTGGAGGCGTAAACAACGTGTATTTCTAATTGTGCTTTGAAAATGCCGAAAATAAGCAATGTTTTAACTTGCAAAACCTTACAAAGAGCTATCTATGAATACGGATAAAGTTTATTGCTCATGTTGTGGCAAAACCGTAAGTACTTACGTATTATTTTTTATTTTATTTTAAAAATTTACACGGTGGTACTAACAAAGATTTTAAAATTGGAGATTATGTTTAAGAAAAGTACCGACACAAGGCTAGTTCGCAATAAATCGATGATTTTTTCTTATTTCAAGCTTTTTTTAAACTCCATGCGATAAAAAATAGGATAGCTATTTAAAATTCAAATCAGTGAATAGTCTACTGAAAGGTTGTTAACATTTTTTTTCTTACAATAGCATAGTTTGCTTTAATTTTGCTAAAAACAAAAACATATCGTATATTGGACTTAATTAATTAAGTGCTTTTAATTTATGCTCACAGTATTTTTTTCTTTAAATGTAAACAGAAAAGACCAAGAGCCTCTTGTAAATATTTAGGGGTTCTTCCTTCTTGCACAGTCATTTCTTGGCATTTTCAAGATTACTACACCGATTTTTATTTAATTTACTTTAAATATTTTAATTGTTTTGCAAAAACGGTTCATTTGTAGTTTATTTTTACAATCTTAGATTTTAAAAATGGGTACAACTATAGAATATTTATATTCTTTTTTAGATTTCATCTAAAAAAAAATTCAAATAGATCAGCATGTCAGAACCGCGAAACATTTAGCTAAAAAAGTAAAAACCACATCCGGTGAAAAATATCAACCTTCAGTGGCCAAGTGCTTTCAGTCAAGTTCCGAAAAACAAACCGAACAAGAAACTTTTAATGAAGACTTCTGTAGTGCATTAGTATCTTCTAATATACCGCTTTCAAAATTATCTAATGAAAACTTTAGTTCTTTTCTAAAAAAAAATATTGCAAACAAAACATTCCCAGTGAACGAACTCTAAAGAGAAATAATGTCAATTTGTTATACTCCTCAGTTATCCACAACATAAAAGCCGAAATAGGTAATAATTACTTTTACATGTGTGTGGACGAGACCACTGACTCGTCAGGAAGATACATTGTGCACTTATTGATTGGTGTACTTAGCGATGAAACCTTTCCAAAATCGTATTTAATTTCTTGTAAGCAAGTGGAAAAAACCAACGCTCTAACAATATCACGGTTTCTACAAGAAGCATTAGCAAACTTTTTTCTTCCTGCTGCTGTGCCTAATGAGTACTAAAGGCTGAGCCTAAAGGCATAGTAGTAAGTAAGAAAGGGGAAGTAAGAAAAAAATTTCCACTAGTTAACAGTTTAATAGCGAGCGTCAAAAAGTTATTCCTGAAATCACCTATAAGAATACAATGTTAGAGATAGTTCAAACACTCCTGACCATGGAGCTGCGCGAAGGCGGAGTCAAATTCACGTAAAGGCAGAAAGGTTCTATTGTAAGTGGAATTATACAGTGCATAGTACAATGCGTTTCGCATGGAAGTGGGGACTAAACCAAATTTCGTCTACTGCGCCGTGGTCAGGAGTGCTTGCACTATCTCTACAGAGATATGCTTCCTGCTGTTCAACTGCCGCCGCAACCCATTTTAACACGTTGGGGAACATGGTTGGAAGCAGCTAATTTCTATGCTGATCATTTTGTTGATTTAAAAAAAATAATTACCCTTTTAACGGATGATAGTTGCCAATCTTTATTAGAAGCTAAGCAAGCCTTCCAAAATAACATCCTCGAACAGCAACTGTCATTCATAAAATCAAATTATAGTTTTGTCCAGAAAACTATAACTCAATTAGAATCCTCCAAATTATCATTGTTAGAAAGTACAGTTTTAATAAAAGAATTTGAGTCATTGTGTCAAAGCGTTAAAGGTACTATTGGAAAGGGAATTTTTCAAAAATTTAAAGTAATCATGGAAAAAAATAGTGGTTACCAGGTTCTTTCTGAAGTGGTTCAAGTACTAGCTGGGACATTTTCCGAACCACTTAATTTAGAACCATTTATTATAGTAAATTTGAAACATGCCCCAGTTACATCAGTTGATGTCGAAAGAAGTTTTTCTATTTACAAATTAATGTATTCAGAAAAATATACAAAATATACAAAATACAAATATTCAATATACAAAAATATTGTAAATATTTTTTATTACGTGCATATTTTCTAGATAGATATGCATATTTTGCATAAAATACTGCATATTTTTGCATAAAATACTGCATATTTATGCGCATATTTGATACTTTTTTATTTGCATATTTTCCTAAGTCTACTAATAAGTATCATCTGCGAAACTAAGAATACTTTTATGCTGTTTTTTTCTTCCTTCGATTGCAATAATTCTCGAGCAGATTATCATCGGTATGGGATTTGCCTGTAATTAATACGTTATTTATGAAGACTGAAGGCCAGACATAGTGGCGGGGAACGGGAAAGTCAGACAGCTTTTGTGTTGTAAAGAAGAAGCCAGTTAAAAGAGGTTATCAACTGTAAAGTGATAAAGTGCGAGTGTAAAGCTAGTTATCACCGACCCGTGATAGTGGATAAGGAGATCAAGGTGGGGTGGAAAGGACAGCAAGTATGACACCAGAAAGTAAAGGGGTGGAAGTTGGATAAGATACAGTCGTAAAAATCTTTATGAGTAGAGTACTGGAAGAGTATGAGGAAAAAAATACGGCAAATGACTGGTGGAAAGTCAACGGTAAAGGTGGGGAGAGGAAGTGCTAGGAAAAACATGTGGTAAAGGGCCTCCTAGGGATAAAGTAACTTGGTGGTTGAAACGATGAAGTACAATAGAATGTTAAGAAGAGGAAAGAGGCTACAAAGACGTATGATAGGTCTAAAATAAAGGAAAATAAGGATATATTACAAGATAGCAAAGAAAAAAGGAAAGCACGATAAAGCTACTGCTAAGAAAAGATCGTCTGCACAGTTTTATGAAGAGCTGTAAACATCCGAGGGATGAAAAAGTTATAAAGCAATGTAAAAGCCAGGGACAAGTCATCAAAGGACTTGACTTAAGTGCAGCAGATTAAGAATGCAGATGGAAAGGTGTTACGAACAGATGTTAAAATAATGCAAGCAATAAAGTTGATGCAAAGAGAGGTAGAGAAAAACCAAGGAGAAGATGAAAGAACTATATGGCAGAGGGCTTGAGAGAGAAAGTTTTAGGTGAAGAAGCCCCGATCAACAGAAATGAGCGGCGAAGCAGCTACCCCTAAAAAGGGAAAAGCCGAGGAAGAAGAAGAAAAGTGTCCAGCTGTTCCATAGGTGTTTAAATAAGTGCGAACTTTAAACTACTTTTTTGGCAGAAATATGCAAATCGTTAATAACGCAATGTTCACCAACAGAAACGAAGTAACTTTGGCAGTATCCGTAAAAATACCGCTAGACGATGTTGCATATAGTGATCATTCTAACGTAAGTAAATTTTTAAAAGAATGGAAACAAACGATTAAAAATATTCACCAAACCAAGAAGCAAAATAAAAATGGGCCATTAAAGCTATACTTATTACATGGAGTATATAGAATTATTGAAAAAAAAAAAAGATTCTGAAGGAGATGAAAACGATAACATAACAAAAACTTGAAGGCAGAAGTATTGATAGAAAGAATATTTTTTATAAATTATTCATGAAATATTTGATTTAAAATTATGAGTAATGAGAATCAACGACTTCAAAATATTATGTCTTACAGTCGACTTGTTAGTTCATTACATAAATACGTGTGAAGGCAATTTTTTATCCAGCGAACAACTTTGTATCTGAACAAGGCATGTGCAGAATAAGACCTACATAATTTATGACGTATTGTTGAGTTTTTTTCCCGCAGAGCTAGTGAAACAATCTCTCAGATTCTTTTTCTTCGTCAATTTATAATAACACCAATTGGGTCTCAATTAAAACACCTGTTTGGCATGTGTTTTTTACTACTAAATGATATTAGTCTTGATATCGTTTTCCATAATTGGACAAGTTAATGTTGGCTCAATAAAATTTACAATCCCGCCGGCAGTTACTTTTGTATCGACTTTTTTGTTAACCACTGGACATTCTGCTTTTGGAAAAAGTTGTATCATTACAGAGAGAGGAGAGTGGGGCATATTCGGATACAAAAATTTCACGTTGCAAAAAAAGCACAGTTAACAAAACCGAATATGAACGCCAAAATTGAATAGTAAGATTTAAATGTTGAATCATTTAAATTTGGAACCTTTCGGCTGTGGCTTAATAGGTCTGCTGTAAATTTGAATAAATGTTCCTTGATAAACTCTTTAGTCAGCCCTTTATTTGACGCATTTCTCCTCCCTCGAGAAATTTATTTTGCTCCCATGTGTCATGGCTGCCCTTTTTTGTTTGTTCGGAATTTCGAGGAAAATCCGGGCCAACTAGTAAACTGTGTGCTTCTTCTGGAGCCAGTTAATCAATAAGCTTCTTAACCTTATGCCCTGGTACATCGGCTAGTGCCAAATTGTTTCGATTTTCAACCCAATTAAGAACATTCATATAGTCCCACAACTTAAAATAGATTTGAACTATGCTTACTGAGTTAACTGCTAGATATAATTATGGGAAATATTTAGTAAAACAGATAAAGCTCTCTAAAAACAGTGAAGGTGAAAAAAAGAGACTAATAAAAGATGGCTATAATTACTTTCGTGGTGACAATAGCAAACCTCGGTCAATTATGTTCTATGGACGATAGTCGTTCTTTAGATTGTTGGTTGCGCAAAATTTTTAGTACCCACATTGGCTGTTATTAAGTTTCCTAAGGAGAAACAATGAGTATCTTTGCAGCTGAACATGACTTAATCATGCTAAACACATTTTACAAACTACCAACTAGTCGTCTGTATACGTGGAAATCATCTAGAGACAACGGAAAAGACGTTATTATAAGAAACCAAATAGACTATATACTTGTTAACAAAAGATATCGAAATAGTTTCAACAGTGTTAAAACCTACCCAGGTAATATTCAATCTGACCACAATCCTTTAGTGGGCCTGTATAGAACCAAGTATAAGAAAACACGCGGAAAAACTGTAAAAAAACATGACATGAGAAAACTGAAATGTAATGAAGTAAAAGAAATAGTCAGCAAAACAATAAATAGAAAATTCAAAGAAATCGATAATACAACGGAAAGCACAGAAGAGAAAATAGAATCCCTTAATAAAACGATAGATGACATTAAAGACAATTTTATGAAGAACGAAGAAGGTAAGAATAAGACATGGATGACAACAGAGATTCTGCAACTAATGGAAGAAAGAAGGAAAAACAAGAACAATGTATAAAATATTACAACGAGATATACAGAGAAAGATCAGAGAAGCCAAACAGAAAAAACTGGAGAAAAAATGCCAAGAAATCCAAATTCTAAAAACTAAATACGACGACTTCAACGTGCACAAAAAGATAAGAGAAATTACAGGCAAATGTAAAAACAGAAGAGTAAGTAAACTTGTTAATGACAATGGAGAGGTAATCGTGGACAAAGATAATACCTGGAAAAATTACATACGAAATTTATTTTTTTGATGAGAGGGAGAACCAGTCCCCAATACCTACGGAAACAGGACCAAACTATACTAGTGGCAGAAATAAGAGCAGCCATAATATCATTAAAAGAAAGAAGAGCCTCAGGACCAGACGGAGTACAGTTTGAATTTCTTAAACTTCTTGATGATGAATCATTAAGAATACTATGTAAAAGCTTCAATAATATCTATGACACAGGCAATATTCCAAAAGATTGGCTAATTTCAGAATTTATTACGTTACCAAAGAAACAGGGAGCGAAAAAGTGCAGAGAATATAGGCTAATAAGTCTAATGAGCCATACACTAAAACTTTTTCTTAAAATTATACATCGCAGAATATACAAGCTATGCGAAGAGAGAATACAAGACACACAGTTTGGATTTATGAAAGGCGTAGGTACACTGTTTAGTCTACAGATATTATTCCAATGATGCAGAGAGATAATTTGCGATATCTACACTTGCTTTGTGGACTACCAAAAAGCATTTGACACAGTTCAACACCGGAAAATGATGGATATTCTAACAAAAGCCTAAATAGATGATAAAAACTGGCGTATAATACAAAATTTATACTGGAACCAATCAGCTACAATAAGAACAAATCTTGGAGATTTGTTCAGACGGAAGCGATCCAAATTCTACGAGGCGTTAGACAAGGATGTATACATTCACCAATATTATTCAACCTATATTTAGAGGAAATATTTAGTGAACCCTTGGAAAATTGCGAACTTGGAATCCTTTTAAATGGAGAACGCTTAAACAACATCCGCTATGCAGATGACACCGTTATTTTTGCAGACAGCTTAAACAGTTCACAGCAACTAATAAACAAAGTAACCGAGTAAAACCGTTTACCTATCTTGGAACAATAGTAAACGAACAATGGGATCACTCACAAGAGATAAAATGTAGAATAGGGAACGCTAGGAGTGCATTCAACAACATGGCCAAACTCTTTAAAAGCCACAACCGTAATCTGGAGATAAAAGTAAGGCTCCTAAGATGTTATATCTTCTCGATATTACACTACGGAGTTGAATCCTGGACACTCACTGAAGCGATGGAGAAAAACTTGAAGCCTTCGAGATGTGGCTATACAGAAGAATCTTAAGGATATCATGGACGGACAAGATAACCAACGAGACTGTACTACGGAGAATGGGGAAAGAAAGAGAAGTGATATATACGATTAAAAGGAGAAAGTTAGAATATCTCGGACACATAATCAGAAACGGCACTAAATACAGATTACTGAAAATAATCCTTTAAGGAAAAGTATTCGGAAAGCGAGGAATTGGGAGAAGAAGAATATTATGGTTAACAAACCTGAGGAAATGGTTCTCTACAATAACAACTAATCTATTTAAAGCATCAGTTAATAAAATAATTATAGCCAAAATGATCGCCAATATTCGAAACGAGTAGGCACAAAAAGAAGAAAAAGTTTCCTAAATTATTTTGAAGCTGTTTAAAAAAATATGCACGCCAACTGCTAGTCCATACGTTTATTGAGCTTTTATTTTAACAAACTTACAAACTAACATAAAGTACTCAAAATATTAAAAAATATATTTCGTAATTAACTATTTTTAAATAGGACCTGAAATACAATATAATAAAACAAATAAGTTTATATGTTCTTATTTGCTCCACTCTGTCCTATTCATTTCATGCTCCACTTTTTCGCGTTGACATCTTCACTTCTCAGCTATAATTGAGGTGATTCGTCTGTGTTACTATGACCTTTTGGAAAAAAGCAAATAAAAATTGAACATTCTTTTGTTTAATATCAATCTACACAAAAAGTATAACTGGTCAAAATTACATGTACCAGGTGGACACGATAAAAATTATATACATTTTACTGTTAAAAATGAAACGGCACATACAATATAATACCGTCTAATTGTTAACCCAAAAATATGTATTACTCCGTTAGGGAATAAAAACCATTGAAGTTCTTTCCTAGAAATTTATTGCTTTGCCTCAAAATGGAATCATCAGAGATATATTACCAGTAGTAAAACCTTGACGAAATCCGATAGATTAAAAAAGTGATATAGTAGTAAAATGTTGATAAGAAATGGTGCAATAGAATCAGAAGTAAATCCAATCAATTCAGACAGGTCTATGGCATAATATGCTTCCTCTTTATAATTAGGGGAGAAATGGTTGCATTTTGAGCTGGTCTTAAAATTCTTCTTTGTTTTAAATTGGTATTAGTCGCATTGCTTAATTTGTCACTTTCCTGTTGCATCTGGAGATATATTCTTATATTATCGTGGAGTTCTGTGATAAATTTCATATTCATTTTTCCATTGCCTTCTACACCTTTGCACAACGTGACCTGAAATATATTTGGCCATTACCCTACGTCTATTTTTAGTCCAAAATATATAGGCTTTCAAGAAAGTAATCCAACTTGAAAATATATTTGTTATCTAGCTTAGAAATTTTGAGCTTTAGAAAGTCGATTGATTGGACGCAGAGGAGTCATAGAGCTCGTTTTCTGGACCTCAACTCTGAACCCGACTTTTTCTTTTGGGTTATCTAAAGTCACGTGCTTACATTAAGCGACCAACATGATTGCAGGATTTGAGACAATTATTGAATAATGTGAATCAATGCGTGGAGAAATATTGGAAAGAGTGTCTCAGGAATTTATTAATAGACCCGGTATGAAGTTAATCTGCAAAAGCTTTCTAGATCGTATATCTTGAGAGGATCAGGCCATTTTGTCTGTCCCTTGTGTTTTCTCTGCCTGTTGTACTGTTACCGATCGTAAATGTCTTTTTATGCTAGCCATTTATTTTACATATCTTTCTTTTTCCCCACAAGATCTTTTATTTCTTCATTCCACCCCTCATTTTTATTCTGTATGCTGTCCTCTTTTCCAATAGCTTCCAATGCACCATCTTCAAAAGCTTTAATGATGTAACAAACATTGTTTTTTAACTTTATTCGGTGCAAAAACTCATTTACAAAATCTTGCAGAATATAGCTTATTGTTGAGATGTTTTGTTATGTCGTTGAACCCTCATCTTCATTTTGTCGCTGGCTTACTTTAAAAGTATATAATAGTGATGCTGCTGCTCGATGGACTCTAATGTTAATTGTTAATAACCTATATTTTGGTATATTCCTTGCACACAAAATAATTATTATTTATTTAAAATTTCTCGTTGATTGGGTCTATGTGAATTTATGAATATTCTTGTGCTGACAGTAGCCATTCATTATGTTTAAATATATATGATTGCAACAACTTATAAATGTTTCACCCTTTTTTTTTATTTTTCTTTTCTTAGACTGACTTAGACTGACTACTTTGGTATTTACTTTCCTTTCGGTTCTAGCATTTAAGTCACCTAGTAGGATTACTTCCTTTGTAGTTCCAATACTCTTACCAAGTTAGCCAATTCTTCGCAAAATTGCCTTTATTATTATTGTAACTTTTCTTTTATTTGTTCTCAATTATTTATATTCGTGGCAACCTTTTCTTTATCAGTATACTTGCACCTGGTACTTTACTTCTCTCTTCTCGTAATTCAGTATTAAAATGGACAAAATCTTTAAACTCGTCTGTTTAACACGTCCTTCCCTTTCTTTTTCTTCTGTAAGGACTATTATATCTATAAAAATAAAACACTGAAAACTTAGTTTTCAAAACTTTCACAAAATTTATTATAACATCACTACAGCTGTTTTGAGACAGAGTGCCTTTCTCAAGTGATCTATTTTGGTATGTGTTTACACTTTATAGTCTATAGAATATAGTTTATAGAATCTATTTGTTTGCTGGATACTCTGACAAAAGTATACCAAATACTAATAAAAAACAGATTACAAAAGGTCTTGTAAGAAGGTAAACATATATGGAAACAATAATTTTTTTCCAAAAAGGAGATTCAGCAGTTGGTGCAATAGATTGGGTAGCAGAACAAGTTAAAAGCAGCAGAAAAAATGAGTGGTTATAGCAATACTAGCTATTAAAAAATCTTTTAATACAGCAAATTGGCCAGGATAATCGAAAAAATGAAAGACATGGATATACCCATATATCTAACAAACATCAACCATTAAAAATGGTTGGACACAACATCGGAAGTTCCTCAGGGAGCGGCGTTAAGACCGATACTGTGAAACATCATGTACAATGGGATATTGGAGATAAAGTTTGGGGAAGGGGTCAGAACAGTTGCTTTTGCAGATGATTTTGCATAAGGCTCTAAACAAAGTATCCATACGTGTTAAAAATATAAATTGGTATTAGCGGTTGAGTAGAGAGAGGTGACCATACTAAAGGAAAAAAGAAAGAGGACCTTTATGAAGTTCTACCTAGAAGGGGTCGAAATTGCATCGAAAGAAGGGGCGAGGTATCTGGGGTCAACTACAGATTTAATTTACCAAAATATATAGAGAGGGTTTTCAAGGCAGCTGAGGAGAAGACCGCCGTTTTGGCAAAGATAAAGCCAAATATAGGCGGACCTAGTTTATACAGAAGGAAAATGTATTTAAAAATAATACCCTCTAATGTTCTATATACGGTCCCAGTCGGGGAGAAAGTATTTAAGAATACCCAACCAGGATAGCAGGAGTTGTACCAATCTATTTAATGGTAAAGGAGAGCATGACTATGCACAAAAGGAGAGAGAAAACAAATTGGACCAGGACGCTCATCCCAACATAGAGCCCTGAATCAACTGCAAATTTAAATATACCAATTTTTATTTCACACCTATACCATAAATGTAAAAAGACAAATGACGGCCGATGCGAAATGTGTGGGGTGGAGGATGACGCAGAATATTGCGTTTTTTCTTGCAGTCAATTTAGTCAAGAAAGGAAAGAACTGGAATAAAAACAGGAAGGATCACACCAGAAAATGTAATAAAGAAAGTCGTAGCTAGCAAATAATACTTTAACATAATGGTAAACACAATCACGGAAATTATAAAAAAGAAAATAGAATATGAGAGGATATTACAAAATGGACAAAACAAAAAGAATAAAAGTAACTGAATAAATAGGACAGAGACAAAAGCGACATACTCAAGGTTACACTTGATAAGATTAGTCCCGATTATGCCGTAAGCGTAGAAGATAGAGTTGTTTAGTGGGTATGGTCAGGTTTTGCGTACACACACTACCCAGGGCCAAAGGATAGGTGCTAGGGTGAGTATGAGCGTCACCCCTCTCAAAGAACCTCAAATCCTGGTGACCGAAAGATTTTTGTATGGGCCTTCTACCCTTAAGTCGAATGGCTTAAGAAGAAGTTTTTGGACGCTGGAGACTCATCATCGCCCTTTTCATTTTAAGATAGGATTTGCCTGACTATTTATTAGGTATTTTATACTAAGACGTTTTTTAGTATTTGTGATACCCACCTGTCGATATTTGTGAATATCCCAAGATCTAAAATCTGCTCTTCTCCCTTCTCTTTCCTCAAACGGGTTTGGGAGTTACAATACCGATTTAAAAAATCGAAAATTACAATGTTGATTTAAGGAACATCATCAGTGAGCAATTAGTGAGAAAAACTACGGCAATGTCTGCCTTAGTTTTAGACAAAACACCAAGAAGAAATAATAATTCTAAGACTTAAAACCCTCGAAAACAATATGGCATTACAGCTGTAAAAAATGTTTAGTTTAATTCAAGTATAATAAGAATATAATTACAGTTAGACTATGACGAGATCCAGGAGAGTTTATTAATTATTAATTTAATAAAGACATGTAAAATTACAGTAAAAACAGTTTTTCTAAATAAATTTTGGTCAATAACCTAAATCCAAAATATTCAAACCAACTATAGCACTTTTAATATTCCGATCACACAGGTCTCTAAGTCCGGCAATCCCTACTGTCCGAAACAAGCGCTCATTTCGACTTTGCCCTCTTCGGAACGTTGTTAGCCCTATAAATCCCCATGTCATTTTTTCAAAAGATTATCCCACTGTCCACGAAAGCCACTTACAATCATACGACTTTTTATGAACATATGAAACTTATGTTGTTCCTTGTCCGTTCTCTCCCTTCTACGTCAATCGTAAAAATATAATAAAATTGAGAAATATCGTATAAATATTATAAACATGTGTCAGTGCAGCTTTACTTGGAAATCTTCTAATCGAACTAACAGAGGTCTATCACATTCGAATGAACAAGCTATCCATAAAAAGCATTTTTTTGTACATGAAATCCAAATTAAAATTTTCCTATCGTTATTTGACAATTGGTTATTTTTATAGGATGATATTTCTACAATCATTATACAGGGTGAGTCATGAAGAACTGTACATATTCCTACCCCGTATTTTCCTATGAGGAATTCCCTATGTATATTCCCTATGAGAAAAAACAAATGGCCATTAAAAAGTAATAATATACAGGGTGAATTGTGAATTTTGACTGAAATTTCTATTTGTCATAACTTTTAAACGGTAAGTTCGATCTGTCTCATAGTTTGGTCAAACGTTATACTACTACCACCTAATCAACTGATTTATTCAAACTAAAAATCAGGTCCGGCTTTAAAAAATAGTTCTTTTTATTGATACCGTTTTTATTGATAAGTTTCACCGTATATACGGTTTTTGAAAACTCTAATAAAAACTGTATAAATTAGACAAATAGACAATTAAAATGCCATATTTATTTTTTTGCTCACACGATTACATGTATTGCATTGATTTTCATTATCTGACACCATTTTGTCTAGGTAGTTTTTAGGGATCGTTGCCGTCTTGATCTTTGGGAGACATCTGATAGACGAAGTTTTTGTCGCATCAGTTCTTCCTGGAGAAGTAATTGAAAGTTTTTGTGGTATGATGATCTTACTGGTTTCAACATTTTGCTCTCTCATGTTTCCGAGCTTCTTTTAGTTTAGCGATATGTCAATAAGGTCGGTGTTTTCTCTAAGAATACTGAAAACGTCCGTTAATATTGATTTTTACTGGAAGTTATTTTGTTAGTTTTTGGCTCTTCCCAGAGACTCAATAGAGGATTCTTAGAACCTATGGTGTTTTATTGATTCGGACGATTCTCGTTTGAAGGACCAATATTTAAAAAAATAAGAGCCCTTCAATGTCGCTATAAGGTTGTAAACATCGAACGACTTAGGTCCTTTTTTCACCAAATGTAAACCAAGGATTTACACCAAAGAATAATATAATGCATAAATATGATCTACACAAAATAGAAAATAACAAATGATACCTAGTAGATATACTACAAAAACTTTAAAGCGCCGTAATTCTACACCAGATTTCTAAAGGTAGATATGCATAGAATTTTAAACTCCAAAACAAAAAATTAAGAAAAAAATACCATTCATAAAAAATATGCCATACATGTATACTGTCTAAAAAGACAAAAAAGGAACACAGATCCATATAATCTGGCCCAAAAAATCCTTAAGATACCATATGTGTTCTAGGAAACAAAAACAGTATGTGCCTATGCAGCAATCCACGTTGCCATACACAACTTACAAATGCCGGATGAAGCTTTAACTTTACAACCCCAGTGGAACTTGGATATTAGCCAAATTTTCTGTTTCAGAACAGACAGTTTAAGAAATTTTCGCTACCGTGAAATTGTGTTCGGCTCGTTTTGTTTTTAGATTTTAATTTAGTAGTTAACTTTTTATTTTTTAATATGGCAAGTTGTAGTACTAAAAGGAAGGCTTTGCCTATTAAAGATAAAGTGCTTGCGATAAGAGCATTTGAAAGAGGTCGAAAAATTGCTGATGTATGTCGGCAATTTCGACTTGTTAATTCGACTGTCGGCTCAATCCTAAAAAACAAGGACACAATTTTAAAAGCCTTTAATGAGAAGGAAGAAAATGTTAAAAAGATTAGGAAGAGCATTGGTGGTGATGTAGATTCAACTCTACTCAAATGGTTCAAGCAGTGTCGCAGTTCTAATATTCCTGTGTCCGGGCCACTTTTGTAAAGGATAATTTTTTGTATGAACAATGAGGAACCCATGAACATTACCATCCTTGATGCAGTTCAGTTTTTAGTTAATGCGTGGAGTGCGGTTACGTTAGTGACAATTTGTAAGTGCTTTTGTCAAGCTAAATTGATTGCAATTTCATCCAATGTTCAGGATGTTGACGAGGATGACAAAATGCCTTTGTCAGAGTGTATACAAAAATATAATGTAAACCAGAGAGAGTTTGGAATTGATCTTGACTCCTAAATTTCAGTAGACGATCAGGTAAAAACATTTCAAGTTTTAAGTGATAAAGAAATTGTGGAACAAGTGCAAAATGTGGAAATGGATGTTGCTGAAGATAGTCAAGAAGAAGAAGAAAATGATTATCCTAGAATCCAAGAAACAATGAGAGCTGCTGAGACCTTATTTAGGTTTTACCAGTTCAGGAAGGTATCCACAACTACCAAAGAAGCAGCTCAGATTATTAAGGATGCTACAGAAAAACTTTATTTTTCGGAAAGGGTTGTGAAGAAGAAAATAACTGACTTTTTTCAGCATTAGAGATATTTTTGTCATAAAAAATGTAAGTTTCATATGCATGATATGTTTTATTTTTTAATTTTTTATCCTAAATGCAGCTGTAATAATAAATAATGATGTAATAAAATTTTGCCTCGTTAAAATTTCATTTTTTTCTACCTCTATAACGTCAGTCTGATATAGCGTCATTTTTTTACTGGACTCTTCGATGATGCTATAACCAAGTTTCACTGTATATCAAAATCAGGAGTAATGCCCAAAGAAAAATAATATAACAATAATTAATAAATAATCAGGGTATTGTAAAATCAAAAAGTTGGACGAATATATGTTTATTATAACTAAACAAGTGCGGTAATAAAAGAAGATGAAAATTATAAATAATGCTTTACTAACAACAATTATTGAGATTCATAATCACTAGAAATAGTTATATATAACTTAATGTTCTGAATGTTTAAAAAAGAAGAATAAGAAGAAAAGCACACAATAAAAAAGAACATGAAAATTGCCAAGTTCTTTACCATCTAGATCTAAGTGTTATTTACCAATAGAAAGTAAAATTAATAATAAATGGGACAAATTTGGAAGCTAGAAAGAATAAGTAAGAAATACATGCAATTAATATATACATAAATATAACTTTGAGTTCTCAGAAGTACTTATTAGAAGAAGGTAAACTGAACAAAATACCTACCATAAAAAATCAGCCAAAATATGTTGCAAAAATCATGAAATATTTAAAAAATATAAAGTAAATGGTAATACATTTTAAATTAAATGTAAAAAATAAAACTTAAAATATCAAAATGTATTAAACTAGGAAGATTTGAAAAAAAAAATGAACAGTATTTATTAATATTTGTTAATTATTTGTCACCAACCAAAAAGTTCTAAGGTTTAGGCGTATCTTCAGGTGGTCATTGAGTTTTGAATAGCAGCTGCAGTTGTTATTGAAGGGTCGATTATGTACTGTGGAAAGTCCTTAACGAGGCTTAGAAAGTTCCTCCCACGTGTTCTCGACATGTCCCACCAAAAGATAGACAAGAAAAAAGTTAATAACGCCAAAAAAACCCAGAGAAGTTTTAATGATATAAATTAATTTTCAATAGAAGCACGTATTTTTATAGATGGACAGCAATTTCCCTTTCTACAGAATTGAAGTACAGCTGACATGATAGAAGTCAAAGAGTAGCTAATTGACAAATATACTTTGTCGAGTAAAGTGGGCATAGAAATTTTTACATAGAACATAATGAAGTCTGAATAAAGGAATTAGAATATTAAGTGAGAATTAAAATTGGAGTTTAGATTATGACAAAATATTTAGTTGACTGAAGAGTTGAGCGCCAACTATTTTTAGAATAAAAATAGTAAAATAAAAGATAAAGTTAATGGTTGAATAAAATTAAAAGAAATTGAAATAAAATAATTATTTAAAAAAAGATAACAAACATGTGACGTTTATAACATTACAAGTGCTTATATAAAAGTAAGTGTGGTCTGGTATCTGTAGTAGGCCTCTTGGTCTATAGCCAAATAGCCGTACAATGCTTTGCGTGTTATCAATCTCTTGGTTATGTAACAGTGGTCTGACTGAATCAGTTTTATGAAAACATAAAAAATAAAACAATCTGAAATCATAAATGTAAACTCCTTTGAGATGTGATGTTACAGGATGGATCATGTATCGATAGAATAACTAATAGAGATTTTACATAGAATGAGCAAAGAATGTAAGATTATAAAAACTATTAACATTATGAAACTTTAATATTTGGATCATAAAGTGAAAGGGGAGAAATATATATTAACTAGGTTTATTATTCAAGGAAAAATACAAGGAAGAAAACACAAGAAGATGTAGAATGACATGGTTAAGAAATCTAAAAGAATGGATTGGCTGCAGCTGCTTGGAGCTTTGTAGAAATACGGATAATAAAAAATTAAATGATCTCCATCATTCAACCTCCTATAGAAGATAGTACCTGAAATAGAGAATCAAGAATTTAATCTTGTTTAAATTATTCATGTTTGTATTCATACTGTTTCAATAATAATTTAGTTGTCTATTTCAAATTGAAATAATATTATCTTACTCCTCGTTACCCTAGATAAAAGGAACTCATTAGCTTAAAAAAATTATCGATCAAAATTTGTAAACATGCTTTCATAGGATTACAAAAAGAGAGTAGATTATTTTAATAATTTATGGCAAACAGAAAAATGGTAGAAATTATGTCCAATTTAAGCCAAAGACACTTTATCAATAGATAAAAAACAATTAATGAAACTGTATCACAATAAGATAGATACAAAATTGTTAACATTAATATTTTTAAATCTCCTAAAATATACAATTAACTCAAGTATCAAATATCAATTTATTCAGTAAAAATGTACGAAATTCTTTTTGGGGAGCCGACCAACATCCAGAAATCAACCCAGGAATATATTATTAAAGTTTGGCATTCGTCGGAATCACATTCTATTCTAAAAAAGAAACAAGTTTCTACATTGGGGATTTTGTCGGTGTTTCAACACCAAACGGTTGTTCGCACCTCGGAAAGCGTACTAAATCCTTTCCCGGATTTGTAAACGAGTCCGCGCCTAAACGCTTCTATGTATGACTGACCATTTATCATCCCTCACCCCCGGGTCCTTTGCTTCACACCCTTAGACAGCCCTTATTTTCACGGAATTTTCACTGCCGCGGTCGCCCCATCCTGCCCTATACTTCTCCATTCCGACGGAATCATACGGAAACGAAATTCTTTCGTTTTCTTTCTTTAACTTGACGCGATATGTCATGAACAATTGTACCGCCCTACAAAATTAGTGATTATTACTGTTTCTTTTCTTGGCTATAAAGTTATTAAATTAGTTAATATTTTTATTTCAAAGAGTACTTTGAATAGAATAAAGTAAGATGTAAAGTACGCATTGAAAAAATTAGGAAACAAAAAAATATATTGGGAAAACCTCTCAACGCTTTTTCTTTCTTTCCACTATACAGTGCTTTTCAAATAAAACTATCCACGTTAAATAACTTTTGAACTTCTAATTTTTAGGAAAAGTATAAAAACACGTCAATTAATATTTGAAGGGGCATTATGTCATATTTAAGCTTGCTAGGAGCACCCTCTCACCCCTCGTATCATCCCTTTATTTTTTTAAATTACTTCCCCCTTTTTTATTTTATATTTGATTTCTCCTTTTACGAATAATAGATTCGGCTTGAAGTGATTAGTTTATGAGACTATGACAATTTTTCCAAAACCAAGAAACAAAAACCTTTACTTTTTATTAAAGTTTTATCAAAGGTTTTCAATATTTGGACATGCATTTTAGTCGGTTAATAGTCGATGACAATTTGTTATAATTTGTAACACAGTATTTTGATACGTGTGCAATTTGATCGCTGAAATGGTTTACACCGAAAAAATCGAAATTGTAGCTTTATACAACAAAAATAATAATTGTGTAAGAGCTGCTGTTTGAGTTTTAAATGAAACACAATATAATAGACATACAACAACTCATAAGTTTGTGATTGAACTGATGCAGAAATTTGGAGCAACAGGGTCAGTTTGCAATAAAAAACATAACCGACAGGGACTCGTAAATACCGAAGCAATCCAAGTAGCCGTTGTAGGACGAGATAAGTTAGAGGCTGAGCAATCACAGTCACTTTCAACAATAAGCAGAGCAATCAGTGTTTCACCTTCTACAGCCTTCTGAATCCTCCTTAAATTTAAGTGGTATCCATACAAAATTAAATTGGTACAAGAGTTAAATGAAGAAGATTTTGATCGTCGTCTCGAATTTTACAAATAATGATAAATGCATCATTAACAATTCACAAAATTGTTAAGCAGTATTTGCTTTTCGGATAAATGCTTATTTTCAATAAATGGCTTGGTGAACAGACATAATTGCCGGTACTGGGCTAAGAGTAATCCACATATTGTGCGTGAATATCACACATTAAAGGTTAAACGTACAGAGAGATATCCTAGGTGATCACATTATTGGAGCCTTCCTTATCACTGGAAACTTGGTGCATAGTATCTTGAGCTACTTGAGTATCTTGAGTTATAAGCGGTTGATCATATTAGAACAATAGTAGAAATTGATGACAATCTTTCCAAAGATTTGTTTGTATTTCAATATGATGGGGCTCCTCCACACTTTGCTCTACCTGTGCGACAACTTTTAAACAAAACTTTTCCCGATCGATGGATAGGTAGAAGAAAAGAGATGATAAACTGGCCACCTAGGTCACTGGAATTAAAACCCCTAAACTTCTTCTTACGGGGGTATTTAAAAACAAAAACTTATGCTACTCAACCAGAATCTCTGGATGATGTACGACAAAGTAGAGTAGAGAATGAATGTCTACAATAAAATATATACCTATTAAGTAATGTCAGAGAAGAATTTTAAAATAGATTGTATTATTGTATGGAAGTGAATGACAGTCATTTTGAACAATTATTGTAAAATTTTTTGGTAGTGAAATGTTCATTCTAAATGTTTGTAATAAAATTGTTAAAAAAATAACTGTTTTTTCAATCCAGTTTTCTTGCCTTTGTATTTATTTTTCTTATAAACTAACAAGCATCATGTGTTACACATTTTTGAAATCACTATAAAGAGGAGAATCCAAATATCAAATAAAAAAATATATAATGGCAGAAAACAAGTTATTACCAAAATTCTGAAGTGCGTACAGGAAGTACATGACTCATTGACCTTCGTGGAAGTGAGAACCAATCAAAAAGAACAATTTTTATTAAAAAATGATCCGGTACAAAAATGTTTTCCTTTTTTTTGTACATCCAACTTAACATCTTTAATACTGCACAAAATTTTTTACTCAACTATTTACAGTTCACAGACTCGAAAATGGACACTGTGTGCCGTTGGCATTCTTTTTGCCTTCAAAGTTAGCAAATTCATATGTGCCTCCCTTAAGTTGTTTAAAAACAGAGTGTCAAAAATTGAGCCTAAATTTTAGACCCAAAATTGTGTATGCCGAAAAGCGATCCACGTAACTGTAAGTGAAATGTTTCCATCTGCGAAATTAAAAGGATGTATATTTCATCTCGGACAATCATGGTGGAGAAAAATTCAAAAAGTTTGACTGGCTACTGAGTATTCAAAGGACAATGACGTCGGGCAATAACTTGGATATATGTTTGGTCTACCTTTCTTAGATCCATTAGACTTAGGTGAGTGTTTTCCTTTGGACTTTAGTGGGATATTACCAGCACAAAACTAAGCCGTACAACAATTTGCTGACTACTTGATGGATAACTATATTTCTGAAGAGGCAGACCTTCCTCCTGAGATGTAGGCGGAAAATAGTTTATCACTTGAGCGTACAGCCAATGCCTGTGAAAGTTTCCATTTTAAATTTAATTCGCTAGTTTACAATCCGCACCATAATATATTTCAATTTTTAGAAGTTTTAAAAGATATTCAAACTGACACATAAAAATACGAAGTTCTGTGAAACCAAAAAAAGTGTACCGAAAAGTACTTCTAGAGCGTCAAAAATTTTGTTGATGAACACAATATTAAGGATAGAAAGAAAATTACTGAATATACACACGTCGAACGCGTCAAGTATACTGTAGGCCGTAGGCGAATAGAGAGACGCACGAGTACACACAATAACACCGTCAAAAGGAGGCATGATAGGATAAAAGACATCAAGCTGTTTGTCAAGAAACGGCCTACGAAACCGTCTTACTACCAGGAGCTTCCTATGGCGAAGAGGGTCATAATGACATAAGCGCGATCTTGCCGTTTGTCGTCACGGCATCCATTCAATAATGGCCTCAAAGCTTTCCATCAAACAGTGTAATAATATTTGTAAAAAAATAGTTATTTATATGAAATGCACACAGAATGTATTAAATAAATTTATAAGTTTTAAAATACTTAACATTTTTAGTAAATTATAATGAAGAATTAATAGTTTTACAAATTGTTTGTTGTACATTCAAGGCAATTAGTTATGTGATGATCCTTAAAAACAAATCGATTGCACTTCTGACATATCTGGGAATATTTTCTGTCCAAATTTCTGAGGCATTTCCAACATCTACCACGTTTTAATTCTCTAGATTTTTACGGATGGTCTTGTGGTGTAGAAGCTTCACCTGCACTTGTTTCAGTAGCAACTAATTTTTTTTCTAATTGCTTGAGAAATTCGCGCTGTTTGTAACCTTTTTTGGCTTTCCACTCTTTGTTTAGATGACACCAGATAATATAAGAGTTTAGTGAGCGTATGTTAATCATATTATAAAAAACTGTCATAGGCCATCTTGTTGTTTGCCTTTTGACTGTGTACTTTCGGACAAGCTTGTCCACGGTACCTGCATCTGACTTTGTTTTATTATAATCAAGAATTATTTGCGGCTTTTATTTTTCATCTTCAGAAATTTCACCACTATTATGCATAGTTGATACCAAAGTAACAATGTTTCCTTTATTTTTGGGGGTAGGAGACTAACATAGCTCTATGTTGGTAACCAAATTTTGTTGAATATACATCCCTACTACGTGCATTTAATAATTCATAAAGAAGTTCTACTTCCTAAGTCCTAAACTACTTGACATTTTGTAATAAAAATGGACACGTTACTTTCTTGTTCTGAAAGCATTTTTTATACAAAAGAAACAGCAAAATCCAAGAGCACAAAAAAATTTTAAGGGGGATGTGCAGCCCTAAATCCCCCCAAACTTTTGAGTACGTTCAAATCAAATGAATTTTGTGGCATCATTAGTTTAACACATTATTTTTAAACATTTTTTGTCTCTTATCACTTTTTTCACAAAACAGTTTTTATTGAGTTACGGCCCTTTTCATTAACCATTAAAAAATTACGTGCAGCTAAATAAATGGCTTCAATGAATTAACAAGTACAAAAAATGTCTATAACCTCTATAAATATGACATTACAATAAATGTTCAAAATAACCCCCATTTTCTTCAATACACATTCGGTATCGTTTTAATAAGGAAAACCGAATGCGCTGAAAAATCATATTTTTTTGACGAAATTGATTTGCAGCTTCAATTATTCTAACCCTCAATTGTTGTTCGTCCTCTATTGTTACAGAATACACTTTTTCTTCCATGAACCCCCAAAAGCAAAAGTCCATGGGGTTAAAACCTGGACTTCTGGGTGGCCAAGAAATAGGTGCGTCACGACCCCTTCCAATCCACCGACCAGGATACTGCCTGCAAAGGTATTCCCGGACTTCATTACTGTAATGCGGTGGAGCGAAATCTTGTAAAAACCACATATTTTGCCTTATTGCAATAATCACTTCTTCCAAATACTCTTGTAAATCGTTTCCCAAGAACTGCAAATAATTATCACCATTTAAATTGTTGTAATTTTATGGCCAACTAGGAAAAAATTAGTTTTTCGAAGAAGTGATAAGAGGCAAAAAAATTTTAAAAATAATTTGTTAAACTAATGATGCCACAAAATTCATTTGATTTGAACGTACTCAAAAGTTTGGGTGGATTTAGGGCTGCACACCCCCCTTAAATTTTTTCTGTGCGCTTAGATTTTGTTGCTTCTTTTGTATGAAAAATGCTTTCAGAACAAGAAAGTAACGTGTCCATTTTTATTACAAAATGTCAAGTAGTTTAGGAGATAATGCAAAAAAACAATTTTTATTTTGTAACTTCAAAGGGCTGTAACTTTTTTTGTGTATACTTTTGTACTAAGGTAAGTTGGATTCAATCAATTTATTTTTGTCCCCGGAATGCGTGATTTAATTTATGATATACCTTTTTAAAACACCCTGTATATTGCTTGAATGGGCTACCATGGAAAGTAAGCAGCTGCTCATCGATGGTCAAATTTTCGTAGCGTATGCATGAATCATGTAATGTGGATAACCATAATTCAAAAAAATTTCTTATCGGTGATATTTTATCCAAATCTGGATTTCTTCTTCTGGCTTCAGAATTATCAAACAGCCATTGGGAAATTGTGGAGAATCTGTTTCTGTTTTATTGAATATTGGGCGTCCATCTTCTATATTCCACAAATTCGTAATTCCTTCGTTATAAGATTTGTAAACTCCTGCTAATATCAACAAGCCGACAAAACGTAGTAAGTCCTTAGCATATTCACTTTTCCACAAATCTTCATGCTTTAGTCGATCTTCTGCATTAGTCCATTGAACTACGTGGTTTACAATATTATCTCTAAAAAATAAGCGAAACTATTGGATATTGTGTCGACGTTTTGTTTAGCATATCTTGTAGGTCCTTCTTTTTGATGCAAAACATTTCGCTGTGCTTGGCGACCCGTTCTTTGTGTGTTGGGGCTCAAAGTACCAATTTTCAAGTTTATTTTTCGACCTGCAGTACAATATAAATATTTTGTATCTTGCCATTAATAATAAGAATAGGAACTTACATGTAAAAATTATTTTGTTGGTTGTCATTATCACTAGATGTAGATTCTGCGTCAAATAAATTTTCCGAGTCATATTTTGCGTCTACTTCAGTAAAATCCTCTTCATTGCCATCGTTTTAATAAACAGTACCATCCTCGTTAACTTCATCATCACTATCATATTCTTCCAACCACTGCAGCAAAATATTTTCCGCAAATTCATCACCTAAGTGAAGCAAACTTGTTCCAGCCATAATTAATAAATGTAGTACGAATTGTCTAACTTTCAATACTTAGATAGAATTAGGGGAAGCACCAGACAGGCAAGTGAGTAATTCCCAGTAAAAAACACCTGTTTGTCTATGACCCACACGGAAATCAGGAAAGCCTTACTAGCAGAGAATATGTTACAAAACACTTCACCCTCAAGAAACGTTTAATCTTTAAGAAAATATCAAAATAAACAACTAAAATGGAAAAGCCATGCCAAAATGGTATATAATAATTGGGGTCACTCGTAACCTCCATGGTTTTACGTGGGACTTTTTAATTTTTTAACAAAATTATGCAAGCTACAAAAAATTTACTTTAGATAAACATAGAAAACAACATATTAGGAAAAGTCAATTTTTTTTAGAATTTCAAGTAAAGTAGTTTCAGGAGAAAAACACTTTACGCATGGGTCTCCAGTGACCCCGTGGTATTATGAGAGTAAAAAACTGATGAAATCGTGAATTGTGAACCAGGTGAAAAGGGAAACTTATAACTGCAAATTATTTTTTTGCCATGAACTACTTTCTTCGATTCATTAAAGCCGATTTACACTTTACAGGGAATTAAAATGAAACGATGAGCCATTAAAGAGTTTATATTAATAAAAATAAAATATTACGGACGTTTTAATAGTGCATAAACAAGCCTTGAATAATGTCTTTGAGCTCATGTTTACAAAATAAAAAGCTCCAGTATATGTAAAGTCTGCAAGTACATATTTTAGTGTTATAGCGTGTTTTTCAAAATAACTGTCTGGACTGAAAGTCTTAGGAATATTTTTGTAGTACTAAATTCCTGACGGTAGGACCAGCAAAAAGTAATTTAATATATAAAATATTGCAAATTCATATAGTTCCATATTTGAGTTTAGTCCATGTTATAGTTTATTTATATAGTTTTGATTGATTTGATTTTGATTTGATAGATCGTATTGTGTTTTTACCGGTTGGTGATTGCACTTGGCTTCTTGTTCCCTCCAGTTTTCCTTTGACTACTAGTCCCTCCATATTACGGCATGTGGTATATGTCCAAACAATGTTAATATTTTTGAAAATATGAAACTAGAGCGACGTTATGGATTGTTAATCTCCACAAGGATAGATGTATTTGTTTTTCTACCTGTTAAGATATTAAAAGCATTCTTCTCCAACATCAGAACTCAAATGCATCGATTCTTCTTCTATCTGATGTTCTATGGTCCACAGTTCAGAGACAAAGCTAAATATTGGGAAAACCTATGTGCGTACAAGATTGATCTCAGTAGGTTTTCATAATTTTCCCTATTTTAGTGATGTTTCACACAGCGGTTTTACTTCCAATGATCATTAGAAGATAATTTGTAGGAGATTTATTTTGATATAGATGGTGATGTATCAAAATCAGTACTTACAACATACCTTAACACCAGTGTATGAGAATACAGAAGCAATTGAACAATCTGAATCATTAGTTGAGTTTATCCAGAAATGGAGTGATATAAATATACCTAAAGTTGAAAAGAGGAATTATAAAAAAAAAGACGATTTTGTACTTCTAAATTTTAATAGAAAACCCGTTTCAATAGCTTTATTGCTCAACACCTTTGAATTAGAATGTTTTTGATATGTAAGGTAGATGCTGATGAAGACAAGAATATGATTCTACGTTTGTTCCTTGGTGGAATAGCAAAGGAATGGTTTAAATCAAAAATAATAACATTAGGCTTAGATAATAGTCTTGATGTATGGAAAATTAATTCTTTAGATCGTTTATGTGAAACAGGTTGCCATAAACAAGTTTATTCTTTGAGGTATATAAGTGGTAGTCTTGTTGATTATGCATTTTGTAAAGGAAATTTATTATTAAATATGAAAAATGATTTTTCTATTGATATACTAATAATTGATTGAATTGTGATAGGTATGTCAATTTATATATCAGATAATATTAATAGATCTTATGTTACAACAATGGAAAAACTGACAGATTTTTACATTTAATTAAAGTATAGTAAAATAAATAATAACATAGACATAAAGAAATATAATCACTGGTTTGGTTTATATTTATTATAACTATACCTACAACTTCTACTATTATGCCGTAAAGTGTTCTGCATTTTCTTTTCTCTGAATTAGAAAATTCAATCCCACAGAATTGTTCACGTCTAAGCCCAGCTGGAATTGATTTTGACACATACTTTTAGTATATTCCAGCCGTATCTATAATAAACTAAGGGTTGGAGCCATTTGTTGCAAATCCACATAATCGCGAATGATTTTCCACACTGTCGGGGTGAAATGTGAATTTGAAATGAAGTAGGCGATGATGAAATTCGCATCAAACATAGTTTAGTAATTTTTAAATAAGATAAATTTTATGAAAATGCTCCAGATATATATCATACCATTCACAGATATGTGCGTTAGTGCTTCACTGCTGTATATGTGGGTTAATCCGATTAATAATAGACCCGGTTAGAGCCATTGGCGTAGTCAATTGCAACGTTTTATTGGCTGAATTGTTTTCGTCATTAAAATCGTCATTTAAATTATTACAACATTAGTTTTACAAAATAAACACATTAATATTTAAAGGGTGAAAAGAAAATTAAAAAAAAACTTACAATATTTGGTTTATTATTGTAACTAGCTGACCCGGCGAACTTTGTTCCGCCTTAATGGCAATAAATAAGCAGATTGTGTTTTTTTTTTATTGGAAAAAATACAAAAAAAAATTAAATAACTACATTAATCATTCATTATTATTTCTGTATTTTAGTACATAGGTTACTCTTCACTTAAGTACCTTGTGATACACGACATTTTTTGTTTTATTATCAGGCGCAAAAACAAACAACGCAGATGGTCTTCCGACCCGTGAACATGCCACGTATAATTGACCATGGGAAAAACATGAATATTCTAGATTTAAACCACAAACTTTTAAGGATTGGCCTTGTGATTTGTTGATGGTCATGGCAAATGCAAGACGTATCGGAAATTGAAGTCTTTTAAATTCAAACGGCATATCGGTTGGGATCATCGGGATCCTCGGAATGAGAACTTCCTCACCTTTGAGTTTTCCTATCATTATCGTAGCGTAAATTACATTGTTCATCAATTTACTAACCACCAAACGCGTACCGTTGCACAGTTTTGGTTGGTTTATGTTTCGAAGCATGATTACTACGGAGCTAACCTTTAGGCGTAAATTGTGCGGTGGTAAGCCAGGCACGTCCAAAGAGTTTAAAAATTCAATTGGATAGTTGGTGGCTTCATCTTCATTTGTGACGCAGTCAATAGATTTGAATGAATGCATTGTTCCAATGATCTTATTTTGAATTATGTAGTTCAGGTCATCTACATCTTTATTCTCAGCCGCTAAAATTGCTCGCTCACTCAACCATTCATTATTTTTGTAGTTAGAAATAATATTTGGAAATACATTGTTGATAAGTTCATCTTTTGATGAGACAAAATTACAGAAATTATTTGGAAATGATATTAATCCGCTCGATTCATCGACAGGTACTTGACCATTACCGATAGTCAGCAATTGCTCCAAGAAATCTTCAGCAGATGTATCATTAAGCAATGTAACTCTCATGTTTGTTGTCAGCTGCAGTTTCTTCACATAGCGCCATAGATTTGACGATTTGAGGTAAGCGTTTATTTCATCGGCAGCCGTAGATCTTGGAATTACTGGCAGTATTTGGCGGAAATCGCCAGACAGTAAAATCATTGCTCCTCCAAAACATCTCGAGTCATTGCGTAAATCTTTTAATGTTCGGTTAAGTGCTTCTAATGCACGTT
Source organism: Diabrotica undecimpunctata (assembly GCF_040954645.1). Classification (NCBI taxonomy): domain Eukaryota; kingdom Metazoa; phylum Arthropoda; class Insecta; order Coleoptera; family Chrysomelidae; genus Diabrotica; species Diabrotica undecimpunctata. Next base: position 23,568,337 of record NC_092812.1, read on the forward strand.
TATGCGCCATTGTGCATTCGTCCCAGATGATGATTTTCGATGCCGCTAAAACTTTGGCCATTGCTGAGTGTTTTGCAATATTACACGTTGGTTCTTCAATAGTTTGAAGATTTAACGGTAATTTGAATGCTGAATGAGCCGTACGGCATCCTTCTAACAATGTGGCTGCTATTCCAGAAGAAGCAACTGCAACCGCTATGTTGGATCTCGCCCGAACAGTTGCTAAAACTAATGACATAAGGAATGTCTTGCCAGTTCCACCAGGGGCATCTAGGAAATATAAACCACCATTTTCATCAGCGATTGCCTTTATTAAAGTATCATAAACTTCCTTTTGTTGGTAATTCAACAGGAGTACATTCCTTTGAACTACCAAATCTAATTCCTGGTGATCATATTCACGTTCCCGTTCCAATTCTCGATTAAATGCGTCATTCATTTCACGATTTGGCGCTGGCATTCCTAACCTGATTAATAAATTACCGCACATGAGGTAACACATATCTTCGATCAAGAGTAAAGCACGATTATGTATCTCCTCATTCATCTCAATATCGTGATTTCTGGAACTGACACGAATTTGATGTAAAATATCTTCTGACATACTATCCTTGTATTTGTGCCACAGGTTACATGGGTTTGATGGAAAACATGTCGAAATTATGATAGCGAATAATGTGCGTATCTGACTTGGAGATGCAGAGATAATGGCTTCAGCGATTGTCGTATCCCAATGGGTATCGTTTTCTAATAAGTTCAATTCTTCACATGCAGCACCATATGTTGGGAATATTACACCATTAACAGTTCGTAGTGTCTCAAATAAAGTTTACATTTACCAGCAACAACCGCAAATAGAAACATTCATCATTCTTTGGATGAACTGTATACATACGACCAAGAGCATCAGTAGAACGCACATCTGGATACCCAGGAACCGCATCACCTTGCTTTCGTCTTTGAAAATTCTTGGATGAAGCATTCCAAGTATAATAACGTGGCATCTCCGAGTAAAGCAAAGTTCGTGCAAACTGATCGCTTTGGCAGATTGCAAAAAAACTGGTCAATGTAGTTGCTGGAGATGTTTCAGCACGTTGCGTAGCATTCGAAGCCGTGAAATATACTCGTTGACCATTCTCCAGATGCACCGCCAAATGTATAACAGTAGGATGACGTTCGTGAATTGGAAATGCGAATATACGCCAAATCGCTTCATTACAATTCACATAACGACCAACTTGATAGCGTGAAATTTCATCGTTGGTATTTGAGGATTGCAATCCAAAAACCGCCATATCTCTGCCTTTCGTGACATATTTGCAAATATATTTTATGGACTTAACTGAATTGCAGTATTCAACGTTGCAATGTGTCTTGAACGTTTTAGAAATAAGTGGCGAATATGGAACAATCCAACAGTTGTCGACAACGAATTCCATTCTTTTCACTTTCGTTGTGACAGTTCGACCGTTGTCATCTGGTGATCGACGCCGATACAGCGGATACCCATCGTTGCCAGTGACAGTCTCCGCCGTTAATTTCCGTGGATATCGTTTAGAGCACTTTCCATCGACCATGCAAGGTGATTGGGGATTGATGGCACCACACGGTCCATGAATCATATTAGTAGTAACAACATCATGTAGGTCTGGATCGACATCATGATCAGGAATCTCGGCACATATGATATCATCTATTTGGTCAGGCTGAATTATTTCCACTAACCAAATAAGAATGTGTGCGTGCGGCAGGCCTCGCTTTTGCCATTCGATTGAATACATCCAGCATCGAGTATCTCCAAAGACGCGTTGTTTAACAATAAAGTTCATGAGGGACCGAATTTTTTGCCTGAATATACGTGCTGTGATGTCGTGTCTATCATTTGATGTTTGTCCGGGAAGCAGCAATTGAGTAATTTCTATCCATTTTGGATTACAGGTAAAAGTAATAAAGAGATCTGGCCGGCCGTAATGACGAACATATGTCATTGCATCTTGTGCATATTCATGCATATGACGTGGGCTACCAATGTACGTCGCCGGCAGAATAGTTAATCGACCAATATTAGCTGCATTTTCTTCAGTACTAACTGCATCACGTAAATGGATGTACTCCTCAGAACGCAGTTTGGCTTGGTTCAACCTAATAAATGTTAAACGTTCCGTTTCTATTTTTACATACATGTCAATGCAATACTGCTGAAACAATCGATGAAACCGCAGCAAATAGTTGTCAGCATTTTGACGAATCATCAAACGATATGCATAATAATTCATTGAGCTAACTTTCTTTGTAGTTTCTTCACCTGAAATTAAAAATTTGATAATTAACCATTTCAAAGACAAATAATACAGACATTAACCATTATTAAGATACTGATACTTTACCATTCAATGGATTTATCATTTTAATATTAAAATAATATCCATCTTCTCCTTGCCAAAACGTCAGTGGGTATTGCAATGCGTCATATGATCGATGAGTTTCAGATATTTGTTGCAGTTGCCCAGTATCGCGACGTGTAAGCACAATATCGAGTTTTTCCAATTGTTCACCAACAATCAGGATGGCAACTTCGTCTACTGTTGGAGCATTAAATGTGCGTTCGTGTGTTCCAGATGGTCGTTTATCTGCTTTGATGACAACTTTATAGTCATCATTTGGCATGCGCTCTAAAGCACTCTTAAACAACCTGACCAACGCATAATGTTCATGAAGCAGACACTGCAAGTCTTGAATAATTGCTCGCTTCATTCCTGCATTGATCCCTAGGAGTCGATCAAGTTGTTCTTCCATGTTGCCCATGAAATATATTTGTAAAAATTTATTCTGTGTATCTTCGAAAGGTAGTAATGATCCAATTCGATGGTGAATCTGTCCTTGTATCTACAAAATAAAAACCAGACAGTATTAACTGGGTTATAAATACTTTTTTCTGTGGGAGAGTAGAGTTCAGTATTAGCAAATATAATACATACCAATAGATAAAATAAGTTATTCTTTAACTACATTATATGTAAGTACAAAAATAAATACCTTAAATGTCGGATTAAATCCTCCTCCTTCGATAATGTCTGCCCCAAATGACGTCATTTGGAAACAACTATTGTATTTTCGAGTATTTGCAAGAAAGTGGCGTGATTCTTGTGTTTCGCCACAAAGCAATGAATACAATGGCTCATGTGGCGGAGTCAACACTGGCAATTTCACTTTACCATTAAGGCAGCATAATCCAGGCGTTTCTCCGGAAAACTTTAATGCACCACAATACTCGCAAACAACGTCCATTTGCCCAATGCAAACGCTAGGATGCAAGCTGTAATCATTGCTGCAATCGTATCGAAACGCTGCTCGATTCAAATCAGCTAAATATCTTGTTCTGCGTCGCAAATTATCTATTTGTTGCCTTCTGTTGTTCGCTCGACGATTCTGCATTGCCAACCGAGCTGTTTCACGGGCTGCTTCACTTTGCTCTCGTGATTGAGAAGCACGAAGTCGAGCCATACTATCGCGGCGCTGTTCACGTGCAATTTCTTGTTCTTCTTCAGTCCTTTCATTTGCAGTATTTTGTATTCTTCTTGCATTACGGCTTTGTCGGGAAAGATTCGATCGTCTTGGTCGCGGCATTATTAATTAAACTTCACTTCACTTCAATCCACTTGTTAATTATTTATTTAATAGAAATAGTTTTAATATTGATTTCTTACAAATATCAAATTGTCATCCATACGTCATTACATAGCTGTCATTTTACGTCAATTACATAGCTGTCATTTGCGTTTTGTTATTCCAAGTCTGATTCTTTTTTGTTATACCACGTTTTATAGTGACTGACGTTTCATGTCAAGTCACACGGGAACGCTGTCGAACGGGATAAAAAGTATCCTATGTCCGTCTCCTGCCTCTAAGCTACCTCCCTACCAATTTTCAGCCAAATCTGTTCTGCCGTTCTTGAGTTATAAGTGGTGTAACTAACACGACTTTCTTTTATATATATAGATTAAGAGGATCATTTTCACAATGTACAAATACAGCTCATTCTCAGGTTTAAACGTTAACAAGTTATTTAACCACTAAAAATAGAAGAAAACAATCATGTTTACAATTGTTGTTGGTTGGTAAAAATATAAATTATGCCAATACTAAAGAAACTTTTTTAATATGATATAAGTGTATTGCAAGTAAACTTACACAACGGTACAAGTACTTCAATCTGATACAATTGGAAGTGCTTGTACCGTCTAATATCTACAGAATCTTCTTGGCTAAACGAAACCAAAGGATATTGAATAATTAAAAGAAAGAATAAGCACAGTATTAAGCAATATTTTTTAAGAGACCATAAACAAGGTTCAACAAGAATTTATGCAAAATTTAGGATACTGCCAAATAAAACATGGGCTACAGTTTGAAGATCTGAAATAAAGTCAACTCTTACTGGCTTATTTTTAGCTTTAATTATTTAATTTGGTCACTAAAAACAAATTTATTTTCTAGAATTTTTGCAAATTGTTCTGTCAGACTCTCATTGTCATATTTTGTGAAAATCAGCCTTAAGAATGATCTAAAAATTCCATCAAATAAAGGGTATACACCAAGCAACTTGATGACGACTTGGAAGTTTTTATAAAAAATAGTCAACAGGTCATCATCATCATCATCATCATCATCATCATCATCCAGCCCCATTTTCACATCCATTGTTGGATATAGGCCTCCTCCAAACGTCTCCAGTTCTCTCTATCTCTAGCTGCTGCAATCCAGTTTGTTTCTATTCTCCTTAGGTCGTCGGTCCATCGGGTGGGTGGTCTGCCTCGACTTCGCTTGTCGGCTCTTGGTCTCCACTCCAATAATCTCTTCGTCCATCTTCCGTCTTCCATTCTAGCAACATGTCCAGCCCACCTCCACTTTTGTTTATTGATTCGCAGTATAATATCGTCTACGCCAGTTCGTCGGCGTATCTCCTCATTTCTCACGCGATCTTTCAAGGTCAGGCCCAGCATTGATGTCTCCATTTGCCTTTGTGTTACCCTCAGTTTTTCGGCAGTAGCTTTCGTTAAAGTTAGGGTCTCTGCTCCGTAGGTCAAGACTGGTAAGATGCATTGGTTAAATGCCTTCCTTTTCAGGTGAATTGGGGTATTTGTTTTAAAAATGTCTCTCATCCTTCCATATGCCGCCCATCCCAACGTGATTCGTCTATTTAGCTCGCAGGTTTGGTTGTCTCTGGTTATTCTGATTTCATGACCCAAGTATGTGTATTTATCGATTAATTCTACCTTATTGTTATTGATCTGTATCTCTTCGCTGGGAACCATATTGGTCATCATTTTGGTTTTCTCGAAATTTATCTCCAGCCCAGTTTCTTGTAGTATGTAATTCAGTTCTTGGAGCATGTCTTTGATCTCTCCCAGATTATCTGACAGAAGCACGATATCGTCCGCAAAACGTAGATGGTTTAATCTTTCTCTATCGATGGATATTCCTTTCTGTTGCCATGTTAGTCTTTTAAATGCATACTCAAGAACGGAAATGAACAGCTTTGGTGACATGGTATCACCTTGCCTGACTCCCCTTTTTGTCTTTATTTTATTAGTTGCTGAATGTAGACTTATGGTTGTTGTGGCATTTTCATATATATTTTTAACTATATTACAATATCTGTGGTCGACCCTGCAATCTTGTAGTGCTCTTAAGATGGACGGTTATTCCACTGTATCAAACGCCTTTTTAAAGTCTACAAATATCAATGCCAAGGGACGGTTATATTCGTTAGTTTTTTCTATCAGGGTTTTTAGGCACTGCAGGTGATCGTTTGTGCCGTAATTAGGGCGGAAACCGGCTTGTTCCCGAGGTTGGTAAAAATCCAGCTTTGTCTCTAATCTGTTCGTTATTATTCGGGTGTATAATTTATAAAGATGGTTAAGGAGACTGATTGGTCTGTATCTTTCCGGGTCTGCTATATCTCCCTTCTTGTGTAAGAGTACAGTTATTGAATTATTCCACTTTGTTGGGATATTTTGATTCCATAGGCATAGATTAAAGAGCTTTTGAATTTTGGTTATCAGTACTGAGCCTCCTATCTTTATCGCTTCCGTGACGACACCGTCCTCCCCCGGAGCTTTGTTATTCTTCATCTTTTTTAGAGCCTTGTAAATTTCGTCCAAGGAGATTTCTGGGATATCTTCGGAACCCTGATTTTGAACCTTCCTCTGCTGATATTCAACTATATCTAGAGTCGATTGGTTGCAATATAATGTCTCATAGAATGATTCCACAATTTGTAACAAATGTTCTCTGTTTGATGTGATGTTGCCATTTCTATCCTTGAGTTTGAATATTTGTTTATTTCCATTTGTGAGTTTGCGTCTCATTATTTTCATACTCTTATTTTCCTCAATAGTTTTGATGATTTTCTCATCTTTGTATTTTCTTAGGTCTTTTCTGATTTCTCTTGATACTTCCTTGTTCATTTTATTTATATCGTCGTTACTAAAGTTTTCGTCGCTTCTCAGTATTCTTCTTTGTTCCATTTTTTTCTGTGTTTCCAGACTAATTTTTTCTTCCTTCACGCTTTTTGGGCAGCATTTCTTTTGAGCTTCTGTTATTGCTTCTACTATTATGTCATTTAGGATGTTAATATCATTTGTTGATGATTTTTCTTGAAGGAACTTAGCGATATGATCTTCAAAATTTTGTTCGTTGTTTGGATATGTCCATATGTTTATTTGCTTCTTTTTATCATATTGTGTCGTTCATAGTTGGTATTTAACACAATGGTGGCTCTCACCATACGATGGTCGCTTGATTTCGCAAATTTATTTAGCACTGTCACATCTGTAAATATGTTTTTTTTATCAGTGATAAAGTAATCAATCTCATTTGTCGTCTTCCCATCTGGGCTTTTCCACGTCCATCTGCGGTGAGGTTTCTTGTAGTAGTAACTGTTCATTAGGAATAGGTTTTTCTCTAGTAAGAAGTTTAAAAGAGTGTCGCCACGGTCGTTCCGTCCCTGACTTCCAAAATTTCCAAGAGCAGTTTCTGCTGGATCCAGTTTTGTTCCTATTTTTGCGTTAAAGTCTCCACATATAACTGTGAAATGTGTACGGTTGTTTGTGATGGATGTGCTTAAATCATCATAAAAGACTTCGATCTCCTCGTCTGTATATTCTGTTGTCGGAGCATAGACTTAGATAACTTTTAGATTATATCTAGTATTTATTTTGAACGTGGCATATGTAACTCTAGTGGATACTGGTTTAGTCAACAGGTAGCTTGGGAAAATACTCCCCCAATAACTTTTAGAACAATAGGGAACGACTATCCAAAAGAAATCAGAGAACTCATAGTAGAAAAAAGAAAGTTAAGAAAAAATGGCAGCAATACAGAGCTCCATGAGACAAAACTAGTCTAAATATTGCTACACAAAAACTAAAAAAACAGATATACAGAATATAAAAAATTCAACAATTGAATTGAACAAAAAGAATGAAGAGCCCAATTATTCATTCTCCTCCTGTCAAGTTGGAAAACGGCAACTGGGCTAGAAGTAACGAACAGAAAGCAAAACGATTTGCAGATCATTTAGAAAGCACGTTCAAACACAACGACAATGATAGTGAAGAACTGAGATGGGAAGAACCACTCCACACCGAAGCAAGAACAACGTTAACATCAGTTAAAGAAGTATCAACAGAGATAAAAGACAATATAAATCCTAATAAAGCTCCAGGATATCTCATAACAGGAGAACTATTAAAAAATCTACCAAGAAATGCCATAGTTAAGCTGACACACCTAATAAATGCTACTTTTAGATTGAGATATGTTCCCAAACTCTGGAAAGTAGCAAAAGTCATTATGATCGCCAAACCAGGTAAAGCTCCAATGAAGTGACATCTGATCGACCAATATCACTCCTTCCGGTAATGTCAAAATGACTTGAAAAATTTCTATTGAAAAGATTAAAACCAATAATAGAAAGAAAAAATCTTATACCAAATCATCAATTTGGTTTCACAAATAAAAATTCCACTACAGATCAAGTTCACAAGATAACTAATATAATAGAAAAAACATTACAGGAAAAGAAAGTCAGCTCTATAATCTTCTTGGACGTTTGATAAAGACGTTTGATAAAGTCTGGCATGAAGGTTTAAACTATAAACTAAGAACGTTCATGCCTAAGCAGTATTCAGAAATCTTTACATTGCGAATAGATATTTCAGAATAAAACAAGAATAAGTGTACACAGATTTAAGGGAGATCAAAGCTGGCGTGCCACAAGGGAGTGTATTAGGTCCGGTCCTGTACCTGTTGTATACGTGTGATATTCCAGAGCTAGAACAAAACACTATTCCAACCTTCGTAGATGATACAGCCATACTAGCGATAGGAAACACTAGTGAAGAAGCGACTGATAAGTTGTAACTATCAATAAATACAATACATACCTGGACCAGAAAATAAAGCATAATATAAATGAGACTAAATCTGCACACAATAACAAAATAGAAAATTTCCCAGTTAGAATAAATGATACCCAAGTTCCTTATACAACATCAGCTGGAAAGTCAGAAAGAAAAGAGGGAAGCTTGATATTAGATATAAGAAATTGTATTGGCTGATTGGAAAAAATTCCAATTATCCATTCATAATAAATTATCCATGTACAAACAAGTATTCAGGCCAGTATGGGTATATGGATGTATTAAAGCTAGTAATTCACATATTATCCAAAGATTTCAAAACAAAGTACTGAGGAGGATTGTTAATTCTCCTTGTTATATCCGTAACAGTATCCTCCACCAGGACATGGGTATGGAAACTGTGACCGAGTAATCAAGAAAACAGCAGCCAGGCACGAGCAGAGGCTGCATAGTCATGTGAATGTCGAGACAATCCAGCTTCTTGACAACACTGCACTAAAGAGAAGACTCATAAGGACAAAACCATTTGAGTTAGTGTAAATGTGTAGTATAAAAAGCAGACTTTAGTGCTGTGATCTTTTTGCATGTTAGTTGTAGTGTATTAGTTGATAGATAAAATAAGAGTAAGCCATGGGGTAAGCCCTTAGATTTAAGTATTTGCTGTTTATTAAATTAGGTAAGAAAATAACTGATAATTGGTCATTTGTGACCAGGTAGCAGTATACAAACAACGTACAGGTGTTATACAAAAAAAATAAAGGGTATTGCATTAGAAATATTAGAGCTTCTGCGTCACGGCGTAATAATTTAAAACAAACAAATTAACGGGTAATGTATTTTCACAAAAATTCACAGACAACTTTAAAAAAAGACACTGTAGTGATGTGTCAATTCGAACTGGCTCTGAGATCGAAGTTACTGAAGTTGAATTCTCAAGCTAATAAAATGTTTTTAATATTGCTATGAAGCTCAGTCATTAAATTAGTAAAAACAAAACAAATCATTTAGTTAGTAGTTTTTACTCAACTGGCAGTTTAATTTTTTTAAGATTAATTTTTTTTTTCAAGAACATTTACAATATCGTAATGGTAATATTGTTCTGAAGCCATTTTATTGTGGCATTTTAAAGTAATCACTACTTTAATGGGAATAAGCCACAATTTCTCCACTTCGGAAATCCGAAGTGGAACGTCAATAAACTTATTTTAACCTTCAAGTGTGGCTTATTCATATTAAAATAGTAATTATCGTAATGATAATTCTACTAGCCGGTGCTGAGACGAATCCATAAAACCAAATATAATTAAAATCCGTACAGACAGATCTTGAGTTACAAATGGTATAACTAACATGCAAGAGAAAATTGTAGAAGTTTGAAAGGAGTAATATGATGATGTTTATTAGAAGATATCCTTTCATATCCCTATTTACAATGTTTTGTATTCAGTCGAAAGCTTTCTTGTAATTAATTAAGGACAGGAAAACGTCTTTACGTTGATCTCTGCATTTTTGAAGCAATACAGTCAAACTGAAGAGTACTTCACGTGTACCGAAGCCTTGCCTGGATCCAAACTAAGTAGGACCAATGTCTATTTCACATCTGTTATAAATTTTTGTATGTACTATGTTCAAGAACAGTTTTCGGACCTGGCTTAATAGACTAATCATGCGGAACTGGTCACAGCTGTTTGCTTTAGATTTCTTCGCAATAGGTACAAAGATAGACTCACCAGTCCTGCGGTATTTTGCCCTGTCTCATAAATATTGTTGAACATTTCTACCAGTACATCCATATGCTTGTCATTTAGCAGTATACCAATGTGTAATCCTTTTTTATGTTGCTAAGAAGATCACCAATCGATATACTGCAAACGACAGGTATTTGGTTGATGGAGAACGACCAGTGGGTTCGAAACTAGCTTTTGAAATTAGTATTTGGTTCAATAGAAAAATTACAAAAGATAGGTAAAATAAAACAGATAAGTATATAGAGAGATAGATAAGATAAAATTACACTAGATAACAAGTAAAAGATAGAAAAAAAACAACAAACTATGTTCTGAAAGCCAAAAATATAAAAGATATGGAAGTTAAACTTATTGATTAAACATTGTCAACACACTCACCTAATACTGATCAGCCTGATCTTTCTTTTTGATCGAAAAATAACTACCAAATTGTTTAAATTCAATATTTAACCAGGGAACGTCTTGGTACCAGTATAAATAAAGTACGTCAGTTAAAACAAAAACAATTTATTTCAACAGATAGTTAACATATGGATGCATAAAAACAAATAACACTGTATGTAACACAAATGGTTGAATACAAAAAAAAAAATAAACAAAAAACGATTAACTTTAACAAAAGGTTGAATACAAAAAAAATAAATAGTACAATTCTTCAACATACAATTAAATGCACAATATGTGATCACTAAAGAGAGAGTTGCAGTTAATTAAAAATCCAATAAAATAAAAAATCAATATTTACTAGATCAGAACTCGAGTTTTAAATGAAAATCCAATTTTAATACTTTAATTTAAATCTTAAACTATCGTTAACAATCGACGAAAAATAACAATTACTCTAAAATAGCAAAAAAAATAAAACTCCTTGTAACAAACAAAAAAACAAACCAGTACTGTATAGTATATGACTTTCCTTCTATTTAGAAAAATAAAAAATGATTTTATAAATAAAATAGCTATTTGTCAACATTTTTAGGTCATATTTTATGCACCTGGGTGTATATTTTACTATACAGGGATGAGTGCCTTAAGAACCGGCAAAATAACGCAAAAGATAGAAAACATAATACGTTGTGAAATAAAAAGAGATGCAAGTAGTAGAGGTGAGAAATTATCGATATAAACCTATCATTTACTTTATATTACATTAGATCTATCGAAAGTTTCCCACATTTAGACGTTAGCTATGAGCTGGTCGACTTCAGTCATAGTAATACGTATCACGTAATGTGAGTAAAAACAGTTTAAGTATGAGTATGTTTTTATCCAAAATTAAAGTATTGATCAATAATAAACTGTGATTTGAGACGTCGCATACACTCTTCTCAATACAGAATTATTATAGCTTGTTATTCTGTATTCGTCAACACAGAATTAATTATCAAATTACTACTAATTAAACTGTTTACTTAAGCTTTGCTTTATTGCCTTCAATCAGTTTTTACTTTATGCGAAATTTAAAAAATGTTAATGTTCGACGTCATACTTGTAATATTATGACTGAAGTCAACTAGCTCATAAGCTAACGTCTAAAGGTGGGAAACTATCGATAGTCCTAATATAATGTAATGTAAATTAGAGGTTTCTATCGATAATTTCCCACCTCTACTACTTTCATCTCTTTTTATTTCACAACGTATTATGTTTTCTATCTTTTGCGTTATTTTGCCGGTTCTTAATGCACTCATCACTGTATTTTACGCATTATATGGTAAAAATTAAACTTTTTGGTTAGCATCATGGATAGACATGAAATATTGTATAAAATCATGATGTTTCTAATTTTGTCGAACAATAGGTATATAAATATTTTTTCTTATTTTTTTCCTTGTAAAAATCTGTTGCACATTTATATAACTGTTGTAATATGTGTCATAAATGAGTATGGCGTGTAGCGGCAGAAATCCACAGGTAATGTTATTGTATAGAGAAAAGCAGCAAGGAGCAACTTTATAAGGGCATAATCTCTTATAAGGGTGACAGCCAAACTGCGTGCCGCACCAGGGGGCATTTTATGAAGATATTAATTCTCAGATTGTCAAGTAGTGTTACAGTTATTATACTTACAGAGCAATAACTGGCTATAAGATTACGAAAATGCTGTAAGAACGGCTGAATTAATTAATTAAATCTGTTATAAACACTAAGTGGCCCAGTGAACATTTAAGAACAGTCGTTGGAGATTCTCAACTCTTAAGCAGTGTTCTTCAGTTCAGTTTCGAGCTAAGACCGGTCGGAATTCTTATTAAAATCATTATTGTTTATTAGCTCAAGTTCCATTCTCAAAATTATTCGTGAAATATTAGCGCAGTCTTACAATTCACTAATTTTGACGAGGGAAGGGACAGATACTTGATGTTGAAATGAGTATAACTTTTGCTTAAGAAGCAAAATAAATGAAACGAATAAAATTTTAATCTGCTGCAATTTCTTTTATCTTTTGTTAACAACTGAATTGAAAGCGACTCAAATTTGTTTTTTCACTAAATTAAAAAGAAAAAGGGGTTTTCCATAGTTGATTATTTGCAATTATCTAAACGTGATATACTATACTTATACTACTTATATTTCACGTCTTAGTTTTACTGTGTAGTTTTTTGTTATTTCAAAATAGATCTTTAAGTTTTGATTTTCGTTAGATTATATTTTTTATACCTTTACCCAAACAGAGAAGTAAAAAATCTAGTAACTAAAGCAAAAAATGTTTCCTGGGAAAGTAAATTCAAAGAGCTCAACAGATATAGAGGATCAACAAGATCAAGAGAAGCAAGAAAAACGGTAAAAAACTTAAGAACAAACAGAAAAAAGTGAATAGAATAGATTTAACCCTTTGCGGCTTAGTGGCTCCGCGGTGGAACCACCTTTATACAAATTTTTTTCTACTGCCCGAATAATCGTACGCTAGGACCACTAGACGAAATTCGATGTATATATCGTGTATTTCACTTCCCAGTCAATTACAAAATTCCAGGAGCAGTTATGGATAGTGTACATAATATATTTGGCGCGCTCACAAGTGAATGACAGTGAGGTTATTTATTATTGTAAATAAACAAACATTTTTCTACCGATAAAAGGTATGTATTATGTTAATTTATTGATAAATAGACGTATTTATGTATTAGCGTATTGAGTATTTATGATCTACGTAGATAACTAAGTGAATTTGGATATTTTGATTGGTAGTTCCAATAGGTGCCACTACGCCAATCAGTAACTAATAGGTATGTTTTGTTACAGAATTTTAAAATGAAAAGACATCTTAATTTGAGTAAAATAACAAGTAATGACGGTTACGCTTTACAAACAGATATCCCATCGGATGGATCTAACGTATCCGATTTTGATCAGAACAAGGATGAAGATATCGACATGACTTTGGAGTCAGCTATTTCAGATGAACAAAACGATATTTCAGATAATGAAGACGGTGGGTACGACAGTGATGGTGAAGACGAGGTATCAGTTAATATTCTTGATGACTTAAAATGGACCACCCATCCAAATAATGTCCCTCATCTCCGTCCTTTCTCAGAAAACGTTGGAACAAATGCTGTTGATACTTTGGAGACTTCCCTTGATTTTTTTCTTCATTTGTTGAGTAAGGACATGATGAATACATTTTGTTATTAGGGTTCAATTTATTCCTTCATGTATGTCGCGTGACAGATTTGGTTAGTTGCTTACTTATCTTCACATAAATGAAAATATATTACAACTTAAGAAAGGTAATGGCAATTATGATAAACTCTACAAAGTGCGTCCGTTGCTAGAGGAACTTTCAACTACTTATAAAAGCTCATTCTATCCCAGTAGGCAACAATCAATAGATGAATTGATAATAAGGTTCAAGGGACGAAGTAGTTTACGCAAATATATACCGATGAAGCCCATAAAAAGTGGATATAAGGTATGAGTACGTGCTGATCAGTCAGGATATATTTTACAATTCCAAATATACACTGGAAAAGTAAAAGATGTAAGGAAGCAAAACCTCGGGGCGAGACTAATAAAAGATCTTACAAAAGATTTAGTTGGAAAAAATTATAAAGTTTATTTCAATAACTATTTTAATTAATAAAAGATAGAAAAGGTTTTCCAAATGAACTTAAAACAAATATAAAAATGAAAAGGGGTGACTCAAACTGGAGAATGAGTGAAGACGGCGTGCTAGCTTTGCAATGGATGGATAAAAAATCAATTCATTTTCTAAGCAATTTTCACAAACCTGAAGAAAATGTCACTGTGAAGAGGAAAGAAACGGATGGGATATCAGTAGAAATTAATCTGAAACAATTAGTACAAGATTACAACAAATATATGGGCTTCGTAGATAAGTCTGATATGTTAGTATCTTGCTACGAATTTGATAGAAAATCCAAAAAGTGGTGACAAAAATTTTTTTTCCATTTTGTTGACCTAACATTACTAACTCATATATAATTTTCAAACAATCAACAACTGGTACCAGAATGTCTTTAAAAGAATTCAAAATTACTGTGACCAAGCAGACCTCCAAATGCCAAAATTTGGAAGAAGAACCATGGATGAACCAAGCACCAGTAACATGTTCAAAAAACAAGTTCCTCTAGAAATAAGAACTGACAAAGTGGTAATAAAACTGGCCCATATACCCCAGTATGAAGCCAAAGTACATTATACATACTGCAGTACCAAGGCAACTCCTCATCGTACGAGATGGCACTGTACTACATGTAAAGTAGATTTATGTCTATCTGAAAAAAATAATTTTTCATTTCATTTCCCGCTAAATAATTTTTTCGTTTGTACCTTTGATTTGTCTATCGTTTGCCCTAATATGTCCTAAAAACAAATTATTCACCATTTAATATAAACAAAAAAAAATCAGTCCACAAAGGGTTAATAGAAGAAAGATCTTAAGTCGAACATTACTCACAACTTCTGACTGAAACAAGACCGCAGTTCACGAACACCATTACAACAATATATAAGTGGAAGGTATGAAGGTATGGAATAACATATGACAGTACAAGTCGAAGATGCAATACGAAATCTAAAAAATCGAAAAGCATGCGGAGCACAAGGTATAACGAACGAATTACTAAAACACAGTGTATAAGGATTACTAGCGTATGTTTTACATTATTCTATAAAGGCATACCACTAAAGTGGACAGTGGGCTAAGTATCATAAATTCACTCTTAAGAATTCTATGAAAAAATAAAATTGAAACAGAGATAACAGATGTAAAAGAACAAAATGGCTTTCATGTAGACAGATCCTGTATAGACAGCATGTTTTCTCTAAAGCAAGTTATTGAGAAAAGATTAGCTTACAACCTTTTAACTCATGTAGTCTTTATTGATTTTACAAAGGCATACGATAGTGTAATACTTTCAATGCTCTGTGTAGTAATGGTAAAATAAGGAATAAATAAAAAATATAAAAACAGTACAACAGTTTTACAAAAATATGACGGTAAACATTCAAACTGGAAACTAATTAACTAGAAAAATTACTATTAGTAAGGGTCTAAAAGCAAGGCTGCTGCATAGCACCTACACTCTTCAAAATATATCTGAATGAGGAGCGTCCAGTGTGAAGAAGAAAATGCTGCAATATGGGCAGCCCAATCAAAGACGAGAGATACACTTCGCTGACAAACAAACCATTCCAGCTGACGATGAGAGTGATATAGACTAAATGCTTAAAAAACTGGAGGAGAAGTACACCAAGTAGGGCCTTACAATTAATTAACAAAAAACAGAGTACTTAGTTGCAGGAGAAAACCAGAAAGCCTACAAATTAAAATAGAAACTATAAAATCAACTGAAATTTTCAAATACTTGGGAGTCCAAATAACATCAAAAGCAGGAAGTAACGAAGAAATGCATTCTAGAATTGGCCGAGCAAGATCATTCATTAGACAGCTGCACTGGACTATTGTGGAATAATAAAATAACAAAATAAAATAAAAGAAGAATATATAAAACAATAAGAGAAAGTATTTTAATAAAATTAAGGCCATGGAAATGGACTATTGGAGACGATGTTGCCGCCTCACTAGACTTGAGAGGGTGAGAAACGTAGATATTAGGAGAGAAATGGAAATTGACCTAGACATAATAGACACTATCGAAACCAAAAGAATAAACTGTATGTACACCTGCGTAGAATGGATAAATGGAATGGAAAAAGGATAGAAAACGGACTCCGCCCAATAGAAAAAAATGAGGTAGACCAAGACGATCATAGGGAGAAGATGTCGAAGATGCAATGACCGCCAAAGATTTAAAAACTGAAGATTATAAATATAGAGATGAAGATAAAATATAGAGAATTTTATTATTAATTACAGAATTACAATATGCTAACACATTATACTAACCTAAAAATATAGAGAATCAACAAATTGTGTTTATGCTTTACTATCTCATCTTCAAAACAATCTTTAGAATTCTTTGTTACACTATTAACATTAAAATGAAATTGGAAAAAATGACAAATGTCAAAACCTTTCAGTTTGCTATCTGTCAATTTCGAGGACCATCTGCTGTGTTCCGAATATACACCTTACCAACACATTCACAAAGCTGTCATATTCACAAAGCTATATATATATGTATATATATATATATATATATATATATATATATATATATATATATATCAACATTTATTGTTCTTTTGTTTGTTGACTGTGAAGAATATAACGACACAAATATTTTGATCGCTAGGCTCCTGGATTTTTATTGTTCTACGTCTTGGGCTGCTAGAAAAACTTCGATGCCGACATTATCTTCACTCTACTCATAGCATTTTGAAATCTTTTTCTTCTTCTTCTTCTTCCTTCTTGTATGTAGGCTTTAAGACCTGTTTCTTCTTCAATATTAGCCTCCTAAATTGGTTAAATTATGGCACCATCTTTTTCTTGGTCTGCCAATACTTCTTCGTCCATTTGGTAACTTATCTCGTGATATTCGTACTATTCTATCCTCTGCCATTCTACTAATGTGTTCGTTCCACTCCTGTTTCCGTTTTGTCACCCATCCATTTATGTCTTTTACATTGCAAGCTCTTCTTATGTTTTCGCTTCTCTCCCTATCGAACAGACTTTTCCCTGATATTCGTCGAAGTATTTTAATCTCTGTTGTTTCTAGTAGGCGTCTCGTTTTAGATGTATCAGGTCTTGTCTCCGCCGTGTATGTTAATATAGGTCTAATTGCTGCTTTATAGATTCTTGTTATTGTGTCTTGTCTTTTGTGTCATTAAGAGATCTCTCCGCTTTACTTGCTTTTAAGCTTTGTTGTCGTACTTTTCCTTCAGCGTCTCCATAACTAGTTATATCTATTCCCAGATATCTAAACTTTACTTCCTGCTTTATTACTTTTCCAACAATTTCGATTTTACATCGTAGTGGGTATTTAGATGTTGTCATACATTTGGATTTTTCTGCTGATATTATCATATTGTCTTTCTTGGCTGTTGTATTGAAGATGTGTGTTAATCTTTGGAGCTCGTCTTCTGTCTCGGCAATTAATGCGGCGTCATCTACATAACATAATATTTGAGTTTCTTTGTTCTCCATTCTTTCTCCGTTCTCTATTCTCATTATTCCGTCCATTATTATATTAAAGAGAAGTGGGCTTAACGAGTCACGAGTCACCCTGTCTGACTCCGCTTTGTACTAGTATACACTGTGTTAGTTTTCCATTATTTATCTTTTGCCTGTATTCGGTTATGGAAGTAGATGTTTTTGATGCTTTGTATAATATTGATTGGTATGTTTCTTTTATACAGTAGGTGTAAGACGTCTTCGACTTGAATGCGATCGAAAGCCTTTGTCAGGTCTATAAATCATAGATATGCTGGTTTATTGTACTCGATGGCCTTTTTCGTGATTTGTCTTAGTACAAATACGGCGTGTACGCAGAATCTTCCGGATCTGAATCCTTGTTGTTTATCTGATAAAGTTGTTGGTTTATTGATTTTGTTGGTTAGGACTTTTGTAGTAAGCTTAAGTGCGGTGTTCAGTGATTTATACCTCTATAATTGTTGGGGTCTTCTTTATCTCCTTTCTTGAACATTGGTATCATTATACTGTTTCTCCATGCGTCTGGTACTTGCAGTGCAATATTATTTTTTGTATAAGTTTTGTCATCTCTAGGGTTATACTTTCTCCTCTATGTCTTAGAAGCTCGTTGTTTATTCCGCCTCGTCCTGATGACTTTATATTTTTGAGTGAATTTAGGGCTATCTCTACTTCCTGAAAACTGATTTCTATTTCGTGTCTTCAGGTACGTTATTGTGTTGATCATTATTTTCCTTTCCTTTAAACAGTTCGGTCAGGTATCTATCCCATTCGTTTGCTGGTATGTTATTGTATTCCTTCAATTCTGCCATTTCTTTCCGTTGGTTTCTTAAGAATCTCCATAATTCTCCATCTCCATTTTGAAATCTATACGAAGGAATATTACAAATTAAAAGTAAAAAGAGACTATTGTAAAGATTCCTGGTCCATAATGGTCTGTCTCATGGATACTATACATGGCAACCTCGTTTAAAATATATATTACAACAGATTTGAAAATGCAAATGGGTAAACAATATTTCTCTATTTCCTTTAAATTCTTCGTAAAAACATCCTACTACATTATTTACAAAATAGGTTATATACTGCCAATTTTGGTATATCAAAATTTTTTCCTTTAGCGCTTGTGCTTTACCTCTTTTGTCAATTGATTATACGAGTCTCTATTTTCTGCTGAATTTTCCTTTGTACAACTGTCTCTTTCCTTAATACTGCCACCATACACTCCTTATTAAACCAATATTTACTATTCTTTTTTTTTAGAAATTTTGTTGCTACAATTTCAATTTGATACCAAACAGTTTATATATTGCATCTTTTACCATTTTCTTCCAGATTTGTTACGAATTTTCAGTTTTTTACTATAATAAGCATGTTTTTTTATAACCGATGTTACGGCCATTACGGTTTTTGGTTCTAAAAATATGTTTTTTGTTCTAAAAATATGTTTTTTATACTAATAAACTGATTTGTTCAAATTTATTAAGAGTATTAGGAAACGCTGTTTGTTAATAACAATTTAATACTATGTATCAATAATATTTATTTAATATAGTTATATTTTAAATCAATAAATAAATAAATAACAATAAAAAGCGGCTTAAGAAAAGATTTGTACATCCCGTAGTTATTAGCTGCTTTGTTTTGGATAATAATTTTCCAGTGACAATACGATAAATGTTATTATTTTAAAATAGTACTCCAGTCTAAAAAAAGAGCAAATTTAGTCCAGTAGAATCCGAGATATGTCATTTTTTCCGAGCGCTCTATCTAGAAACTGTAATTTTTTGAAGAGCGCAGCTGGCCTTGTCAGTCCTTTTACTTTAGTCAGAACTAAAAGTACTCTTAGTTGACATCATTACTGTTTAAACAATTTTCAATAATTGTTTGCTAAATACATTAACGTTTTTCATAAAAGATTCGTTAATTTCAGCCCTTAATGTTGATAATTAACGACACAGTGATTTAAAAAAAGGGGGGGCTATCTTGGTTCCTAAAGGTCGTATTACCTCTTTTTTTTCTAAAATTTGTGTTTTTTAACCAGTTTTTTAAATATTTTTTGGCATTTAATTTGAAATAAATTTTACGGATTCTATTGTAAATTTTTGTAAGCTTAAAAAATGCTATTTTAGCACTTAAAAGTGCTATTATTTATATTTACTGTTGTGTATCTTTTTTTTGAAAAATTTGTCTGTTGAAGTCAAATCTCTAAATGTTTAAATCTCCAAATAATTTTTTTTTAAATTATGAGCAAAATATTGAGTTTGGCGTTTTGACTCTTTATTTAAAAATATTTACACTAAAAAATTGATAAATCCCCAGATGAGAGTCTTTTTGTATTATCGCATACTACACATTTCTAATTGGTCTATATGTTTGTATGGTTTGTGTTGCAATGCTTTTGTAACAAATTTCACATTACTTATGTTAACATTTCTTTCTTTTCTGTATCTGTGTGTCGATCTGATACTATTATTTTCTTTTTTCTTTCTCCTCTTTTTGTCTTTTTACTTCTTTATATTTTAGTCTTTATTTATTTTTCAGCTTGTTATTGCCTTTCTTAATTTCTTGGTTCCTCCTTTCTACTCTCTCCTGTTAGTTGTTGAGTAGCGCATTTATATCAATTCACCATTTACCTGTACATTAAGTATATGTTTGATGATAAAAATTAACTGTTATAAATTTAAGCTCAGTAGACAGGAAAAATATCATAACTGTTATCACATGTAATCGTTCCGTGATGTGATTCTAAATAGTAGAACAAACAGAGTGATAGATAGGACGTGACAAGCCCGAACGATTCCACTAATAACTAATTCGACTTAATTTAGATTAGGCTACTGATGAACCCACCTGCTGGTATTCATTCCCAATGCGTAGATTAAGCTTAATCTGACTTGTGAAAAGCAACATGACAGCCAGGAGGATTGCAGCATATGGTATTACCATATGAAAAATCTTATTTAAATATTATTACTAGATATCGCATCATCGCACCACTAACTTGCTGTATATTTGTTTGTTCTGGTTGGTTTAAATAATAATTTAGCTACCGAATTCGATCTTTGGCTTTGCATAAAAGTATCTCTGTTTGCATCGATGTATTTTACTGATAAGCAAATATTAGGGATCGACTATTCATTTGACACCTTATATACGTCTAATTAACTGATATCATTTAAAAAGGCACTCTTGTTTTACTACATTTCTGATAATATACAGGGTGTCCACAAACTCTCCTGACAAAAAAGACCGGAGATTCCTTAGATAATTTTAAGACAATTTAACCCTATTCACCTAGTCCGAAAATGCTTCCTAAGAAAGCTAGAGCTCTTTGAATATGGCGCCTTGTAATTAGTTTTTTTTTTAAATTACCTCCAGAACGCTTTTGTTTAGAAAAATGAAAACTGTAAAGATTATTTATCCTCTAGAGTTGAATCGATTCCATTAATTGCAAATTTCTAGTACCGTTCATAGGCGTACATTTTGGGTATTTCAACGGTTATCTTAACGCATAACTTTTTGGTCTGTAACTTTTAAGCATTTGTGATACTTTTTAAATTTTTAGGTATTCTAGTACTACTTTATTCTATTCTTACTTTAAATCTGTTGGATACACCGGACTAGCACCGAAGAAGCATTTTCGGACTAGGTGAATTGGGTTAAATCGTCTTAAAAATTATATTAGGAATTATAGATCCATAGAGGTTAACAATTATAGATCCATCAGTATACTTAGTTATATTCCAAAGGTATCCGAGAGCCTTATTTGTAATTATTTAGGTGCTAGCTTAAAATGCTATTTTACAACAATTTGGATTTATTCGTTACCGGTCAACTGAGCTTAATCTATTGCCTTGCACTGATTTTATTTTGGAATCTTTGGAGGAAGATATTGAAGTCCGTGCTATGTATATGGACTTGGCAAAGGCATTTTATCGTGTAAACCATAAAGTTTTAAGTACATAAAGTTTTAAGTTACATCTATATGGGTATTCAGGTGCAACTTGAAGTCGTTATCTTTTTACAGAAAGAATACAAATAGTGTGTATTTAAGGCTTCCAATCGAATGATATTGAGGTACTATCCTCGATTGAGGTAATATCCCTTCCATTTAATTATTATACTTTTCACACTCGTGATACCTCACTTGGATTACTGCTCCAGTAATCCAATAATAATATGTCTGCCCCCCCCCAATATAATCTTCATATGCAAGCTATTGAGATAATTCAATATAAATTCCTAAGATTTGTTTTATTTAAGGATCACCATACAGTTGACGAAATTAATTACTCTAACATTGAAAGTTCTATCAACATCACAACTCTTCAGGACAGACGCATTCACAATGATCTAACTGTGCTGTACAATCTATTGCACTACCATAGTTTCAGTCCACAACTGTTAAAAAAAATTAACCTCCATGTCCCTTTTAGGCAAACCAGGCGTATCAAACATTTCCAAACTATTCACCATCGAACAAACTATGAATATAATTCTTATCTATCTAGGTCTGCTAGGTTTGCAAATCAGTATACAGATAGGTTGGATTGCTTTGAAAAGCAAAGTACTTTCAAAGAGCAATTAATATCTTGCACGTGATTCTTAGATGCCACTAGCTGTGTAATTTCGTTTAATCGATTTTAAATTTTGATCTGGTTTTTGTTTTGTTTCTTTCTTTTTGGCTATGTAAAGTTTTAAATTTTATGACGTGTAATAAATTAGGGTCTTAAAATTTTATATTTTAGTAATAATTGTAATATTCTATTTAAATTGGATAATTAATCGTTGACAAATAAATAAAGTTTGTATAATTATGAATAAAGATTATGTAATTAATCTGTATTATATATATATATATATATATATATATATATATATATATATATATATATATATATATATATATATATATATATATAAATGATATCAAAAAGTAACATTTAGCCAGTAAAGTTGTCTTAATTTTAATCCAAGTTGTTTTCGTTTATTGAAGATGTGGTTTCTCCAAGCAAGTCGTCTATCAAGATGAATACCAAGGTATTTTGCACTATCAGATTGCGGTATATCTTGATTGTTTAGTTGTATACGTGGACATTTAGTTGTAAAAGTAACATGGTTTGATTTACTTTCATTAACCTTTATTCGCCAGTTTCTTAACCACATCTGAATGGTGTTTAAGTGGACTTAAGAGGATGACGGTGTCATCAGCAAATGTTGCTAAGGAACACTGATCAGAACTGGGAGGTCGGCCGTGTATAATAGATATAAAAATGGACCAAGCACACGACCTTGAGCTGCGCTAGAGTTTATAGCTCTTAATGCTGTTACCGGCGTACCGTATTTTATCTGGAAATATCTGTCTGTTATGTAGGATTTGAATATCCTATAGTATTCAAATGGTATTTGTTTTATACAGCAAGCCTGTATGCCACACTTTATCAAAACCTTGTGTGCTGTCCAAGAAGACTGCATAACAATAGCGCTTTTCTTCCAAATTCTGGTTTATGATATTAACAAGTCTGTGCACTTGGTCAACTGCAGCGTGTTTTTGTCGAAAACCAAATTGGTAGTCAGGAACTAAGTAGTTTTCTTTTAGGAAAAAAAATCAATTTCTTTATTATTAGTTTCTCAAGAATTAGCAAGAATTGGTAATAAACTAATGGGTCTATATAAAGTTGCAGATTCTAAAGGTTTGCCTATTTGATGGATTAAAATAACTTGAGTCACTTTACATTGTGAAGGAAAATATCCTAATCCTAATACCGCGTTTTGTGGTAATTGACATAAGACGAATCCAGTAATCAGCTCATAACCATTTCGGTTATGAGCTAATAATAATTTCGGTTTTTCTAAAAGGTTATTATAGGCAGAGACATCTGGTATGGGCAGTCCACATATCTATGAATATTTTTCTGTTCCTCTGGTTGTAACTCGCAGGGAAATGGAGGAAAGGTAGTTTCCAAGTGTTGGAGAAATATATTTGCATTTGAGACGAGACGGACGGACGATACATGTCCGTTACTCGTTTGGATAGGTGGTATATGTTGTTGTGGTCGTAACAATTTTCTGGTAGCCTTCCAAAGGGTGCAATATGTGGCTTCTAATGGCGATAAATCTCTCAGATATTTTACATTTGATGTATTTTTTGAGATCACTTTTTTAGAGCATTTTTTTAGGTCTTTTGCTGCTTTGTTAAATGCAGCTTTAATGGTCGGTGTTCGATTGTTTTGCCATGTCTTTCTCTTCTCCAATTTTTTGTGTGATAGTCTCGGAATAGAACTCCTTGTTAGGTTTATTCTTAGTTGGTGGGGTGGACTTCCAGCACGCTTTATGTATACATGTAGTGAGATGATCCACAACAGTGTCTAGATCACTTTCTGTCTTTAGACATAAGTTTATGTTTAGGTTATTAGTAATGGTTTCTTTAAATAAAGTCCAATTGGTTTTTGGTCAATAAAGCGTAGAAGGTATACGAGTGATAGGATTTTAAGTGTAAGCATGATTTAGTTGTTAGGTGACTATCTGCTATACCTTTGGTTATATAGAAATCAAGGAGATCTGGAAGTTTTCTTCTGTCTGTTGGCCAATATGTAAATTCACCTGTAGAATAACTTTTGAGGTTATTAATATCAATTGCCTGTAGTAGTTGTCTGCCACGTGGGTTCATTAATCTAGAGCCCCAAAAAGAATGTTTGGCATTGTAATCACCACCGACTAGGAACCTTGATCAAAATGATTTAAAAAATTCAGAAAATTGATTTGGTTTTATTGTACTTGGGGGGGGGGGGGGGGCAATATAATAAATTTTACAATCTTTAACATACATTTTTTTAATCGTTGAATGATTAATTTGATATAAATAAGTCTTTCTCCTCAATTTGGGGCTTTCAGAATTTATGTAAACCTAATAGTTTCTAGAAGATAACGACTTTCTGGGATAAACAATTACAATATTGTAATAATTGTTATTATGTCTCTGTTATACGTTATATTCTCCCTATATTACGCAAAATTAAAGTTTTTTGTGCATTTTCAGAAAAGTTATTAATAATTTTCAGAAGATCAACTTTGAAGCTATTTTGCAATAATTGAGGAACAAATTAACAAAAATAGCTTTAGAAAATCTCATTTTAAAGGATTTTGTATGCTTTTCCAATAAAACTATGTCTTCCTTTCCATATAATTTACTGGTCTTCACCTTTAGCATTTAAAATCAAATAGCGATATTACATTATTATTATATTGTTTATAAGTAAAAAATGACGTTTAATATTTTTCATATTTGATTAATTACATATTGTTATCACCAAATTTATCAAAAGTAATTGTTAGATACCTGTATCAACAAATGTCGCGAAAAAGGCCCTTTATTTGCCAATTTCTCTGGTCTATATAGTAATTTTTTTAGAATAAAGTATTCTCTGTAAAGCATCTCGCTTAAGGAACTTAATATACGCACGTAATAATTTCCCTGTAGCATTGAAATTCTTAGTCAATAATTCCGGAATAAATCCTGTGTTGAAAATCTAACCAATTGTAATTCCAACAGAAGTTCAGCGATAATTTAGATAAGTTATTCCTACCTCATAGATCTGGGTAGAATTAACGATCATACTTAAAGCTTACATGGGAATTAGAATCGATAACGCTATTTCAAAGTCTAAATCAGCAGTAAAATACTTAACCAAAGAGGTATAAATGAGACATTATTTACATTATTAGAAATATGTAGATTACTTGAAAATAGGGTGAAATTAGAAATGGATACGAAATAAAATATGTGGATAAAGAATGTCAACTAAATAATAGACACTTGAAAGAGAGAAAATACAGAAAAATAAAATTTCACGTACTTTTTTATTTTATTAAGTATTTATAAAAAAAATGTCTGTTGCTCCAACTCCATCGAGATG
This sequence comes from Diabrotica undecimpunctata, assembly GCF_040954645.1. Lineage (NCBI taxonomy): Eukaryota > Metazoa > Arthropoda > Insecta > Coleoptera > Chrysomelidae > Diabrotica > Diabrotica undecimpunctata. The sequence continues at coordinate 23,594,006 of NC_092812.1, forward strand.
GTCGGTTACTTACACCCTTAAAATGAACAAAAATGAACTAACTAGTTCTATACACTTCAGTAAATAAACAGTTTAGTAGTAGTAGTTTTTGTAGATAGGTGGCGCTGAGGTTTTCATTACGGAAAGACGGACAGAATAAGCAAATTACAATATTGATTACTCAAAATGTTTAGAGATTAGTTGTTTCTAGAAGTGAACAACCCCAACTTTGGCACCCCCCGAAATTTAGTGTGAGTTCCACACCACACACGCACCCGCTATGACCACGTCTGTAAGTGAAGCTGACTCCGTATAGTAATTAAGATAAGAAAGAGAAAAATAATGATGATTGTTTAACACTTTCGCTGCGCATGACTCCGATCGGAGTCAAAATGGTTCTTTGCTAGATGCGCATGACTCCGATCGGGACAGTAACCCGTTGATTTTTAAGACGGTATATTTTACTTTATACGACGGCGACGTTAGTTAACGTTTGTCAGGGTGTTAGTGAGGACTTACAAGTGTCAAAAAATTTTACCAGTTCTTTGCTGTGGTGGTTTCGTGATTCAAAATGGCGTAAAGTATGCCTAGCCCTTTAAACTGTAAAAAACAAAAAATATTCCTGCCTCCAGATATCTTTTTCTTCTGGTTCCTATCCGTTTCGGATGTTGGAAATCATATTGGCAATCATGACCTTGCTCGCTGCGGCTCGAAACAGCTCCGTTGAGGTTTTCTTAAACCATGTTCTTTAATTCCGCAGCCATGATATTCTCCTTCTACCGGGTCCTCGCTTACCTTTGACTTTACCTTGCAATATAGACTGCAGCAGGGAGTAACGGCCTCCAGATATAGTATTTCAAAAATTCTTATGGTTGATAAGGGACGAACAAAGAGAAAGCGTTGTAAAATATGCTCTAAAAACTAAATCACTACGAAAAATGTCCTGATCAACCCGGATTTTGTGTTGAATGCTTTGAAATTGCTCGTATGTGAATCAAAATCAAATCAATGTGTGAATCTTTCTGTATTTTATAAAATAAATAAATTTATTTTTTCTAAAATCCGTTATATAATTATTTTTCTAGAAAAACGTTCTAATTTACCTTGTGCGCATGACTCCCATCGGAGTCAAAAATTCAAATCACATTTTATAAATAAATATACACTTTATTTAATTAATTTAATATTATTATATATTCTAATTTCAATTACAATGACATTTTAGCAAAAAATTATTGCTGCTTCTAGGTAACACCTCTCGAAATAGTCAGCAGCGAATATGTTAAGTAACAGTTTATATACTCTATAGAACATATTCCCTAAGACACCCTTTTGCTTTTGTATTTCCATTAATATTTATCGTAAAAAATAAATGTCTGCAATATGGCAACACAACTGAATTGTTCTTAAAACTTTTTTAACGTCCTGAAACTCAATACTTATTAATATTTTAGTTCCGCCATTGGGTAAAAAATTGCTACTTTTAACTAGTGATGTAATGCTCATTCTTAACGATTTACTCTATACAATATAAACAAAATAACATCAGCAATACATACACACACTTATAAAATATAACTAAAAATTTAATTAAAAATATCTGTACCCATTTTGTGTCCAAATCACTTCAAATGTCTCGAATATCTCTTTTAGTTTAGTAAGTTTAGTTTAACTAGGTAGTACAACTATATTTTTTAAATTCTTAATAAGAGAAACAAAGTAAAAGCTATATCTAAAACAAAGTATTTGGCGCAATAAGAGTCAACTTCTCCGTCTGGATGCTCCTCTTTTGTCGACTAGTTTAAGATGGTTGATAAGTTTCTGAAACTAATAACTGGAGCAAATGAAGAAGAAACTCGTATTAAAGAGTGCGAGCAGTTGTTGCCTCGTCCAATTTATTTTCACATCACGACTAAACTGGCCAAGCAAAACAACAAGATATTAACAAAGTTTTGTCACTGCACTGGACAAGGGATCGGTCTATAGTCATTAATTTCAGCTTTACTTCTGGTGTACACGTCCGAGAAAACAAAATGTCAGGTCAGGTATCTCTACTAGTTTGTATAGCCTAAAAACAAAACGTCAAATATGGTTTACAGTTTAGTATTTTATATAAATTTCATGGTTATAACTCACTTTGTGATTTGCGATTTGTTAATTTTGATCTACGAAAATCTCTCGGCAAATATTTTAGATTTAACCCTAAGCTTTTATTTTTTTTTTTTATTTTACATTGGAAAAAATATATAAATAACTACTTTGTAGAGTCCAAAAAAAATAATTCATTTCGTTTTTCAATTTCACAACATGTTTGGTATTGTATCAAATTTGATATGAAGTTTATTTGGTCAAAATTGTATATAGGTGTTAAAATAATTACGTACCGCTATAATAACATATTTTTATTGAATATAGACACTATTAAACATTGTGTAACACCAATTAATCTTCCAAAGCTAAATAATCATTTGAAACAGAAACACTGGATAACAGATGAAACCCTTAAAATAATTGAGGATATATAAATAGGAGAAATCTTTGTCAACGTGGTGTATATACTGAAATGGAAAAAGCGAGTTAAAGAAACCTAAACAAAGAAATAAAACGAAGAAGCAAGTGTGATGATCAACAATACTATCACAATACCAAATGTAAAGAAATTGAGAGCCACGATCAAAATAATCAGCCGAGAGATCTATTTAGAAAAATACGCTACATAACAAGAGACTTTATAGCCACAACTTGAGTCGTTGAAGACCACACTTGAAACTTATCAGATATGGAGATTATATTGACAGAATCTATATAAATATGATCAACGCCAGAAACTTATTCACCAAACCACTGAAGAAATCGAAGAAGAACCTAATATACTCAAGAATAAAATAAGACCGGCGATTAGTAAACTTATGTATAACAATGCAGCAGGTCCAGATATGATAACAGCAGAAATGCTTCTTCTTCTTCTTAAGGTACCATGCATTTCTGCGTAGGCGTCCACCGTACATCGTCTTGTCAGGTGAGATGTTAAATATTCTGGATTAAATAATTCTGTTTTTAGCAGCATTGCGAAGCATTTCATAGCTGTGGATTCCTGTCCATTGTCGAATATTGCGCAGCCATGACATCTTTTTACGTCCGAGACCTCTCCTACCCTCTATTTTCCCTTCGAGTATCAGTTGCTGAAAAGTGTATCGTTCTCCTCGTATAATGTGCCCCAAGTATGCAGTCTTCTTACTTTTTACATAATTAAAAAGTTCCCTATCCTGTAAGCCCGCTCTTCTGAGTACTTCCTCATTTCTGACCCTGTCCGTCCATGATATTCTGAGCATTCGACGCAGGCACCACATTTCGAACACTTCAAGTTTGTTAATGGAACTGGCCTTTAACGTCCATGCCTCCATTCCGTACAGGAGAACAGGCCACACGTAACACTTAAGCAGAAACTCTCTAAGCAGAAATGCTTAAAGGTACAGAAAAAAACTAGAATAATATTGCTTCACTTGCTCTGCAACAAAATATGGCATTCCAAGCAATGGCCTAACGACTGGACAAAATCTACAATAACAACAATACACAAAAAAGGCAACTTCAATAAATGCGACAATTATAGAATCATCTCCCTTATCTAACATGCCAGCAAGATAATGCTACACATAACACAGGCCAACAAAAAAGATTTATAAATCTTTTCTGTTGTTTCCGATGAAGTGACCAACAGTAATCACCCATCCTGTTGATGTTCCAACGTCCCTGGTATCGTTTCTCCATTACCTTGATATCCTGGTGGAATCATTCGCCTTGTTTTTCACTGATATCACCCAGATTTTCAGAAAAAACGTCAAGATGGTTATGCAAAAGGTGTATTTTGAGGCTCATTAGGCATCCCAAATCTTTAAACTTATCTAATAAATTATCTACTATAAGCTCGTAGCAAGGGTCTTTCATATTACCTAAAAACTTGGTTACAACATTTTTGAATGCAATCCAAGCAATATATTTTCATTTAAATAATGTATACTTTTTATATGTAATGTGAGATCTACAATATGGAAAAAATCCTTAAGTACCACTTCTTTGTCCTAAGTTTAATTTTGTATCTCCCAATGAGACTGGATAACAAGTCTACTCTGCCCATATGTTTGTTGTATTCTTTCACCAGATATCTTGTTTACAAACTACCTCTTGTTAACAAACCGGCATATCTATGTTTCGTGAACCTTAAAAAGGCATTTAATGGGGTCAAATTAAAGGACGTTATCCACTTATCCTTTACCAAAAGAACACAATAGTAAAAGTAGAAGAAGAACTAACTGATCCAATTGAAGCTGGCAATGGGATAAGACAGGAAGATTCCCTGAATTCTCCATTGTTCAACTTGATCATGGAAGAAATAATAAAAAAAAAAAGAACTAAAAAAGGATACCAAATGGTAGAAAACAACTTAAAATAACGGAACTATGAAAACAATGCAACATTACTCTCTCAAAATGCAGATGATTCACAATGTATGCTGCACGAATTTAATATAGTAGCCAGAAAATGTAACATGTTAATTTCCCCAAAAAGAATATATGAATGACAACAAATAGAGTATAAGACACAGGAGACGGTTCCCCAATAGGAAGACGATCAGTAGAAAGAGCACGAAAACGATGGAACTTCAACTTACTGCAGGCACATTAAAAAACAGAAAGTCATGTCTACATAAAAAGAAGAATGAGAAAAAAAAGAAAGAGGGACCTTCTCAGTGAAATTCTCAGCGTGTTTTTCCGGACATAGTTCACTAGTTCAATAACCATAATAATAAGAGCAATATTGTCGGCAAAAAATACAGATGTCGATGATCTGAACGCGACCATTCTGAATTTTCTTCCGGAAAAGTGGTTTTCGTTCAAATTAGTTGACACAGTTATAAATCAGGATTACGTAGTGAACTATCCTACAGAGTTTTTGATTCCATTGGAATTGCCTGGTCTTTTACCCAATAATTTACAATTAAAAGTAGGAGCAGTTTATTTTTGACTTACCCAATGACATATATAATAAATATACACTTCTCCAAGAAATTAACGCACCACTTCAATAAATTAATTTTATTTGTGAACAGGCAAAGAATAAAAAATAAAACTTCATCAAATTCATTCTACATTTTATTAGTAATTATAACAATTTGTCTAATCATCAGAAAATGTTGAAGTACAGGAGAAAAAAAAAATAAAACGGAAAATTCTAAAAAAATAATGATAAGAAAAGTAAACTAAAATATGAAAAAAGTCTTAATAACGAGTATTTCCGCCTCTACTACGTATAACAGCCTCACATCGGTGGCCCATACTGAAAATTAATTGCCGTGTTTCATTTTAGTCTAGTTCTCTCCAAATCTGGATCAGCCTCTCTCCTACTTCCTGTAAGTTGTTTGGTTGGATAGGTGTTGCTCTTAATCGCCTACCAAGGATTTCCCAGAGATTTTCAATCGGAGTTAAATCCGGACTATGATCTGGCCATTCCATAATGTTAATTTCTACCTCTTCTAGATAATTTCTGACGATCTGTGCAGCGTGAGGTCTGGCATTATCTTGCATTAGTAAGAAATTTTCACCGATATAAGGAGCGAATGGTACTACATGTTGCTCTAGGATCTCCAATATGTACCTTTCAGCTGTAACAGTTCCATTTTGTATGACCACTAGGTCTGTACGTGCGCTCAAAGAAATACCACCCTACACCATAACGGATCCTCCACCAAAAAAGGTGGTGTGTGAGAAGTTCCACTGACCATATCGTTCGTTGTGTCGTCGCAACATACGAACACGTCTGTCGTTATTGTACAAAGAAAATCGGGATTCATGAGTAAATAGCACTCGTTCCCAGTCAGCCTCTAACCAATTAACGTGTTCTCTGGCAACATGTAGTCTCCCCCTTCGATGCTCTGCAGTTAATAGAAGACCTCGGGCGGCAATCCTAGGTGTTAAGTTGTATTCCCTAAGTCGCGGCGAACAGTTTCAGTACTAATTTGTATAGCATGCACGTCTCGAAGCTGAATTTGTAGACTTCGATGTGTTACAAAACGTTGTCGAAGAGCAGAAATTCTTAAAAATCGATCTTGAATAGGGGTAGTTACCCGCTTTTGCCTTGGCCTGGTCTGCGAGTATGATCCCCTGTTTCGAGGAATCTTTCTAACACCCGTGAGACGGTTGTGTGGGACACATTAAACCGACGACCAATTCTTCGGTAACTCCAACCTTCTTTCGACAGTATCACTGCTTGGGCACATTCATCTCGGGTTAAATTACGTGATTGACGCTCCATAATAAACACAATTAACAATAATTAACAATTAAACAGTAGCCGAATAAAATTCGTGAACACTTGGAAATTAGTATATTTATAGAATTAGTACATTTTTTGCTTCTTTTTGTTTTGTTGCAAAAAAAACTATAGCGATAAAACACAGTCAATAAATATAGAGTGTACGAATTGCATATACAAGGGGCTTCCAAAATATAACATTACAATGGAAATTTTTATTAACGCTTATAAAATATTTTAATATTTCAAAGTGGTGCGTTAATTTCTTGGAGAAGTGTATATTATATGTCATTGATCTTACCTTCCAATTACAGTAACCTATATTTTTACTAATTTTCGAGAAAATTATTTACTGTGAAGTAGTAAAATTTCTGATTAACAATATTTGAATCGTCCATTTGTAGAATGAATTAGCAATAAATCAACCGTATCGTTTCAAGAACAAAATATGATTGAAATGTCAAATGGTAGTTCAGATTTTTTTTCCTAGGTGGCGTCGTTACCTTATTGGACAAACGGTATAGCATGTCATCATAGCTTTTTATATAGATAAATATATAATAAAAAAGGACAAAGTATCTACATAAAAAAACGGTAAGATTACAATTACTACATGAATCAAATAGTACCACTCAAGAAATTAATTTTCTTGGACAAATAAAATATAAAATAATGTTTAGAAAACTTGTATAGAATATAACGAAAGAAAACAAGTGTCAATATACAAAGCAGCATGGAATGACACTATTTTATTACATGTAACCGAAAGGTGGACTTATATCAAAATAAACCAACATGGTTATCGCTTAGTTCGTATACAAACCATAAGTACCGATCAATTACTTCGCATAAAACTGAAATAAAAGGTATTTTAAAATTAGCATTTAATTAGTAACAAACAAATGAGTAGGTCCTAGAAGTATTTATTTTTGTCAGCTGAAGTGATTTGCCGTTTTGCTTATACAAATAATGTAGTGGGTGCTTTCGCGTCGGACTGAAAAGAAAGATAAACAAAAGAAAATATTAAGATAGAAAAATATATCGCGACAGTAAGCACAGTTCAGATATATGTGTCCTGTGAAAGCAGTGAAATATATTAGCATTTGTCATGTTAATAGTCACAGGGGGCAGATTGGTGGATTTGTTTGGAACATCGATGAAGCCCGCATTCGGCACCTGCGGGTATTGCGAGACCCTTCTCTTTTCTGCTGTTTTTCTAACATACATTTTTACCCGATATATTTAAATACTTAGAACATTTATTTTGGTAGTGATTATAACTACTACTAAGAACTAGAATGTTATATTGAGATATTTTAGATAATATTTTTCTCCCATGCCGATTTTAATATATAGTGTGGATATTACGGGTGAAATAAATATATTTTGAGGTTTTAAAAATTAAAAAAAAACTTATTAAAAATCCTTTATAAAAGGTATATAATTTAAAAAACCCAATTGGGCTATATCACAAAACGTTGCTTTCAGTTGCTTTCATCAAGTCCTCGTAGACACATCGTCTCAGGACCAGCAACTTCACGTGGAGTCATAAGTCGCCATGTTACCAAATCCACTGGTAAACTTTAACATCATAATATTTCCCAACATATAATGTAAACTAAGTTTAAAAAAACAATTTTTAACAGGTTTTTACCCACATATTCAGTGGTTCAATACATGTATACCTACCTAGTGCACTGATGATGGATTCCGAAAACGTTTTGTGATATAGCCCGATTGGGTTTCTTAAATTAAATACCTTTTATAAAGGATTTTTAATAAAAAATTTTGTTATATATGGTATACAGCCAACTACAGGAACTTAGATTCCTTGTGGAGTTTGAAAATGAGTTGAATCTCAGTAGACAATGACAACGATAGTAGACAATAAGTAGACTCATTTATTTATAGACTAAAGCTATAATATGTTTAATGTGCAAAATAAAAAAGACTGCATTTTGAAAATTATTATAAGCTCAAAAAGCCTTAAAAATTACACTAAAGAACAATTTGACCAAAAATTTCAGTTAAGTTTGATTTTTGAGCAGTTTTATAGGTATTGAGGCTTGCTGGATTTAAAACTGTAATGAGTTTTTTTCTAGCACGTCAAGTTTTTTCTCTACCCCATAATCTAGTATAGATCATAGGAAGCACTTCTTTTACTTTGCTATTGGCTGAGACTAACCTAAATAACAGTGACAGGTTTATACTGGACTTGTTCAGTTATGCCTGAAAGCCTGTAGTAACACGTTGTGAGTCGCTCTGAAATAATGCTGCATGTAGCTCATTTCGACGTAGAGTTTGAGTGTTTGTTTATATATAGGGTATCCCAAATAGGTATGTTTTGCAGGGTATGCCAAAAACTAGAGGAGATATAAAAAAAAGTAGTGAAGATGTTCTGACTTCGTTTTTCGTTATAGTAACCATTGCCTAATCAAATCATTAATAGCTCTATACACTAGCGAGATTATTTATAAATATCATACACGACAGGGTTATATATCTTCTTTATTAAGAAAAATTTTTAAAAACTTTATCTGAACTTTTGATAGACATATTATGGTAGTTTGTTATGGGTTTAAGGAAGTTAAGCAACTATAAACGGTTTTTATCATTAGATTAATACAATTCATTTTCTATAACGTGTCTATGTGAAGTATAAAATCAATGAAACTTTAATTATTAATTAACTTTCCAAGTAGTCAGAATTTTTCTGTACTCACAAGTACTGGCCTAATCAATTAGAAATATAAAATTGTTATAGTGTCTTTGATATTCGGAGCTATTAAGCCCTATTTAAGACCGAAATTAAAGGAAATCAGTCATGAAGTAGCCTTTAGGTATAAATTGCTACCTGTCCATCTCCGATGCGTGGTACGTGTCACAGTTCTTAGAACTATGGATCTAGAATATTCGATCGTTCGCATTCTCGATGCGCTTTCGACGGGAAGGATAGAGGTGGACTACTCCAGAATATTCTAGTACATAATAACTTATATATAAGCAGGCCTTTTATGAGTTAAAGTGAGTCGATAAGATATTTTCGTGCTGTACTTAAAAATAAATATATTTATATAAATTGGAACCTCTCGTTTTATTTAAAAACGGTATTAACCAAAAATATTAACCAAATACCATCAGGAATGACAACCACGAGACTAGCTTATTTGTTGTGTACCGTTTTACTTCTAATCTATCTAAGGTCAGAAGTATTGCGTCAGTTGCATGACGGTGCATCAGGTGGACACTTTGGTATTACGAAGACTCTACAAAAGGTTCGAGAACAGTTCTATTGGGTGAACTGTAAAGATGATGTAAGAAGATGGTGCCGGAAATGTGAACTGTGTGCAACCAGTAATGGTCCAGTTGGTAAAAAGAGGGCACCCATGAAACAGTACAATGTTGGTAGTCCTATGGAAAGAGTAGCAATTTACATTGCAGGTCCACTTCCAGAGACGAATGATGGAAATAATATATCCTGGTAGGGATATATTATTAAATCTTGCGAAATTTGTTGTTTATAAATGACAGTGGGTAGTAATTTTCTGTCAAAAACTTTACGTTTTGGTTGGAGTGGTAATTTAAATATGTATTGGTGTGGATTGGTTATTTCAATAATAAACATATAATCTACGTAAACACACATTACACAAACATATAATACAATAAATATTGCTATGACTACAATATTTCAGCACAAGTACTTTTCATTGATTATAAAGCCACCTACGATACAATAGAGCGAAATAAATGTAATAGAAACGTTAAAAGAATTCCAAGTGAAAGACAAAATAGTAAGATTGGTAAAAATGTCAATTAGAGAAAGGGTACCAATACTTAGCGTACGCTGATGATGTGGTTATCATTTAAAGAAATGGAAAAGAACCGGAAATTATAGCAAAAAGACTGATTCAGGAAAACTCTAAAATGGGGCTGAAAGTAAATATTAATAAATCTAAGTACATGGAAATCTCCAGCAAAAAAGGAATAAACAGCAGGGGCTCCTTTAAATTGGAGGTGGAGGATTGATCAATTGTAGAATTCGAGAAGGTGGATGAATATATGTACTTAGGTACCCATATTGATCAGACATCTAAGAAAGAAACTAAAATCAACGAGACTGACCAAGAGCAACAGATGTGCTGGGGCCACGTGCAAAATAATTAAGGCCAAAGATATATCTTGTAATACAAAAATAATATGAAAAAGACAGTAAAGATTCAATTTCACGTACAAATCGTCTATGTATCTGTTTATACGTCTTCTTCTTCTTCTTCTAATGGCGCTACAACCCTTTTGTGAGTCTTGGCCTGCTTAACAATGTTCTTCCATTCTGCCCTGTCGGATACTTTCCTTCGCCACTGCCTGATGTTCATGGTTTTAAGATCCCTCTCTACGTCGTCTATCCATCTTTTAAGGGCCTTCCTCTTGTTCTGTTTCCTTGGGGCTTCCATCTCTGGACTACTTTTACAATCTGTTTATACGTATTTCGCTTTAATAAAGCTCATCAGAACAGTTATTCATAGGCGTTCTCAACATGAAAAATAGATCTTTCCTGTCTTTAAGAAGCAACAATAAAATGGCTTCGAAACGGACGCAATAGCGACATCTGATATTAAATCCGTAAAATAGTTTCGAAACACAATTCAGATAACTGCCTTAATCTGAGCCTCCTATAAATTGCAAGGCATAGCCAGACGTTGTTAAAGATGTTAATAATTTGTGTTTCGAAACTATTTTACGGATTTACAAAAATAAGAGTATACAAAACTATAATTACACCCACAATGTTATACGCTGCCGAGACATGGACTATGAACAAAACCATACAGAACAGATTGGAAGCATGGAAAAAAAGATACTTCGCAGAATTTTTGGTGGAAAAGTAGTAGAGGGAGAATGGAGAAGACAAACTAATATTGAAGTTTACCAATTCTATTCTACCCCAATAAAAAAAGTAAGTATAATAAAAAAACGTAGACTAGAATGGCTCGGACATCTAAAAAGAATACAAGGTAATAGACAAGGCAAGAATATTGGTTGGAAAGTACCTTTAGGCAAAAAAGAGAGGAAGACCAAGAAAGAAATAGAGAGATGTAGTGATAGAAGATGTCAAAAAAATGAGAATCAGAGATTGAAAGCTGACCGCTAAGAACAGAAAACGATGGAAATTATCGATTCAGCAATGGGCCTAAAAGGCCTGTTGAGGCTATATATACATACATAACATAATAAAACACAAAATAGTCAGAATCTGATATTCCTTGAGTAAAAACACCACCCTCAGATTTTTTCAATCATATGTATGCTATTTTCTATAAGATCAAAGCCAAGTAAGTCAGCTGCTATCAATTTTTAAACACATAACCCTCTAACAACTTGTTGGTTATACATTTTCGCAGAATTTTTAAAATAATCTTTTTTTAAAACGATTTCCGGAGTGGAAATCAAAACGTCAAACATTATTTAGTTAAAAATGATAGTCATAATATTTAACTTGACATGCACAAGAAAACGGTTTTAGAACCTTTATATCCTCATTTCTTACTCGACGGCAACGGCATCACAAAAATATTCCTCCTCTATTGCAACTACCTTACTGCTATTTCTTTTATTTATTATGCAATTTTCTGAACCGTATGTCATAATACTTACACTACAGTTTTGACATAATACACTAACGTTTTGTGCTTCCGTGCTTTTTAAACAATAACACATAAAATTGAAATTGTCATTGCATGAAATTTTCATTGCATACCTAATTATTGGTATGTCAGTTGAGTATATATAAGATAATCAACGTATGTATACCAGGTATATTTATCTGAATTTTAATTATTCTTTCGTTGATTGGTTTCTAATGTTGATGGCAACTAATAGGGTATTAGTACAAAACATAGCTACTTACTTAGGTACCTATAAACTTGTATGTACTTTATAGCTTAAAATCTAATCGAGTTAGTAAAAAACCAATCACATATTTTAGGAGATATCATAACGCGTAAAAAAAAATACGTCAAATAACTGTCAAAGTTTAAAAACGCTTTTTATAAAGTTCCTTGCGAATTTAAAAGATTTAAGCAGTGTTACAGTATTCGTTGGACAGTTAACAGGTGAACATCGTTCGATAAATCTGTGCCGGGTCCTTAACTAGTGCTATTATCAAATTAATAGATATTTAATTTGAAAATAAACCAACCGATCTTCAAAAAAGGTAGGATCTAATTATTTATTATTATGAGTGAATCGGGGGGTGGTGTTGAGCCACCCCAGAATAATATATCATTAATGGATACGGAAGACAAAAGGTATATTAATTTAAATAACAGATATAAATGATTCAGGGTATTATAATGTCTTTGTAGAATCTACAGACAAAAACTTGTCCCGTTTATCACCTGTACGTGTCGGTCATTATCTATTTAAAAACCAATATTTTAAACACGATGTACTAGACATTAAAACTGTTGGCAGAAATAAGGTAAAAGTAATTTTTAGAACTTATACTTGCGCAAATTCTCTAATTGAACATGAGCTTATTAAGGATAATAAACTTGTAGCGTATATTCCATCATTTTTTACTCAAAAGAAGGGAATTATTAGGGAAGTCGATACGTTTTTGGATGAAAAGTATATTTTAGAAAATATTGTTTCAGATAAAAATGTTGTCGAAGTAAAAAGGTTAAAACGGAAAATAATTGATTCGGATAATGAAACAATTCTTGTACCTCGCCAGATGGTCATTTTGACATTTGAAGGAAATAGCATTCCTAAGACTGTTAATTTAGACTTGGTTAGGTTTAATGTTGAACAATATATATATCCGGTTGTTCAGTGTTTTAATTGCTTTCGTTTCGGTCATACTGCTCGGCAATGCAAATCAACATCAAATCGTTGTAAAAAATGTAGTCAAACTCATGATAATAATGAAACATGCACTAACTCTCTATTTTGTTTACATTGCAACTCCACTGAACACAACTCACTCTCTAAACAATGTCCTGCATTTAAACACCAATACAAAATAAAATCAATAATGGTTTTAGAAAACACTACCTTTAAAGAGGCAGAAACCATAGCTAACAATCCTTCATACGCCAAGGTAACTACAAATAATAGATTCGATATCCTCAATACTATACAAAATTTCCCCGCCTTAACCCCTAACATCCCCGAAGGTACAAATCAAAATCAATCCTATGTACCTACCATTAAAAAAACAAGAAACAAGCGTAAAGCTATCTCTCCTACTGCCATCAAAAAGACACCAACTTTCCCAAGATTCCCCAATGCTACAAACACCTCATCCCAACCTATAATCCCTAATCCCTACAGGGACGAGTTTATGGCGTATAAAGAAAAAATAGAATGTAAAATAATCAATGAAATTCCAGCCTTGATAGAAAATATCATCAAGAAAATTAACCCTAAAATATTTTTACCTAACTTACAAAAAAATACAAAAGAAGAAATTGAAAAAATGTTGAACAACCTAACAGGTATTGAAAGCGATGGGGAACAACAGGACATTTAACATACTGCAGTGGAACTGTCAATCTATAAATAAACATAAACCTAGTTTACTTAATTATCTCGAGCACGATGTTGTTGATGTCATTCTGCTTAGTGAAACATGGCTTTCTAAAAATAAAAATTTTGGTTTAACAGGTTACAACGTTATCAGAAGCGATAGACCTGATGGTTACGGTGGTGTAGCCATCCTCATATCAAATAACCTTTGTTTTACTGAAATTAATGTAAAGAAAAACTTTAATAATGGTATTGAAACGTGTGCAGTTTTTATAGAACAAATTAAATTGGTAATCGTTTGTATTTATAAACCACCCAAAGTAATAGTCAATAATAGAGATTGGGAAAAGCTTTTAACTCAATTTAGTGGTAGGGTTGTCATTGGTGGGGACTTCAATGGACACCACAGTAGGTGGGGTTCCTTGAAGGATTCCGCTCAGGGCAAGTGTATAGTAGACGCGCTAGATAACAGTAATTTAGTTCTGCTAAACGACTGTAGACCGACCAAAGTAACAAGACCTAATGAACTTCCATCAATGGTGGATCTATCCCTTGTTACACCAAATCTAATTGGATACACCACATGGGATCCTGTTCCCGATACTCTGGGTTCAATTCACTTACCTATAGTAATCACTATCGACTTGGACTATCACCCATGTACAATAATTCCTTCATCTAAATGGAAAGAGTCTTCAGCAAACTGGAATATCTTTAAAGGTCATATAGAAAAAACATTATCCGAAAATATAATCGATAATATCACTTCAGCGGAACGTTTGACTTCCTGTTAAAGACAATTGACGATGCTGCCTCATTTTCTATGAATATCAAAAATTCCTTTCAGCCAAAATCTCGAATTCCAGTCTGGTGGGTGAATGCAAAAATATGATCATTTCACGAAAAGTTGCTTACAAAAGATACATTGAAGCATCAAATTTTGAAAACTATATTAAATACAAACAAATTCAAGCCAAAAGTAAACTCCTCTTTACAAACAAACAAAAAAGTTCGTGGATTAACTTTGTAAATACTTTAAACAAAAATACTCCCATCAGTAAAATTTGGAATTTTGTTAATAAACTAGTGAATAAAAATTACCGTACAAGACGATATCCCCTGCCAAATGAACTAATAGAAGAGTTGCTCGACAAATTTGCTCCGCCATATGTTGACCTTCCAATTCAGGATAACAGTAAAACTTGTAAATACAATATTTTCCAGGAAAGTTTTGATATGATAGAATTTGAGGCTGCACTCAAGTCTTCAAAGTCCTCGGCTCCGGGGCGCGATCAAATTACTTATAACATAATATATGAATTACCTCTTATAGCTAAACAAAGTTTACTAACAATTTTCAACGATTGGCTTTTCAATGGAAGATATGTGGATCATATGAAAGAAATAGTTATTTGTTTAATTCTTAAACCTAATAAAGATAAAACACTCTCCTCTTCTTACAGACCGATATCATTAATGTCTTGCATATGCAAGACATTTGAAAGACTTATTAAGACTCGATTAGAATGGCTTATAGAACATTATAGTATCCTTCCAAGTACACAATATGGATTTAGGGCTAGTGTTGGTACACTGGATGCAATATCACATTTAGTTACCGACATTCAAATAACGTTTTCCAGAAACAATTATCTTGCTTGTTTGTTTTTAGACCTAAAAGGGGCATATGATTCTGTTAATTTAACCATTTTACACAAAAAACTATATGATATAGGATTACCTCAAAATATAGCGACTAATATTGTTCATCTTTATAATAATCGTGTTATATATATTAAAGATCATTTAAACCAACTACACGGTCCTAGAATTGCTCATACAGGTATTCCACAAGGATCAGTTTTAAGTCCGTTATTGTTCAACATATTTTCAGCAAGTATTCATGGCATTTTTGACAACACAATCAATTGCATCCAATACGCTGATGACATATGCATCTATACAGAGCGTAACTCGTATACTGACTGCCTGGAGGCTCTGGAATTCATCATGCAAAACGTTAATAACTGGGTAAAAAATCAAATAACAAAAATGTATATAACTACTTAACAGAATTTATTTCGAAAAGTAACCTCAATTTGTAAGTTCAGTCAAAAAATAGTAACCTTTGTTTTATCCCATTTGTTTTAAACCTACTATCCGTGACCCTGTCTAGTTTGTGTTTTAATTAAATGTCTTGATGGGTCCCTAGACGAGAAGCGAGTAACCATGTTTGTTCCATGGATAACCAAATAACCAATAATAAATATATTGTGATAATTATTTTCTTTTGTTTCCTTTGGGAAGAACTTAAAAAAGTTGTGACTCTCTGAGTGGCAAATGCCTATGCCAAAAAAAAAAACATGAGCGAAAATTACCTGCCAGTGCTGGTACCTTCCTATTTAAATTTATAACTAAAATTATTATTTAAAAAAAAATTCTATTATATTTTATTATATTTAGTTGAAGTAAAATAAATTCATAACATTTTGATTAAAAAAAATATGTTATTTATAGTTTCAATGAAAAAAAAAATACTACAATTATTTGAATTTTTTCGCAAAGGGTGGTTTTTATAAAGGTAGAAATTATGTGGTATAAAATTAAAACAGTACAGAAATCTAAATTTAATGTCAATGGATAATTAAATAATTCCAAATTGCTTGAATTTACAATGATATGATTTTTTTTTGTATAGGGGTAGTTTTCACCCCTAAAAAATCAAAAGCAATTAACGCCACGTCTAGTGGAAAGTAAGTATAACCTAAATCCAAATGTCCGTGCAAATCTGTGGGACAAGGTATTCAATGACATTTTTTTAATTATACCTATTCTATGAGGTGGGATTTAGGGGTTAAACTGTGATAAAACCTTATTATTTATGCTGTTTAATGTTAATTGACATTGATTCACTTCATTAAAAAATGATTTGAATCCATTACCCGCTTTAATTTACAATTAAAAGATTTTTTCTAATAGGGGTAGCTTTCGCCCCTAAAAAATAATAACAAAATAAATAAGTAAAAAAATCCACAGTTTCGCCTTATTTCATGTTCATTTACTAGAGTAAATAGTTTAATAGAAATTCAACAAACATTTAAGTAGTCATCCATATAGTCGATGTAATTACAGCACTACTGCGTAATAAGTTATTTACCAAACTTATTATGTTTAACACAGCCATTAAAAAGAGTTTATTTATACAGACTTCCATATTAAATAATGACGACTATATTTGAAAATTATTTTTAAACCTCAAAGAAGTTATTATTAGTGAAATGGTATTGTTAACAAAATGGCTTGAAATATTTACGGTTGCACTTAAATAGAATCTAAAACGATCGTCAAACATTCCCATCCATGTGATGGATTAAGACACGCCAGCATATTTTCAGGCGTTTCGGTTCTTCAGTCCTTTTCAGGCTACGTCGAGTCGGATTCAGGGTGTAAATTTTAGCAAACGGTGAACGGTGGCTCGTGATGACTTAAGCCTACTTCATCCCCCTTTTAGCTTGTGCTGATTTACGTTTAGGGTACACACGGGCATGGGTCTAGTCGAGCAATTAACAAGGTTAGTCTGGCTAATCCCATGAATGATGTCCGCTTCTCTGACTGATACCTCTATCGCTGCTCTCTCCTGCTCGATAAACCCTATATACTGAAGTACAGGTTAGATATCTATGGTCACAAAGTTCTACAGAGTGAGACGAGTAAAATATATTTAACATAAATATTATTTTAACAACTGAAATAATAAGTTTTAAAATTTTGTCTAATAAAAATTGTATGTAAACAATCATTACAAATAATAGAAAGTTATATGAAGGTTATTTAATAATGTTAACAATAAATCGAGTCAAATAATTGGAAATTAGATACACATAAATATCAAAAATACCTTTGACGGCACAGATAATTAACGAAGAGGTACTGAGAATAATCAGCAATAGTAAACAGCAATTAAACTTGTAGAAAATCTAGGAAAACATCTTTTTTTTGATTATACATATATTGGGGAACGTACAATAAAAAGTATATTTCCATTTCCCCTAATCAAAAATATATTAGAAGGAAATCGATATCATTACTGCAACTAATTATCAAAGAAAAAATAGAAGGTCGAAGAGATATATAATCTAGGAGCCAGACTGAAAACTTTCAGATTTTGTTTATCTCGAGACCGTGACACTTCTCTTAAAACCCTTTTTAAAAAAAGTTTTTCAGACATACATTAATGTTACAAACCGGTTAAAGTTTATTATGGGTTGAAGAATAACAAATCATTTTGTGATGCAATTGTGGGATGTATTAAAAGCTGCTGGATTTGAGTATCTTCTGTCTAGAAGATTGAATCAAGATGCTTTGGAAATATTTTTTGGAAAAATGAGACAAAGCATGGTAATTAAATCAACCCAACCATCATTCAGTTTCAAATGGGCTTTAAGAAATTGTTATGTTTAAATTTGTTAAATTCTGGTATAGACAATCTCTACTCCTTTCATTTTGATATCATCATCATCATTGGTGCTACAGCCCTATAAAAGAGCCTCGACCTTCCCAAGTCTATTACGCCAGTCAGTTCTATCCATTGCCAACTGTTGCCAGTTTGCTGCGCCTATTTGTCTACCATCCTCATCTACACCATCCCTCCATCTGAGTTTTGGTCTACCTCTACTTCTACTTCCCACAGGTTGTGACATAAGGATTCTTCTAGGAGGGTTGTTCTGCTGTGATCTTGCCAGATGTCCTGCCCATCTTAGTCTTCCTATTTTTATAAAGGATACTACGTCTTTACCACTAAATATATGTTTATATCTGTGATATATCTCGTAGTTGTACCTCCTTCTCCAAACACCATTTTCACAGATGCCACCAAATTTTTTGATGCCACCAATCATTTTGATATATTTGTTTTTATTTGTTATGTCTCCATCACTGTGGGTCTGATTACTGTCTCGTAGACTCGCAGTTTAGCTGTTCTTGACATATTTTTTGCTTTCAGTAATGAGTTTAGTGACCCCATCGCTTTGCTTCCCTTCATTAATCTTTTGTCTATCTCTTTTTCTTCTTTTCCCGTGTTCGTTATGGTTACTTCTAAGTATTCAAATTCTAACACTTTTTCAAAACTATAGACAGTCTCTGCTCCTTTCATTTTGATATATTTGTTATTATTTGTTATGTCTCCTCTTATTTCCATATATTGCGTTTTTGTTTGGTTTATTATTAATCCGTATCTTTTCGCTTCTTCTTCAAATTTCTAGAAAACTTTTTCTAAATGTTTTTTTGTTCTCGCTAGTATCACCACATCATCCGTGTAGGCTATGCACTGTTCCCTACTATTGAAAATAGTCCTGTTTGTGCTCATATTTGATCTTCTTACGATTTGTTCTTATACTAGGTTCAATAAATTCGTTGATAGCGGATCCCCTTGTTTTAAACCTCTATTTACTGTAAACTGTCTTGAAAAGCTTCCTTCCATTGTTACCCTATTCATCGTGTTCCTAAGCGTCATTCTCGCTAGCCTTATAGGCTTTTCTGGTATTTCTAATGTGCTGATGGCCTCATATAGCATCGTTCGATTTAGGGAGTCATATGCTTGTTTAAAATCGATAAATAGTATAATAATTGTATTAATTTTAACATTCTTATTTGATGAGTAGTTGTTCTTACTGATCTAAAACCTCCCTAGTATTCTCCAATCATTTTGTTATCATATTTTATTAATCTTTTCCTAATCATTTTTGCAAGTATTTTATAGGCTATTTCTAATAGTGCTATACCTCTATAATTTTCGCACTCCGTTTTGTCTCCTTTTTTATAGATAGGACAAATAAGAGCACTATTCGATTGTGTCGGCATTTCTTCCTTTTGCCAAATTATTAGTGTGAAGTGAAATATCCTTTCCTTCAATCTTTCGTAACCTTCCTTAAAAATCTCAGCTGGGATACCACTTTCTCCTGCACTTTTGTTATTTTTTAGGTCTCTTATTATTTCTTTGACTTCATTCAGAGTTGGTTCCTCGCACGTCACTTCTTCATCTTCTTGCAAATTCTTATTTCCTTCAAGTTCCTCTTGTTGGTCTGTATTTAACAGATCTTCGAAATATTCCGCCCATCTGTTTAATTTTTCTTTTGTTTCACCTAGAAGTTAGCCTTCTTTGTTTCTGCAATACTGTGTATTATTCTTTGTAGTTTCTCTGGATTTCTTAACTTCTTGGTAGAAATTCTTTACCTCTTTGTTTATGTAGGCTTCTTCTACGTTTTTCAATTGCTTTTCTAGCTGTTCTCTTTTCTTTCTTGTGCAAATTCTCTTCACTCCCCTTCTTCTCGCCACATAGTTTTCAATCGCATTTCGAGTATTTTCTTAATCTACTTGTAATTTTGCCCTGTTTCTTCTTGCCAAAACATTCCTACAGTCTTTATCGAACCAGTCTTGCCGTCTTTTTATATGCTCTGTTCCTATACACTTTTCCGCTGCTTCCGACATGCCTGTCTGTATGGTCTGCCATTCTTCATCTATATCCTGTTTGACTGAATTCTCTAGTGTTTTATTTATTTCTTCTAATTTCTTCTAATTTAATCTATCTCTAACAGGTTTTGGTATTATTGGTAGTTCTTGTTTTAGTTTTGCTATTATTAGTGTATGGTCACTGTTGGTATCTGCCCCTCTGGAACTCCTGCAATCGATTACTGCCTTATCATGTTTGTTATATATAACAAAAATCCCAAACAGTGAACACACTAACACACGCTACCAGTGAAGATTCTAACGCACACCAGATAAAATTTCACTGAACAACACTGGTTCCGTTTAAAACATGGCTGATTCCGTCTGCGCGAACGAGATGCGCGTACTCATCTCACCAAGCACTGTGGGCATTCTAATTGTTTTATTATTCTGTGATCTGTGGTACGGTTCTCCGTACGTAAAGAATATAAACCTGGGATTCCCCTAACATTATGTATAGCTAAACCGCCAGCGCCACGAAAAAGTACTTTCTCAATTAACAAAAGCGGGAATTCCTCGAGCTTCACGAGCTCGCCTGAGCCACCTGTGTCCACGACAAAAAAAAGAAGCAATTAATGGATGCGTTTCTAAAATTGAACCTAATGCTTTTAAATCTTAATTATTTCTGTAAACTTGTATATGATCTTTGGTTATGTCTAACTTTCATTGTTCTGGCAAATATGTTATAGGTATTTTAAAGTTTAACCAACCAATTTATTTATATGAAAGGTTTTACTTAAAAAATTCATCTGATTTTAAAATGTATTAGGTACTCCAAATCATTAAATAAAGTATTTATTTTATAATTTGAGATTTTAAATTTACCTAAATATAAAAACTGAATCTGTACAAGGACTTCGAGTATTTATCTCTTGATTTTTATCTTGTAATATAATTCTCAGCTTGTATTTATTAAAATTAATGTTAAAATTAAATTTAGTTATTATATTCTTATATTCCTTCGTTAAGAACATTAACATCAAATCGATTGCCAAATTGTATACATAAAAATAAAGAAAATATAAAATGGAATACATCAACGCCAACCTAAAATAAAATAACCATAAAGAAAACATAGTAAATGACTTAACATAAAGTTGTAAGATATCTCATCCTATATCCGGTAGTTGTAGGAGCTAAGTGAGCGGTTTTCCCGAGGTCTGTGAAAAGCAATGGAGTGCGGACCATTTCCTCTCAATGCATCATAACTGTTTGCCACACTCACATGTTCACATACTTATTGTGCCGGCCTACCCACTAAACCCTTGTAAAATATCCCACATTCCATTCTCGCAGCTCATTTGAATTCATAATACCTCCTAGACACACCAAACCACAGGAAACGACCAATTTTTTATTAAAATATTGCACAATTTTCACAGTTTTATTTTTGTTTGTTAGAAATTTGAATAGTCTGCAACTTGCTGGGATAGAAAAGTTGGAATTGTCGGAATATATTTCTTTGTTGTGTTTAACTAAAGGATCGCCATAAATGGATTTCAAACAAATACTTGAAAAAACAAATTACACGTGCTTAAATAATTTACTTCGTATTTAAGATTTAAATAAATTATCTCTTTGAATATCTAAAGAAAACAATACAATATACGAAGCAAATAGAGGAAAAAAGTCGTTTATAATCAAAAACAAAAATGAAGTTAGAACGAAGTTGGCCCAGGTTTAGCTACACATTTACATCCACATATTTATATCTATTTTATTAAATAGTATAAAAAAGCATTAAAAATAAGGGTTAAAAGAATCTGAAAATGCAATAGAAGAAAAAAACACAGTGAGAATATAATTATTCAAGAAAATTGAGAAAGCATTAACCTTTATAGAGAAGAAATTAATGGTGAATACTATTAAGAAAGAGTCAAAAAAACTAAAGGATAAAGATAAATGTTATATATACTGATTTGCTGCCATTTACTTTAACTCTCCACAGTTTGAACCATTTCTCTAGATCATTTAAATGAATTTGTCAATTTTGACAGGCTGTAACAGGAACCGAGCTAGAAACCATTATCACAGTATCGTCTGCATAGGTAGCAATTGTGCTGTTTACTCTTGTGGGAATATCTGCCGTATAGAGTAAGTATAAAGTTGGTCCCAATATACTCCCCTGAGGTACTCCCGATAGAATTGAAGATATGTTTGATACTGCTTTATTGTATCTGACCTGGAAGCTTCGATTGGTAAGATAGGATCTCAGAAGTACATACAGAGAATGAGGAAAGTGAGCTTTTATTTTAGATAGCAGCCCCTCATGCCATACTTTATCAAATGCTTGGGAGACATCCAAAAAGGCTGCAGTTCAGTATTCTTTCTTTTCAATTCCATCTCTTGCTACTTTAGCAACCCTAGGTACCTGCTCAATTGTTCCATGTTGTTGCCTGAATTCAAACTGATAATCCGATATTAACTTTTGTCTGTCGATTATAGAACTCATTCTTTGGAAGAGTATCCTTTGGAACAATCATATAAGCGGAATGACAACAAATAGAGTAGTAAAGACGGCAGGAGAGGGTTCCTCAATAGGAAGACCATCAGTAGGAAGACCACGAAAACGATGGAACAACAACTTACTGGTGGCACATTAAAAAACAGACAAACTCATCTCTACATAAAAAATGGAAGAAGAAGAAGAAGAAAAAGAAGAATAAATTTTCTCTTCTTCTTCTTTTTAGCCTTCTGTCGTCCATGTTTGGACATAGGCCTCTCCCAACTCCTGCCATCGGTCTCTATCCTGAGCAACATATTCCCAATTTGTTCCGGCTATTCTTTTAATGTCATCAACCCATCTCATCTGTGGTTTTCCTCTTGGTCGTTTACTTTCATAATGTCTTCAATGTTGTATTTTAGAATTCCAACGTTGGTCATTTTATTTAGCAGTGTGGCCCGCGAAGCTCCATTTAAGTTTGGAATTTTTTTTGTTGCTATGTCCTCGACTTTTGTTTTGGATCTTACCCAGTCGTTCCTCTTTTTACTGACAGTCGTATATCTAACATTGCTCTTTCTGTTGTGGCTAGTTTATTCCTGTTTGCCTTGATTAGGGTCCAGGTTTGACATCCATATGTCATGATAGGAAGGATGCATTGGTTGAACACTTTGCTCCTCAAGTTTTGGGGTATTTTGCGGTTCTTAAGTATCCAACTAAGTTTTCCAAATCCTGCCCATGCTAGTCTTGCTCTTCTAGTAATTTCCGCACTTTGGTTCTCTTTGTCAAATCTCAGGATTTGGCCTAGGTAGATATATTCCTGGAATTGTTCTATCTCACTGCCATTTATAGCTATACACTCTGGGGTCATCTGTGTTTGTCATTATTTTTGTTTTTTTCATATTCATTTTTAGGCCGACGTATTGGGAGCTGGCTGCTAGTTCCCCCATCATAATTTGCAGTTCCTCGAATGTGCTCGCTATATTCACTAGGTCGTCAGCGAATCTGAGGTGGTTTAACTTGTTGCCATTAAAGTTAATGCCATAGGTTGACCAATTTGTAGTTTTGGCGATATTACGTCTCCCTGTCTCACTCCTCTCTTAATGCGGATGGAATTTGTATTTTCGTCTAGCTGTACTATCATAGTTGCATTTTCATATATATTATGTATTAGTTGTCTATATCTCGAATCTATTCTACA
Source organism: Diabrotica undecimpunctata (assembly GCF_040954645.1). Classification (NCBI taxonomy): domain Eukaryota; kingdom Metazoa; phylum Arthropoda; class Insecta; order Coleoptera; family Chrysomelidae; genus Diabrotica; species Diabrotica undecimpunctata. The sequence goes on from NC_092812.1 coordinate 23,617,975, forward strand.
ATTATTAATAGCTTATTCTATGGCCCACATCTCGATACTATCAAACGCCTTCTCATAGTCGACGAAGGCAAGAAATACGGGTAGTTGGTATTTATTTGCCTTCTCTATCAATGTTCTCATTGTCAGCACATGGTCTGATGTACTATATCCTTTGCGGAAGCCAGCCTGTTCAACCGGTTGGTAATTGTCCATTTTGTAGGTTAACCGGTTGTTAATAATTCTCATAAATGATTTGTATACTTGACTTAGCAACGATATAGGTCTATAATTCTGTAGATCACATCTGTCCCCTTTTTTTGTGTAGGAGTATTACTAGACTTTCGTTTCAGGCTTTAGGGATTTTGCTATTATGGAGACATCTATTAAATAGCTCTGTTAGTACAGGGATTGTTAATGTCTTGCTTGTTTTCAAGAGCTCGGCAATTATACCGTCGTGTCCTAGAGCCTTATTATTTTTTAGCTCTTTTAAAGCTCTTTCTATTTCGAATCCCTTTATATTTGGTAGTACTTCTGATCCCACGTTTTTTATTTTTCTTTTGACGTTCTCCTTTGTTGTTTCATTAGGCTGGACTTGCGAGCTGTACAAGGATGTGTAGAATTCTTCGACAATATTTGGTATTTTATATTTGTCCTTTTCTGCCTTATTAAGTTCTCGTTCCATTTTTGTATATCGCGTTTTAGTTCTTTTTTAATTGTTTTACTAAGTTCTCTGTATTCTTGAGTATAGCGTTTGTTTTGCGCTAGTAATTGTCTGCTTTCCGTCATTAGCTGTTTAGTTTCATTGCTTATTTTGTCTTCTTTAGTCCATGTTTTCTTTGCGACCTGTAGTCCTGCTGCGAGAATGTTTTTATTTATGTTTTTATTAATCTCGTCAATTTGATAATTGATTATGTGAAGGATCAGATTCGAACTTATCCGCGAAGACCTCTCGGAATTGCTCTTCATTTGTTCTTAGTTTAAAGGCATCTATCCTCGTTATTTTTTTTTTAAATCCTTTTCTCTCTTCTTTCATGTTAATATTTATTTTTGCTCTAACTACACGATGGTCACTACCCGTTGTTACGTTGTTTATTGTTGTGACGTCTTCAAATATTCCTTTATTGTTTGAGAGAAAATAGTCTATTTCATTTTTGGTAGTTCCGTTAGGTGCGACCCATGTCCACTTTTAGAGAATAAACTTTATTGGGTTTTTATTGTGGTTAAGTCGTGTATTAATAAAGTGAACTTTCAGTGTTCTTGAAGCCAAATTATTATTTAAGTGTTTTTAGTGTTATTTAAGCATTAAGTGTAAATTTAAGCAGATAGTTACTTCGGTTTTAGAGGAGTTCGGTCGAAGTCTCCAGTCTCTAGATCTTTTGAAATTAACTTCCCATAACTTGTAGGTCTTCCATCAGAATCTCTTCAGCTTCTTCTATGTATTTTGCTTGTACTAATAAAGCACAGTCATCAGCATAACTAAACTTTGTTGATGTTGCTGTTGGCATGTCTGCCATGTAAAGGCTAAAAAGCAGTGGTGCGAGTAATTAATTTTAAATTTTTTTTAATTAAAAAGTACAGTTAATAAAGCGAAATCATGCCAATTGTTTTGAACGCACAAGAAATAGTTTATTAGACTAACTTTTTTATATTGTATAAAGTTTCGTCAGTAACTTCATGAAAATAGAATAACTTCTATTTCTTAAGAAATCATCATTTCTTATAAATAAAATAAATACATATTATTGACAAATATTTTTTGTTTCAGACTTTGTGAAAAAGAAAAAACGTGATCCTTCTAGCTGTCCTATTTGCGGTCTCACAATATCCCCCGGAGATTTGGAATCCCACTTTATGCACGAACTTGAAAGACTCTACAAACTAAGCGGATCAGGAATTGCAGCTTCAAGAAAAAGAAGCCGACCAGAACCTGGCAGACCACCAGCTTTGCCTGGCGATAGTGGTCCTGAAGGAAGATGGGAGGTAACTCGAATTTTAATATCTTCTAATGAATCAAACTACTTTATAAACATGCATTTTTTTAATACAGACCTCTCTTTCTTTGTTGGTATGGTTGATTCACCTCTTATGCTATACTTTTAAGTGCGTCAAGCGCAGCGCAATAGATACAATTAAATTACAGGGTTGCCACGGTCACTACACATTTTGAACGATTTCTTTGTATGTACAGAAATGCTGTTTACATGAATCATTCTTTTGCAAAATGATTATTGTATAAGAGTTGCATTTAATTATTTAAATTTTTTTTTAATTTCAATTATTTATTAAATAATGTTCTTCTTCTTCTTCTGGTTCCTATCCGTTTCGGATGTTGGAAATCATATTGGCAATCATGACCTTGCTCGCTGCGGCTCGTAACAGCTCCGTTGAGGTTTTCTTAAACCATGTTCTTAAATTCCGCAGCCATGATATTCTCCTTCTACCGGGTCCTCGCTTACCTTTTACTTTACCTTGCAATATAGACTGCAGCAGGGAGTAACGGTGCTGATTTCTCATAACGTGTCCCAGATATTGCAATTTTATGCGTTTGATCGTAAACACAATCTCTGCTTCCTTCTTCATTTTTTCTAGAACTTCCTTGTTCGTGATCCTTGCTGTCCATGATATTCTTAGCATTCTTCTATAAAGCCACATCTCAAATGCTTCAAGTTTTTAGTTCAAATAATGTTCAGTTATTATAAATTCTTTATACCATAGAAATATGTTAAACAAGCTAGAAGCGAAGAAATAAAAAACAGAATTTTGAATATGATCAAGTTCTCATCGCTGTCCTTGGTGTCTCTGTCTGAGTGTGAGAATATATATTCACTATTAGAATCTTCACCTAAATTAATAATTCATGATTCTATGGTAGTATCAAACAATGGTTCCTTTGAAAATGAAGTCATTGTCAATAATTTTCACCTTTTTGGAGACAATTTTTGAATAGAATTAGAAGTGAAATCTACATTCCGTATTCCAATATAATCTTTTAGTGCTCCCCAAACAAACTCTATTTAGTTTAAATCTTTCTAGCTTTTAGCCAATCTATGATTTTACTCTGTGTTAATGCTGATGTTGGTGCTTTATTCTCTTGAGTATTATGATAAAGTGCATTGTCCATTACAATGACACTATTGTAATTACTTAACAATTTTTCTTGTAACCACTTTTTTAGTTAACAAAATTCATATCATTATGGAAATCATCCGATTTTGTTTGGGACTTTCACCTCACGTAAGATCTACCGACAAAACCTGCTTCGTTCCCTGCACCCACAATGATTAAGCTTTGGCCATTGGAGCCGGTTTCTTCATTTCTACTGTTCGTTCATAAGTCTAACTAGTCGAGTATGGCTTGAAAGTAAATTCGTTTCATCACTAAACACAATGAAGTTTTTTTCGTTTATAAATTGTTTCTGTGTCTAATTGACCTAGAGAAAGTGTTTGACAGAATAAGACTCAAAAATGTAATCCATCTTCTGTATAATAGAGAAGTTCTCCTAAATATTATAAAAACTATCGAAAACATCTACCAAAACAACACAATGGAAGTCAGAATAGATCGACAATTTACAGAACCTATAAAAATAGGCAGCGGAATACGACAAGGGAATTCATTGAGTCCCATGCTCTTCAATTTAATCATGGATGAAATCATCAAAAGCTTTAACAAAGGAAGAGTATATAGAATGGGAAACAAAGAAATAAAAATGCTCTGTTACGCAGACGATGCAATATTGATAGCCCAAGATGAAAATAGTCTGCAAAGACTGGTCCACAGATTTAACAAAAGAACAAAAGAATTTAATATGACAATCTCATCTCAGAAAACGAAAACAATAGTAGTCAGCAAATAGCCAATCAGATGTAAAATAAAAATTGATGGCACCAGTATTGAACAAGTCATCATCATGCAACCTCTTCTATCCACTGCTGGACATAGGTCTCTCCCATTTTTCGCCACTCTTCTCCCATTTTTCGCCACCGTGAAGAGTGGCGAATTGAACAAGTAATGGATATAAAATACCTGGCAATTACACTGTCAAGCTATGGAGACCTGGACAAAGAAGTGAGAGATAAAGTAGAAAAAACAAACAAATTGGTAGGATGCCTTAATAACACTATATGGCGTAACAGACACATTAACACTTAGATGAAGTCAAGAATTTATAAAGCCAGTGTAAGACCTATAATAACATATGCCTCAGAAAGAAGACAAAACACAGCCACAACGCAAAGGCTACTGGAAACTGCAGAAATGAGAGTACTGAGAAGAATTATAGGAAATACGCTGAGAGATCGAAAGGAAAGTAAAGACATTAGAAGAAAATGTAACTTCTTCTTCTTCTCGTAGCACTACAATCCGGGGTAGGTTTTGGCTGACTGCACCAACTTGCTTCCATCTTGAACGGTCGTCCATAATAGTTCGGTCAGTGGGTAGCTCCATTGTTCTTAGATCTGACCATATATTGTCTCTCCATCGCATTCGTGGACGTCCTAAGGGCCTTCCTCCTGTGGGGGCTTCTATTAACTTGGCAAGGTGGTTATTAGGAAGTCTATGGACATGGCCAACCCATCTTAGACGTTGGGATTTAATCTCTTGGACTATATCGCTCGCTCTATACATCTGCTTGACCTCAGCATTTGTTCTCATTCGGTATTGGTTGCTATTAATGTCGTGATAAGGCCCAAAGATTCTTCTGAGGATTTTCCTCTCAAAACATCTAAGTTTTCTTTCAGTTTCTTTGGTCAGGGTCCACGTCTCACACCCATACATGAGCACCGGTCTAATCACCGTTTTATATATTCTAATTTTTGATGTTCGTGTTAGGCTTTTAGATTTAATAATATTGTGGAGGCTGTACATACATCTGTTTGCTGCCTGAATTCTTCCTTTAATCTCTTCCGCGATATCGTTGTCTGCAGTGATTGTTGCTCCGAGATATTTAAAACTCTCCACTATCTCTCCAAGATATTCTCAACCTGATTTTTGCTCTTACTAGGTAATGGTCTGTATCTCCATCTGCTCCCCTAAGGCTTCTTAAATCCAGCACATTATTTCCATGTCTAGCATCGAAGAAAATTTAACGTATAGTGTATTAATGAATGGACACAAAATAGAAAAAAGAATAAAATAACCACATAAACAGAATGGAGGAGACCCGTATCGTCAAAATGGCAAGAGATAAGTCACCAATCGGCAAAAAAAGAATCGGAAGACCACGCAAAAGATGGAGTGACAACCTTTCATAGAGGTATTAATCCGCCAATGAACAAGCAGAATTGCTTATAAAGAAGAAAAAGAAGACGAAGAGGAGGATTTTTGCGCGTCAAATGAAAAAACCGGATATATTTCCTACTTCAAAAATCTCAGATGTTCTTTTTATTATGTTATTTATCAAATTATCTGCCAGGCTAACCACACACTCTTGCAGTTTTTTTCAAGAATAGGTTTATCATAAGCTGCTTCTAGTTAAACAAATTTTAACACTGAATGTATTATTTCACGAGCCTGAGCATTCAAATCGCTTCAATTTATTCTGTTGGTCCATTTTTAGATTAAATGAACAATTACAAGAGTCAAAATCTCTTCTACAGTGAAACTATCTACATAAACAACTAAGCGGTTATCATCAACTGAGCGCTCTGTGCCGTAATTTGAAACCTCCTAACGCGCGCTGTATATTCACGTCTATTCGTATTCTGGTTCACCTGTACTATAGGTGAAGGAGGTACAGATATATTCTTCTTTCAGTTACCCTTCTCGCGCAAAAATTTTATTATATAATGAAGGCAGGGTTTTTATCGCCAAAAGTTATTATTACGGTATTTCGATAAATGGAATTCATTGATATAAATCTTATATCTCGTTCATGAAGGTTTTTGTTTCCGATAATGTCCATGAGTTTATCCTTGTTGTAATCTATGAAGCAGACTTAACGGCCTTAACTTGCCTGATTAATGTGTAAGCATCTTTGAACAAGATCATTAAAAGCAAATAATGCTTGTCTTATGCATACACCGTTACGGAGCCCAATCGCCTGTCACTGACATCATTCTAGTTTGGGATTATGTACACTTGTGTATATAATTCTTAAGAGAGTTTTTAACGTGCATGCCCATAACGTTCATTAGACTAATCATTGGGTAATATTTGCATTCTCTTGAATTCGCCTTCTTTGATAAATATATTGTTCATTTTATTAAAATAATAATAATATAAACTCTATCTTCTTTACTAATACCAAGACAAGGTCTGTAACGTATCGTAAGTGATTCAATCAAGGTTCGTTTTTACGTATATTCCAATGATCCCAATTTGAATTTTTACAGATATATTTCATTGTTTGTTGAAAAAACTTTGACGATATACACATAAAATATAGTTTTTTTTATTTTTCAGACCTTTCAACGAATTAAGACAAATAGGCAAGGACGTCTTAGAATCAAGATTCGCAAGAGGAAAGGTGATGAGATGTGTCCAATCTGCACAGGTCATCCACAAAGAACTCTAGAAGAAATTAATATGCACGTGGAACGATGTGTTAGAAAGGTAAGAATATATAGTTGAGTTTTGAAATTGTAGACACTAAATTCCAAGAATTATTATTCTTGGTCTTCCAGTGGCATACACAATTTTTCTTGTAAGAGTGGGAGGTAGCGTTATTTGTATTGAAGAAATATTACAAATTATAAATATGTACTACTATTCTCTCCGTAGATCTAAGAAATTTCTAAACAAATATCTGAGATCGGATATACTCGCAATGTAACTGAATAATTTAGGCATCTGATTATATGGACTAACAAAAAGTCAACTAACTGCAACAATTATTTGTTTAATATATATTGGTAATAAAGCTTGAAGCATGGAGCTTGAACTAATAATCAATTTATAAAAAGCGCGTAACAAATGAGGTAGAGAGAGTTGGTCAAAAGCAAGCCACAGGTCCTAACGCTTCAAGTCATTATTTACCGGGTTCGTGTCAATAAAACGGTCAATTGGGTTGGGTTTTACTTTAATCCAGAACATCAATTCGTTTGTCTATTAATAGATTAACTAATTTGTGCCTGATACAAGAAAAATATTCAAGAATGTAATTGCATATTAAAACATAGTTTTTAATTGCTAACAACTTTTCATAATAACAATTTTCGATATTGCGAAATATAAATGTACTTTACTCTTAGCGAAATTTAGTTTTTGTGACATACTTCGTATAAGATTGATAAAATTTGATATCTGACGTTTTCCTAACTAAACTTTTTTATCTTTAGAAAAATATTAATTTGTTACAGAATGTATTAAATGATGAAGACGAAACTGTAGATGTTGAAGGTGACTCCGAATTAGAAGAATGGCATGAATCCCAAAGAAGAAGAACCAGTTCTTTGGTTGGTGGGTTAACGATACCGACAAGTACAGGCAGAACGGAAGTGGACAACGAAGGAGACGACGTTATAGTAGACGGTGACGAGCCAGAAGAAAGCACATTCGGTCCTTCCCAGTACACGGAGAATGATGTAGTATTAAAAGAAAATAAAGACAAGGAAGGAGCACAATCGCAGGTAAATACTGTTTTAGATATTTTTTATTGTTAAACATTTATATTTACGATTAAGAAAATTTCACTTTGCATCTCGTGTTCTGTTGTTCAGTTGTTGATTTCAATTTTTCCATTTACTGGAAATGTGCAAGAAAAACATTTTCATGTTTTTCTTGAGGCTTTTATTTTCCTCTACTTTTTGGTTTATTGTTTCTTTTTTAAATTTCCTTATTTATGTTCCTATTGATAAATCAGAATCTTTTAGGACGACTTCGCAATAAAGTTATCTTTTACAAATATCAAGTTTGCACGGGTTAGTTCTTCGTCGCTCTGAAGAACCTTAATAGTGACAATCTAATCAAAAGAGGAAAGGTTTCTTAACGATCGGTAGTAGTACAGCTCCAGAGAGATCACTGGTTTCTAGTAATCTTAAAACTTTTGTACAAAATTCGTTCCTTTTATTAAACTCCATCAAGCTGGCCTGTGCTCCAGACAAGAGTCAACACCTGTTATGGGAAGTTAAGGATTTATCCTGGCTGTGCAAATCGTCAGACCTACAAAAGTTTCAGTTAGAAACCTTTCTACCATATGATGGTGTAAGGTTTAATTTACTTTTTCCCTTCTTTGCGGTTTCCGTGTCAACCTTTCTTGTTTCTGTCCATATCACTTCTCTTCTCTGCAATATCTTCCCGATTACTTCATCCCATGTCCGTCTTAGTCTCCAATTTTTTTCTTTTTCAATATTTTCGCTTTCTACGCTCTTCTCACTGGTACAATATTCTTCATTCGGTGCAAATGATTCTTATATTTGTGTTTCTTATTCTATCAATTTTGGTAACGCCTTTAACTCTTCTTAAAAACTCCATCTCTATAACATGTATTCAATACTTTAACGTTTTTATTGCTTCTTCTAGTTCTTCCTAGTTTATTGACTTTTCTGTATTATCTTCCAATATATTATTTTTTTCTTCATTAATGTCGTCTTTGTTTATATCCGTTAGCAGGTCTTCGAAGTGTTGTTTCCATCTTTTAAGTATTTCTTTTGTTTCTGTTATTAATTCTCCATTTTTATTTTTAATGCTGTATATTTCATGTTTTTTGTAGTCTTATCGTCTTTAGAGTTCTGTAGAATAGCTTATGGTTACTTTTGCTATCTTCTTCCATTTTCTCTCCGAACTTTTCCCAATTGTCTCCGCTATTGTTATAAAAATATTTTTACCTTTTTTCTTTCATTTTTATATTCATTTTACTTCTCATTTGTTTTGTCTTTCAGATATTGTCTCTATGCATTTTTCTTCAGTTTTACTTGCTTTTTTATTTCTTCGGACCATCACGCTGTCTGTTACTTTGTTGAGTCTTTTTTACTTGTTCTGCATACTTTCGTCTATTTCTATTATTGTGTTAAAGTTTTCGTTTATTTTTTTCTCAAATATTTTGCCATTTCTTTATTTCTTAGCTTATACGTTTTTATCGTCTCTTTTATAATTGGTTTTTCCTATTCGTGTTCTGTACTAGTCTTTTTCATATTTTTTATTTCTTCTCGTAACTTTGTTACTACCATGTAATTGTCCTTTGTGCAATCCCTTTTCCAAGGCAATTTTAAAGAGGAGATACGCCAGCGCGTTCCCCTGTTTTAGACCATTATTAATGTCAAAGAACGTAAAATTTTCTCCTTCAATTCTAACACATGAGCTTACGTTTTGCATTGTTAGTTGGTTCAAGTTAACGAACTTAGGGGGGATCCCAAAGTCTATCATTGCATTATATAATGCAGTTCTTTTCACACTATCATAGGCTGCTTTGAAGACGAATAGATGGTGTGTATCTGTCTTATATTCCAGTGACTTTTCTAGAATATAACACATAATATTCTGTAAAAAAATAACAAATAATGAGAATTAAGCCTAATATAACAAGTACAATTTTCTTTAATAACTCACAATGCTCTACATTTTGTTTCTATCAATGTTTTGATTTTATCAATTTTGACATTTCTACGCCGATGTAGAGACTTAACATGGCTAGCAGCCTTATTGATGCTAGCTGACGTATACAAAATTGTAGCATCGAATAATTGGTAGATTATATTACTCAAACACCAAATACTGCAAATGTGATACGATTAAATGGAATGACTTATAAGGGTATATTTTTTCAGGTAGCGACAGTTAATTCAAGTGTAGATGTGGAAGTGAAGGTGGAAAGTGGAGGGCAACAATGCGATAGCAACGTGAGCACCTCAGATGCCGAACCGAGCAGTAGGGCACAAATGATCGAAGAACTTAGGAATAGGATCAAACAATTAGAAGCTGAGGGAGGCGAACCAGCTAGTAGCACGGAAACGGAAGATTATAAATGTTTAATTTGTCTGGTAAGATTTATAACCTCTTAAGTGATTGGAATTGCAGAAATCCGATAAATATGCTTAATGCCTTCTATTTCGAATTCAGAACATTTTTATTTTTCTTAAAAAACTATTGAACGAGAAAGTTCGCACTGTCTAGATACTCTCAATAATAATATTCTAAAATTATCAAGTATATTTTATTTCGTGTATACAGGGTGGTGTAAATCTAAATTACAGAAGTATTTTTATTTTTACAATCTCAATTTTTGAAGAGAAGCTTCTATACTGGCCTTGTATTATTTTTTTTATCTATAGTAAAATCCTGAGGCGAGCATTACGAAACTATCGCCACGAGAATACGTCACGGGTAGCGTCACGACATAGCGGTTATTCACATCGATTCACTACTCTCGATCAATTTGTTTCTATAGTAAAATTCATTAACCGATGCAGGAAGATGTAAACATTACCACGTGTAGGCCTGCAACAGGGCCGCATTTGGGATTATCTTTTTGTTTAGTCAGAATATGTATTATTTTATAAAATACGAAATTTATATTTTAATTTTGCAAAAGTGCTCGACAAAGAACCTGATTGTTTTAGTTGATATCCGATAATAGGAACCATTTATACAGCGCGAAAAACCCAAGAATTTATTTTTTTTTGCCAACAATTTTATGTACAGAGTGCCTTCAAAAAATATAAGTTTTATTTTTAATTTTTACTATACTTTGTTGTTTGTACAATTCTAAAAAGTTTCATAATAATAATAATAACAAAAAAAAATACTCATTACTCAATTATGTTGAAATAATATAATATATATAATTATATAATTATTAATATGTCGTGACTCGTCACTGTTAAATTATCTAAAACTGAAAATTTTGGGGAATGCATATGTAGGTACTATAAATATGTCATCAGAACAAAACGTAAAGTCTATAAGCTCTTATCTTTTGAAGATATTCTCTTCGCCACATTACAATGTCGTCTCTATCTAGTAAAAGAGCGTTTCTTCCCCTACGTTTGTATTGAAAATGAAGTTTTTCAATATTCGGTAAAATGTGATTTTCGAAAGATTTGGCAAATCAGGGTCATAGTTCACTTTCTTTAAAACCTTATTAACGGTGGGTATTTCGTTGCTCATAAAAAAATTATGAACCAGTCTTCTAATGGCATTTTTGTCAAAATCATCAATTTTGTCAAACTTCTTTTTCCGGGTCAGACATACTTTTGGTCCAGCGAATTGATGATTCGTTTTGTATTCCTTTATCACCGTAAACACACTTCTATCACAAACTCAAACTTTATTAGCTACTTTTTTCACAATATCTTCAACCACCAACCCGGGATTTTCTTGTCTTTCACATTTAAAAACATTTAAAATGATTTCTTTAACTTCAACGCTAAGAGGGCTTCTTTTACTTCGTTTTCGAGGAGGACTCCATGTATTTTCAACCAATTCATCAGCAGAATCAGTGGATTACATTTTTGGTTTCAATATCAGTTATTGAAATACGTGGTTATTGTTACAGTAATCACAATCACGTATAGATAGGGTCGTTATACAAATAAAAATATATGCTTAAATAGTTTTAAATCGCACAACAAATAATTGCTAATTCAACATTAACAGCATAAATATAATTTATTGTCCTTTAACCATCAAGATGACTAAAAATATATCACAAATCGATTCAAATTACAAAATTTCAATACCGAAATATAATACCTACTTAAATCGTGTCCGAACCTGTATGAGTTCCGACGACGTCGGCAGTAACGAAATAAAGATGGACATTTTAGTTAGTTTTTAAATATTCTTGAAGAACTATTACTGCATGTATGCATAAAATATTCATTAATTTTATGAATCGGATTATTTTTTACTTACTATGTATTCAGTGAAAAAAATAATTTATATACTATGCAATAAACACTAATAGTTGAGAAAATAAAAAAATTAATAAAGTGTCATAATTATACTGTTACTTATCGGAACGAGTTAGACTCATTTGGAACATCTTTAACAATCATCTGTTAAATTTATCTTTGTTTATACGCCCTGCATCGCTTAATGAAAGTAGGTATAGTCAAAAATTAAAAGAATATCTATCAATAAAATATTTGATTCGTAAATATTGTCAAAATTTAAAAGTCATAAATGTCATTAAAATAATAACAATATTGAATCAGCTGTTTAAATTTTTATAACACTTCTCGATTTAAAATAATTAATAATAAATCCAATTATTATTTTTATACATCTTAGTTAGTCAATATAATAATTAAATTTACTATCAAATTATATAGGTATAATTATATTTTTTTATTAATTTAATATTTTAAGAAAACGAAAAGGTTCATACCGAAAACGTTCGTTATGAATAAAAAACAACTATTCCAATCCATTTGGACTATTTTTCTTAATTTTTAATCAAATATATACATACTACAACAGAACTTTTCACCTCAATGTAAAAGTTTTTTGACTATTATGGTATACAGCCAACTCCCGGGAACTCTCCCATCTTAAACATTCTTTATTATCTCTTAACATCCACCATTGGATTTTTTGTAGTCTTCCCTGATATGGTGTTTCGTTTCACTTCTTACTTCAGTATCCAGCAACAGTAACTTGTGTTGTAGGCTTACAGTCTCACTGTAATCACATTTTAGGTGATCAGACCGATAAAATATCGGTTGTATCGCCAATAATAATTCCAATTCAGATTTTTCCACATATCACATAATAATTAGTCATTACATCAATATTTTATAAAAAAATACGTCGATAAATACTTTTCACAAATTCCCACGAATATCTTTGAAAAATAGAGCAATCAAATTTAATTACAAGTTTAAAAATTATGCAGTATGTAATAAACCGAAACTTTAGGAATATGAACAATTTTATTGGCACTTCTGATCGACAAACACTAAAAAATGTTGTTTATAAAGTACAGTCATAATAAAAACACCATAAAATAAGAAATAGTAAATATCGTATTCCAAATTAACATTATGTCCTTGTTATTATTTTCTTCTAATAGTCCAGTCACAAATAGTTTTTCACATTTCTCACTTCTTGGAAATTATGTGACACAAAAAAGTCAGAAAAGTTTCGTCCGCAAAGGCACTTTTCTAATGTAAAATTGTTTCAGTTAAATTGGCTGAAACTTTGCAGAGAGGTACTTTGGTAATGCTGATCAAAAGTTCTAAGTGCTCCAAGACAGAGAAATCAATTGTTTCTGAGTTACAGAGGTTTAAAGTGTCGGTTTTTAGTCATTTTGAATAACACATATTTATAAAATATACAGAGTTTTAGGCTTAACTCGGACGTACCACTTTCCACCAACAAAACAGTGGTCGTACGGTGGTTCACTTGTCGATCAAAACGACCACTGTCCGTCAACAATTTTGTGGACGTGCTGTGGTCGAATTAACCACAAATCAATCACAAATAAACAACACAAATCACACATACAGCGATGAATTTTGAAGAAGCATTGTTGTGGCTTTTACTGCGCCAAAAAAGACGGCGTCGTCGTAATATATTGTATTGGGTTCATCCTATCATCGAAAATAAAGAGGAAAGTCAATTTCAACAACTTTATCATCATTTAAGACTGTATGATGACAAATTTTTTAATTATTTTCGAATGAGCAAAACTACTTTCGATTATTTGTTAACAGAGTTAAAGGATAATTTAAAACGAGAAGATACATCCATGAGGACAAGTATTCCTCCTGACGAACGCCTCGCAATCGCTCTAATGTCAGTAAAACCATTTTATTATTTAATGTTTATTGAAATATTTACAAAATAAACATGATGTCAATCAAACATTTGAGATAAAAGCGACTCCTGGGAAAGTGGTGAAAACTCCGGTTGACTTGGCGACAAAGCTTGTTCCGGATTCTCATGTGGCAAAAGCTCCGGTTATGTTGGAGATAGTGGTGCTTGAAGACTAATTCCTTGTGAAGATTCCGGTTGAACTCTTGGCGATCGGATCTCGAAATGCCGGATCTCAGGTCGGTCAGTTCGGATACCATAGCGGTCTTCGGGAAACAGCTGTGATCTCTCTTGATATGTATTAGTCGTATTGTAACCATACCCGTGGTAACCATCGAAACCTCTATCTCTAACATTGTAGGTCTGCATGGGTTCAGAAAAGAGTATTTTTTAATAACATTTAAAATTTTTATTTAACAAATATTTAACAATCACCACCAGCACGACTTTATGCTTCACGCATAGAAAACTGAATGACGCTTTGGCTAGGGAGTCCCTGTGCTGGTGGAGATGCCGTGCCTGTGGTCGGTGAATTGCCCGTGTGAGCGCAGGACGGGCTGACGGGCAGCATCTGCGATAGTTTTGTGGACGGTATCACCCACCGACGACGACAGTTGTTGATACCGACCAGTAGCGCACCTGGAATTTGCCTCTGGGGGAGGTTTTGGTTGGTCACCAAAATTTTTTTTATGATGTTACCTCCATTTCGAGTCCTTAAAATGTGTAAGTAACAGTGTCGGAATAGGGTCCTGGGGGGGGGGGTTTAACCCCCAAACCCCCCCCCCTCGGTGCGCCACTGATACCGACCACAGTCTGTCGTCCGTCTGAGTGCTACACGATATTTCATACAAATTGTATACTCTCAACACACAACCACTTTTTTGTGGTTCTAATGTGGTCAGAAAGTGGTACGTCTGAGTTAAGCCTTAGTAAATACATGCAACTAACTTTAGGGAGTGATTCTACATGAACCATAATGACAGTTTGCTGTATGAATGTATGTACGCAAATACTTCTTTTTCCGAGATATGGGGTGTTGAAATTTTTTTACAAACTAATGATTTACAAGCCCCTTCCCATATTAGTGGGCCCAACGTTAGATTGATTAGAAAATTAAATTTTAGAGAACAAAAATAAAAGCGACCACTGAATTACATCCCCTTTATTTTTAATGAGATCCACATTTCTTCGAGGCATAGTTTTAACCAAGTTCTGACAAAATTCTAATGTAAACGAATCCCATATTTCTTGCAGGCTTTTCTTCAATTCGTTGACGTACCTGGCAGGATGTTCTCTCAAAGCTTTTTTCATTTCGCGCCAAAAAATCTCTATCGAGGACAAGTCGGGACTGTTAGAAACCATTTCCAGGAGTGGTATGCCATGGTCTTCAATTCATTTTAAACTCTTTTTTGAGGAATGACAACCTGCGCCGTCCTGTTGGAAGACAAAATCTTCCGCTGATGTTAAACAGTGTTCCATAATCGATAAAATAGATTCCTCTAAAATATTCAAATATTTGTCCGTGTTTACAATCCCATCGATAAAATGTAACTTTCACATACCTTTAGACGACATGCTGCCCCGGATCATGACAGATGCAGGAAATATGACTTTTCTCTTCAGACAGTCAGGGATGGAAAGGTTAATTTTTCCTGCGAATGACGTGACTCCTACTGTCTCCAACACACACTTCAAATCTGGACTCATCACTCCATTATATTTAATCCCATTGCGACTGAGTCCAATCTTTATGGTCTTTTGACCATCTTAGTCTATTTTTCTTTTGTTGTAATGTTAAAAGTGGCTTTTCCTTAGCGTAAAATAAAATGAAATTTATTAAAAACAATTCTTACTGATTTTTTCAATTATAAAACTTACTTTGTAAGTACCAAATCCTAATTTGTTGGCCTCTCGGTGACATGCTGATCTTGAAACGTGTCTTCCAATAACGTTTCTCCATAAAACGTTGAACTCCATATAATTTGCTAGCCGATTTTTCACTATAATGGGACTTAATCTTCGATCTGCTTCGTTTATTTTACTTTTTTGTACATTCCTAAGTTTTGTGACGACCGAAGCTGCAGTTTTGTATCTTCTGACTATATTTCTTACACTATAGCGTGACAATTACAACATTTTCGCGATTTCCGAATTGGATTTTCCAGAATTAAAAAATCTAATAATGATTGAACAAATTTTCTCATCGATAACTTTACCTCGATCCATTATACAATCCACAAACGGCAAAAAGCTTTACAATACTACAAAATACATTTGACATTAACTGACAATATTATTGTTTTGACAGCAATCCGTAGGTATTAAAATAAATGGTGTTAGATTAAACAATCTGAGATTTGCCGACGACACCGTTCTGATCGCAGAAACACTTGAAGAGCTACAGACATTGGTGAATAAGATAGCAGACTGCAGCGAAGAATATGGACTATCTTTGAACATAAAGAAAACTATATTTATGGTAATATCGAAATCAACACAAAATGTCCAAAATTTATATTTACACAATGAAATTATCGATCGAGTTAGCAAATACAAATATTTAGGCACTTTTATAAATGAAGACAACGATAGCTCAGCAGAAATCAAAATAAGAATAGAAAAAGCCAGATCCATATTCACTAAAATGAAGAGAGTGTTCTGCGGAAGAGATTTGAGCCTTGAAATGAAACTTCGCCTGATGAGATGTTACGTACTTTCTGTGCTGTTCTACGGAATGGAGTCATGGACGTTGAAACAGATTGATACCAAAAAATTAGAGGCATTTGAACTGTGGATGTATCGCAGAATCCTGAGAATATCATGGACCGAGAGAGTCACAAATGTCGAGGTCTTGAGAAGAATGAATAAAGAAAAGGAAGTCATATTTACGATCAAAAAACGAAAACTGCAATACTTGGGACACATTACAAGAGGCGAAAGATATGACCTGCTTCGAATAATTATGCAAGGGAAAATAGCAGGAAAAAGGTCCATAGGAAGAAGACGAAACTCCTGGCTAAAGAATCTACGGGAATGGTATAGCTGTAGCAGCAACGAATTGTTTCGGTCAGCAGTTTCGAAAATACGTATAGCCCTGATGATCGCCAACCTTCGGAACGAAGATGGCACTTGAAGAAGAAGATTATTGTTTTGATGTCATTTTTCCATAGCTACCTCTGGATTTAACGTAATTATGAAAAAATCAACGTATGTTGACATAAGTGAATGCATAGTCAGGGTTTAGTGATTTTTTTTTTTTGTTGAAAATAAATAAAAAACCAAAAGTGTAATGTTTTTAATAAATATTAATAAAAATACCATATTAATTAGTATGGGAACCTATAAAACATGCAGAATATAATTTATTTATGGTAATCGACTTAAACTGCAAATTCCATAGGAGGGCTGATATGGGAAGAGGCTCGTATTTATTGCAGTGAAATCGGTTGAGATATACAAATGAAATTTGGAGGGTTTTAAGAATTGGCTATTGTGAATTTTTTGACGTACAATTAGCAATTTTATATTCATCATTGGCGAACATACGGGCAATGGTCCCATTTTTTTTTTAAGAAAATAATGGTATGCCACAGAGATTTTTCAAATCAAAAATCTTTTAATTCTTCGTTTAATTTGTGAAAATAAGTTTTTTCTCTTTTTATTTTCAAATTACTCTCCCTGTTTATGAAAAAAAAATAAAACATCATATATTTTATTATATAGAGAACACAAGATGTACAATAATTTTTGCAGTTTTCTTTTTACAAAATTACATTTATTGTCACAACAACACGATCTAATGGCATGTGGCCTGTTTAAAAGAATATTTAGCGAAGTCATCCTGCATTGCTTAAAATTATTATGATACAAAATGTATGTGAAATATGTTTAATCATATTTAATATATTATTAAACATGTGAGAGATTATGATTAATAATCCTATTCACTTTCTCTTACAGGAACATTACAAAAAGCCTGTTATATCGACTGTTTGTTGGCATGTACATTGTGAGGAATGCTGGCTTCATACTTTGGTAAGTTACAAATGTATATGACCAATAAAATTGCAATACTTTTAAAATATGTTAAATTTAATAAATAATTTGCTCGAGTATATTGTGAAATTTGGGAATGTTGCGATATGGCAATAACTACACGACATTTAAGATATCTTTACGATTAAGACTGAAATATTTCCACAAGTATTATCCACTTATATTTGAAAAATAGCTCCTACTTCCCGAAACAGAGGGTACCCCCCTTTAAGATAGGAAAAATGCGCTTACTCCCAGACTTCAATTGTTTTTATTTTTTGACGTTCTATGTGAATATAAAATAAGGCGCAATTTTAGACCGCCACCTCCTCCCCCCCTTTCATCAAAAACGTCAATTTTTCCGGAGTTTTTCAAACCATTATATTCTACCGGAGTAAACATTGACCATATTTTCACAACAGTTATACTAAAATAATTAAATTTATATTTAGGTTGGTAGCAATATTTGTGCGAAATGTAATTTTCAAAATTCCGGAAATTAGTAAGTCGATATGAGATAATGCATAGATGATGTCCCTTTATTTATCAAATTTATATCACGGAAATATTCAGTCAGCACAGTTGAAAAATTACTAGAAAATAATTATTAGATTTCTCGTTGAGTAGGTACTTACTTATATAGTAAATAAATTCCTTAGTCAATTATGCAAGGTGAACGCTGATAATTGATTATAGTGTATTTTAAAAATAAGATAGAGTAACTTCTCAGAAAACTAATCTCAGGAACAAAATATATATGCATGCATAATTTACAAATGCTACGTTTTATTTTATATTTAATAATAGGCTATTGATTATGTACTTTAGAAAGGAACATTAAAGGGGTTTTATTGTTTTATATGATTAATGAACCCCCAGATATAAAAAAACCGTGGACTACTACCATTTACTGGTTGTCAATTATCGGAAGATAATTGGACTAATGGGAATACAATCACGTGATTACAATTGATATATCTTAAGCTTTGGGGGGCATGCCAAATTGTACACATGCTGCTATAGTCGATTTTCTTTCTTCTTCTGTGAAGAGGTGTAACATGTGTCGCAATGGCGTTTAAAAATGTATCAGAAGCACATTTAGAAAGTCTCTTACATGGGGTTTAACACACAGTGATACGGAAGAAATCTCAATACCAGTTTATTCTGCGTTTTTGCCATTTCATCAATTACGTATTTATCATAAATTTTTTTAGGTTTTTTACGATTCAAAGAAGCTGTAGTTTAAGTATATGATCAAATTTTATAATTTTGGAACGGGCCCAATTCTGGATATTGCTTTTTTTTAGATGCACTTGTCGGTAAGGTATGTCCCTAAAGTTTTCGGAAAATTTTAGATTTAAAAGTATTATTGTTAGGATTTGGATCATTGGATCGAGTTGCCATTGGAAACCAAAGTTAGTAAACAACTTAAACGATATCAACAATATCAGTTTGACAAATACGGTTCGTTAAGATGTCGTACGTCTTACGATTCGTCACTTAATATTTGTCAAAGTATTTATCGTTTAGTTGGACATGTACCAAAACGCGATATTGTTAGAATTTTTAGTGCTCAAAATATTTCTGTGTCAACGATTTATGAGACAATTAAAGAGTGTGAAAATGGTATCTTCTTCTTAAAGTGCCTATCCGTTCCGGACGTTGGCGATCATCAACGAAAATGGTATGCCATGCCTTAATTTGCCCAAAAATGGAAGACCAAGAGTTTTAACTCCTACTCGGGATCAGAGATTAATTCAGAGTCTAAATAACCAATTAGGAAAGTCTTTGCGAAATATTGGCCGAAGATATAATGTTTTACGAAAAACTGTAAGTAGAACAATTTCTAGAAACAATTTAAAACGATATAAAAGAAAAAAAGCTCCAAAGTACACACCAGCCCAGTTAGAAAAAACTCCTAGATGTTGCCGTGCATTGAGACGTATTCATTTTCCTGGTAAAATTCTCATTATTGATGATGAAAACTATTTCACTTTATCCAATTCCAAAATGAAGGGCAGCGACGGATTTTATACACGCAATGTACAAAATGCACCGGTCGAAATTAGGTTTTAGGGTAAAGTGAAACTTGCCGATAAAATTTTGGTATGGTGTTTCATCTCAGAAGCTGGTGTTTCACAGCCGTTTGTTGGGCGTGTTCACAGTGAAGCTCTCAATGCTGACAATTACGTTGACAGGTGTCTTGACAAAGCTTGTTGTATTTATAAAGACTCATCATCCCAATGATGAAATTATATTTTGGCCCGACCTAGGGTCATGCCATTACGCCAGGAGAACGACAGATTGGTTAACTGCTTAAAATATAAATTTTGTTTAACAGCGCGACAGCCCTCCAAATGTGCCTCGGACGAGGCCTATAGAAGAGTTTTGGGCTATTTTGAGTCGAATGGGGTATAATAATGGCTGGGAAGCCCAACATGAAGATCAGCTAAGGCGAAGAATTTTGCAAAAATTTCGTGAGATCGACTTGGAAACAGTCCGAAGGCTTATTGCACATGCAAATTTACGTGCCATCGAAGATCACGGACCTGTTTCAGTTCTATAAAAATACAGTATAAACCTTAAATATGAAGACTTAATTTCCTGTATTTAGTTAATAAAATAAACTTAATTTACAATTAGAAAATACATACAGTGGGTGATTAAATTATTATGATCACTTCAAAAAACTTTGTATTTTGCTCTTTAATAAAGAATAAAACTGCATATAAGCGTCTAATGATGTGAATATAAGTAATATAAAAATAGATCATAAACACGTTTTTTTACAAAATTTTAAAATATTTTTTTCTTTGACCTTAAATAACAATTTTTTTTAATATTTTATGTGACCTCCTTTAGCTTCGATGACAGCTTTGATCCTCCTTAGCATGCTTTGAATGTCTCTCAGCCAGTCTTCTTTTATTTTATCGTTTCTGTGCCAGGTGGCAATGAGTCTCTCAATTAACTGCTGCTTATTTGTGACAGTTTCCTGGGCAATCTCCGTCTTCATAAGCTCACATAGATTTTCGATCGGATTGAGGTCTGGGGAATTACCTGGCCACTTCAGTACTTTAATTTTCTTTTTTTCCAGGTACGATGTTACTGTTTTTGCCTTATGGCACGGTGCTGAATCGTGCATAAAGGTAAAATCCTCCGATTCGCCAAACCAGTCTTTAATTTGTGGCATGAGCTTTCTTTCCAGAACTTTAATATACTGATGTTGATTCATCATTCCATTCACAATGTACAGCCTCCCGGTGCCCTTACTGCTGATCACAGACCATACTATGATTTTGAGAGGATGCTTTCCTCGCTCCACTATGCAATCCTTGTGATATTTTTCACCCACTCGCCTTCGGACGAAGGCCGACTTATCCATGAATATCTCCACTGTAGACTCATCGGAGAAACAAACCTGTGAATAAAAAAAACTATAAGATATTTTTTTAGGATAAAAAAATAGGTTATAGGGATTTAAACTTTAGTAGTGACGTAATTTACCTTATTCCAATCCTCAATTGTCCAATTTTGGTATTCTTTGGCACATTCCAGTCTCATTTTCATCATTGTGATGGTCAACTTTGGTTTTTTGGCAGGGCGACATGATTTGAAACCTTGCTCAGCAAGCCTTCTGCGGACTGTCATGTCAGAAACTGGCATCCCAGCTTTACGAATAAGTCCCGTGAGGATTCTTCTTGGCTTCTTTCTATTGTTACGAAGATATCCCTCATTTTTCTTTCGTCTCTGGGTGTAGTGACACGCTTTCGACCACATTTTTGGGCACGCTGGTGAGTCAGGGGTTTGTTGGTGTCAATTTTTTTCTTGATATTGCTGTTGCTTGCGCTACTTATCATTGTTGAGCTATCTGACGTTGAGAAAGCTTTGTATTCAATAAAAGTGTCTTTATCTCCACCATTTTACACACAGGGGCGTCTTTAGCTTTACCCATTATGATTTTCTTCTCAAAAATTGAAATGTTTTGAAAATGTTTTTAAAATTAAAACCGATAGTTTTATTTACTCACAATCACCACTAATACTAATAAAACATACTACAAAGATAAAACGATACTAATCTTTCAAAAACAATACAAAAACATACAAATTCAGTTGTAAACTCCAAGCGCAAATTCGCCACCATATGTATGTTGTCACGTAATTTGAGACAAATGACAGTTCTAGAGTAAACGTCAAAAAAGTAAGGTTATTAGTGAAAAAATATATTGGCATACCTTAATCGTATAGCAGGGTATGATTTTATTATAAAAATTTGAACAAATTTGTAAAACTTAAACTTTTGTGATTGATCATAATAATTTGATCACCCACTGTATTTATTTTTTCCAAAAACTTTAGGGACATGCGTTATTTTCTCTAAAAGAGGTTTAATCTTTGTATGTAGGTATATTTAAAAACCCTTAAAAGGGCTACATCAAAAAACACAAACGTTTTCGTAATAATAATTCCATCATCAGGTTAAAAAGCAGGTTAACATGCCTGAGCCATCAAAATATTAGGGTACAACCCTTTACAAAAAATTGAAATTAGCAAAAAATGTACATGTTGTTGTTTAAAAGTGAGTGATGTTTAATACTTTATCAGATTTAACTTCAGGCAACACATAACCATGCCTTACGCGAGTTCCAGAGTCCGGAGAGTAAACCTCTTCAAACAGACATCAGCTGGTAACTCATCAGTTATAATATAATCGTCTAATATAATGGACTGCTTTGTCCCTCTAATACACATGGTTTCAGTTTTCTTAATGTTGACTTCGAAACCTTATTTGTTATATTCTTCTATTAGCTTCCGAGTCATGTAACTCAAGTCGTCATGATCCTGAGCAATCAGTATTTGGTCATCAGCGAAACATAAGGTGTACAGTGTAGTCTCGTCATTGAGAGGGATTCCCATGCCATTACATTTTCTTTTCAACAGCTTGAGTGCCTGTTCCAGAAAAATTTTGAAAAGGGTAGGCGAAATACAGCAACCCTGCTTTAGTCCTTTCGTGACCTTAAATCCCTCAGATATCCTTGATCCAGTTTTAATTTTTGCAGTCGTTCCATTATACAGACTTTGGACTGCTTTGATAAGACCATGCTTAATGTTGGTTTACTGTAGGGTTGACCATAGTTTACTGAGGGGTACACTGTCATATGCTTTTTGTAAGTCTACGTACACCAGGAGAACTTCTTTATTGACGGCTGTTTTTTTCTCAATAACTTGCGTAATAGAGTACAAGTGGTCTACTTTGGATCGCCCAGCTCTAAAACCAGCTTGCTCCTCTGCTTCGTAACTCTATAATCATTTTCTATTTTGTTCTTAATAAGTTTCCCATACATCCTACTTATTGTGCTGTGTACCGCAATTCCTCTGTAATTTTCACACTAATCCTTGCTGTCCTTTTTGTGAATAGTTGACATGATAGATAATTTCCATTCTTTTGGTAATTCGGTCCCATTCAAGCAGTCTTGAAAGAGTTTTCTTAACTGTTCCTGGAGTTTGTCTGTGCCGGCTTTCACTAATTCTGCAGGGATGTCACCAGGATCAGGGGATTTTCCATTTTTCAGGGATTTGGTTATTTCTTCCATCTCTGATTTACTTATTTGTAATGGTGATGAATTTATACGTATACCTATCGCGTTGTCTTCCATGTTAGTAAATTCTGGTCTTTGTTCTGTTAGTAATTTTTTGAAATATTCTTCCCATTTTTTTGTTGTTATTGGTGATATAACGTCTTTTTTCTTATTATTTCTCATACTTTTAATCAATCTCCAATTCTCTGTGCTTCTTGTACCTCCTATGTAGGTGTTGATCTTTTGGCAGTTTTGTTCCCATGATTCGTTCTTTTTTTGAATTAAATTTTTTCTTACTTTGGCTTGTGCTTCTTTGTAAATTGTTTTATCGGTTTCTGTTTTTGTTGTTAATAATGTTTGGTATTTCCGACGTTTATCTCTAATTTCCTTCTGTATTTCTTCATCCAACCAGTACGGTTTTATTCCCATATGGTTTTCGTCACATTTCCCCAGTGCTTCTTCTGCTGCTAAATGAATCGACCTTTTGATGTGTTCGTAGTGTTCTTCGGTATTTTCAAAACTACCCATTTCTAATTTTTGGTCTATTCGTTTTTTATACAGTAGCTTTACACTCTCATGGTTTAAACTGTCTAGGTTGTACCGTACTTGTTTTATTAACTGATTTGACTCGATGTCCTCTTTTTCTTTTTCGTATCTGTTTGGGGGTACCGTTTTAACTTTTAGCAGGTGATGATCGGTGCCACATGATGGCCCTCTGGCTACTCGCACATCTTGTATTTTAATTATAGTTCTCTGTCTTACAATGCTATAATCTATTATAGATTTCAGATTTCTGGTCTGTTGTATCCACGTGTATTTGTGTATATCGCGATGTGGATAAAATCCATTTAATATTTTTAAGTTATTTTGTGAGCATGTTGTTATTATACTGGTTCCATTATCATTTCTGGTATTTTCACCGTGTGCTCCTACCACTTTGTTGTTCAATTCCCGTCCAACTCTGCTGTTGAAGTCTCCTAGAAGTATGATCTCCCTAGATGTTCCTACTTTTATAATTTCATTGTTCAGTTGTTCGAAAAATGCATCTTTACTGTTGACCAATGCGTCCTCAATAATTCCATATACACCTAGTATGGCTATTCTGCTTCCTTTTATCGTGATGTTCATTTTTATCAATCTCTGATTAATTGCTTCCCAAGAGGTAATATGTCTTCTTAAAGTTTTGCGAATAACAATAGCAACACCTTGTTGTGGTCTTTGGTCTTTGGACATTAGTGCCCAATGGCACTAATGTCCCAATGTAATATTTACTTTGTCAATCTCACTCTCAATTAATGTTATAGTTATTATTTATTGTCATTATAAAGTAGTGTCACAATAAAATTAAAAATAATGCGTTACTTTTGTCTAAGAATTTATTACTTTATAAATCCAACTACTGCAAAAAAACAAAAAATGTTCAGGCCAAACCTTCAAAATTCTCACGTCCAATAAATTCTTGGTGAATCATGTGGTTGTACCTTTTTTACAAAGTGTGTTAAATCAAATCTAAAAATAAATAGGAGGTACTTAAAAATCAATTAGTAACCAACCACTTCCGCCGTCTTTACACTAACGAATTAAAATAATAGTACAGTTCGCTTGGTGGGATGATACTATTAGTACCGCCTTAATTATTCATTTTGTCTATTACTACCAAATTAGCAATATAGAACTGACATGGAATTATAATTTTAAACAACTGGTAATCTTGCTAAAGATCCAGAACTGTGTTAATGGATGACTATGACGAAACTAAAAGTGTAGACGATCTATATTAACCGTCTAAGGAAGGTCACCCAAATAAGGACCCACGTTAACGTTTAAATTTTTTTTAAAGGAGGCAGTTGAATTAGAAAATAACAAAATAGATGTCAATTAACTTACCGACAACCTATACTACTTTTGTTTTTACTGATATATTGTGATACATATTAATTGTTTTTAATTTTACGTTTTTTTTGCAAATTGCCCTTATTAGGGGCAGGTGTTCCAAATAAGGTCAATAAAAATAAACTATTTTGTGTTCATTCGTGTTAAAAATAATAATTACAACTGACTGCAAATGAAAGTCAAATTTATTTTACGTAATGTGTTGGAAAATGAAACAATATAATTTCGAATTATTTATTTACAAAATGAATATTTTTTAAAAAGTACATTTTGGGCAGATAAATGCGTCTTTGTCGGATTGTGTAAGTCCTACGCATTCTTCATGCACATACCATTCACAGGCTAAGCACATCCTCATATCTCTGATCTGGTCCTCGTCACAAACGAAGTAGTACCATGATTCCTTATGGGACAGACCTCGCTGTGATAACTTTGTTAATGGCCTCTTAATTGTACTGCTTGTAAACGGTAGTTACGGATCAACAATTTCACTCCTTGAAGATTCTTTTTCATTTTTATTTGGAGACGTTAATAGATTTTGGTGCATCATCGCCTTTATCAAAAGGAGCATCAAACAAGTTAATCACTAGCTTTTGGGCTCGTGAATTAATGGATTTTTTTCTTTGAATCCTTTTAGTTTTAATCTTGAGAGTGGATAACATTTCTGTGAAGGACGTGTTTAGCTTATATGTGGTGTCTTCAAAGGTAACAGTTGGTACACGTCCCATATCTTCATTGCTTGATGTGTCATGAATCGAGTAATTTGAAGAATCATCACTTACAGAGCTAACATCTTGGTATTTGGAAGAACGTTTAGGAAGTAAGGTTTTGATTCTTTTAGCTGAAGATTGATTCATCGGTGCTACAGAAGTACTTTGTTCACCTTCTGTAATTTTCTTCTGATTTGTGAAAATGTTTGAGTCTTGCTCATTTTCATCATTTTCAAGCTCGGTTAGGCATGAAGGTGCACAAGCGCTCTCTGAAATCACTGATGGATTGAAAGGGTAAATTCTTGTAGCTTTGAATCCGGAGATGATAATATTTCAGGAGATATTGGTGTCATAACCATTAAATATTGCAAAATCTAGAAGATCCGGAATTTTGTTGTTATCTGATGGCCAGTATGTTGGTTGTCCTGTGGATAAGAAGAATGAATTGTTTTTCTGTAATGATCGATGTAGACTTCTACCTTTTTTAATAATAATAATAATAATAATAATAGCGTTTATTGTCCAACAGAATCCATTTATAGGACAAAATACAATACTACAATTAAATGATATATTAATAATTCATAAGTACTAACTAAATAACACATTTTTCGAGTATTTTACGTTTACATAAAGAAACTACTCAATCACCTAGGTAGATCTCAGCCATCCTAGTAAGCTGCTTTAAACTGCAGTGAAATATATCGCAGTAAGCACTTAAGGAATTATAATAGTTGCACATGAGAAATAGAGGAGAATTTAACATAAGATTAGTTCTAGCTTGTGTATTTCTGAACGTAATTGAATTTCTCACTGGATAAGATGGAACGTTAAAATTTATTTGTCGAAGAATATCAGGGCAGTCAATGAGATTATGTAGTAGCTTGTACAGGAATATTAGGGAGGCATTAATTCGTCTAGATTCTAATGATACTACGTCCAAACCGCTACACAACTCACTATTGCTGATGCCCCTCTTGGGATATATGCCGTTAATTTTGAGAGACAAAAATTTTAAAAATTTACGCTGCACCTGCTCTATAAGTTGGATATGTACATCATAAAAAGGTGACCAAATGACAGAGGCATATTCCAGTTTACAGCGTACAAAAGTGTAATAAAGTAATTTAATTGCCTTAATATTAGTGAGATTTCGACTATTTCTAGTTATGAATCCATAAGATTTAAGTGCTTCTTTAACCTTTAAATTTACATGTTCAACAAAGGTGAGTTTATAATCAAATGTAACTCCAAGGTCTTTAATTTTATTTAAACGTTCAAGTTCATTGCCATTGATAATATAAGGATGGTATAAATTAGATTGTTTCCTAGAATAACTAACTACTTTGCACTTATTGGCATTAAGATTCAAATGATTTGCATTACACCATTCATGTACACGATTCAGTTCACTCTGCAAAAAATGACAATCATTAAGGTCACTTATCAATGAATAAATCTTTAAATCATCGGCATAACATAAACATGGTGCAGAAATTAATTCACACAGATCGTTAATAAATAACAAGAATAATAATGGACCTAGATTAGAACCTTGTGGAACCCCTGAAGAAGCTAGGTACTTTTCCGATTTGTAACCATTATAAGCAACAAACTGCGTTCTATTTGACAAGTAAGACCTCATAAAAGTCACGGCATCCTCAGAAAGACCAAAGAGACATAATTTAGAAAGTAATACGCCGTGGTGAATTCTGTCGAACGCCTTCGTAAAGTCAGTATATATGACGTCAACTTGACTTCTATTATCTAGGGCCGCTGAGATATATTGTGTGACCATTAATAAGTTTGTCACAGTGGACCGGTTGGAGACAAAACCATGTTGATATTGAGACAGCTGATTACGAGTGCGTGAGTAAATACGATTATACAAAACTATTTCAAAGACTTTCGATAGATTGGAAATAATGGAAATTGGTCTGTAGTTTTCTACCTGACCCTTTTCACCAGTTTTGAATATTGGGCACACTTTTGACTCCTTCCAGAGACTCGGATATTCCTTGTTAAGAAGACATAAATTAAAAATTTTTAATAGTGGCACAGTTAAGGCACCTATGCAATCCTTAACCAAAAAGGATGGAATATTATCGGGTCCACACGTCATTTTGTCTTTCAATTTCTTACTAGCCAAAATTATCTCAGACTCTAAAATAGGATAAAAATTTAAGTAATCTGCATTGATTAAGGAAGAGTTAGCCTTGAAATTAATATCTGATGACAGAAAAACACTCTTGAAAAATTCTGCAAACATATTCACAATATTTTGTGGGTCGGAGGTAGTAATGTCATTATATTTCATCACACCAGGAATTCTTGAACTTTTATTTTTTGAATTTACGTACGACCAAAACTTCTTGGGGTTGATGGATAAGGCAATTTGTATATTCTCGACATATACATTGTAGGCCAAACTGATTTTTGATTTGACAAGGTGTCTTAACCGTTGAAACTCAAGCAAATCACACTGATTTTTGAATCGTTTAAACTTTTTTCTAAACTTTGCTTTTAATTTGATGTTGTGAATGATATCAGCATCGAACCAGGGTGGGTATTTATGGCTAAAGTTTTTGTAAACTGGAATATACTTATTGAACACAGAAAAAATCTTATCGTAAAAGTTATTTAAAGTTTCATTAACGTCATTAGAAGTATCCAGAGAGTTCCAATCCGTTTCATATAGTTCTCGATATAAAGCAGGAAAATTGGCTTTTTTAAAGTTGTAAGTTAACTGCTCCAAACCATACCTAAATTTAGGCTCTTTTACAAATATATCCGTAAATGATATTAGAAGAGCTGGGTGATGAGAGTCTTCATAGACCAAAGGTGAGTCATCATGCTTAACTTCACAAATGAAATGCGATAAGACCAAATCTAGCAGTCTACCCAAGTGATTAACAACATTGTTAAATTGTCTAAGGCCAGTAGAGCCCGCAAAACTTAAAACTACAGAAGTTTTGAAATCAGACATATCATTATCTATAAACCTTGAAACATTGAAATCGCCTAGTACTATGCAGTCATTATTTAAGTAATCAAATTGCCCTAAGCAATCGAGAAAATATTCAAAGTCTACCAAACTTAACCTATCAGGTAAATAAACAACAACTATATAAAAATATTTGTAACCAATCCGGCACTTGACAATAATAAGATCAATAAGTGGAAATTGTGCGTCGAAAGCCGTAGTGTCCAATATTTCAGATGTTATGAAATCTTTTAACGCGAGCACTACACCACCACCCTTCACCTTGTCCACCTCATGGAATTTTCGGTCTTTTCTGTATACGACATAATTATTCGGAAAAAGTTCCATACTCGAAACATCACTGCGTAACCACGTTTCACTTAATGCTATGATGTCGAATTCACAATCACTAACGTTGTCATTAAACAATGAAATTTTGCTATTAAGGCCGCGTACATTTTGGTAATAACATGTAATTTCAACGTGTTGGGATTTACTTGATCTGGAATTGCTGGACACATTTAGTTTAAAGAGCTCTCAGTTTTACTGACTATGGTAGGTCTACCCCTTACATACTTAATGATCAGATTTTGTTCTCCATTGTCTGTTCGACGTTTCAGTTCTGTCCGGAGTTCATTTAGGTATTGTCTCTGTCGAGGTGTTTTATCATCAGAAATTGAAATAGCAGAGAAGGTAGATGTGGCTAATTTATTCTTGATACGCAAAATAGACTTAGCCTGCGCGGGTGTTGAAAAGGTCACTTTCATTAGACGGGCCTTATTAGATCGTTTACCAATTCTGTGTACATGTCTTGCAGAAATCGGATTTGCATTACCACCTTGTATTGTAGTTAGAATATCATTTACTTTATTATTATCTTCCATAGCAGAATTAGTTTCTGGGACGTTATACAAAATGATATTGTGCGATCGATTAATACGGTCCATGGCTTCTTCGATTATCTCTTCCTGATGTTCGGATTGTATTGTAGAATTAATATTAGCTATTTTCCTTTCCAGCTCCTGCATTTTAGTTTCCACAAGATTCGTTAAAAATTGCTTTAATTGAACAAACTTGTCCTCTCCGTTGCTACAAGTATTACATAGTACTTTGATATTTTTACTACGCATTCGTGTAATCCGACTGACATCCTCGCCCTGTAAGCCAATGCATGAAGTATGCAAAGAATTCATACATCCCGAACATTTTATAATTTGAGTGTTTATGGTAGATTGCTTACAGTTTATACACACAGGCATAATTAATTATTTTTCGTCCAATTTTCGATTTAAACCAAATCAATTAAATAGCAATTATACTTTGTAGGTAGATAATCGATATTCGACAAATGATAAATTAAACCAGTTTTTTTGCCTGTTTGCTGATATGAACGGCAATATAACCAATTGTTGCATATATCGGGATTCGCAAAGGATGACCAATAAAAATAGGTACTCACGGTTGTGGATCTTGTGATAATAAACACTTTGTGAAAATTTCACTAAAAACTGACTTGTATAACTCAATTAAATTAATGTTTAATGTGAGGCACAAATGTTTTTGTTGTAGTTAGTCGTGATCCCCATAAAGTATTTTTGGCATTCCAATCGCCTACTACCAGGAAGTTCGAGCCAAGAGTTTGGAAGAAGCTGTCGTATTCTTCAACTAGGATATTATGACTGGGAGGTGAATAAATAGCTGCGATAATCAATGGCACGAGAAACTTCCTAAACGACGCCTTTCAATAATCCACCTTTCATCTAAATAGTAAATGGTTCTTGTTTTCTGTCCTACGGTTATTATTTTTGGATAGGAACTCTCGTTTCTAGCATACAATTTCTTCATATTCGAAGATTCGGATTCGCAGATTCGAAGAAGAAGATTTCGGATGCCAAATTTTCTTATTTGAAGTTTAATTCATGTAAAACTTTCCAACGTTTGGTTCTACTTTTGGGCAAATCAATATCATCGGTAATAGCTTGTAAAACTTTATCCAAAGACGACATTTGCTTGTAAAAACTAGTGCGTACTCTGATGCGCACCGTCCCACCACAAAATCCTTCCTATTGGTCAATTGACCTGAAAATCCCTAAAATTTAACATTCCGTCATCGAGACCTTCTGCAGACCTGATGCCTTCAGTGTACCAGATCTCTCCGACGAGCCAGGATTCTTTGAAGTTGGAAGTCGCGGAAACTAAGGAGGTATCCGGAGTAGGCCCAGTCAATGCCTGCCCCACCAATATGTGGTCCAAGTCAAAAAGTAGGCCCAGGTACACTCGACTAAGAAACACCGCGGGTTATATCAGATGAGAACTGGATGCCTGAGAAGAAAACGTTCCCGCCGAAGGAGTTATTACATCGACCTAGGATGGCACCTACAGAGGAAGGAAATGATCTCACCACCACCGCTCCCTGAAATGTGTTGTAGGTGTTGTGTTGTGCAGTGCCCGAACATTTTTTGACTTAGTCTAATTGTAATTTTCTACCATAGTAGTCTGTTAGTACTTTAATAATTTTTTTTCAACCACAGTGTCTTCAGAGGAGGGGGATGTCATCATGTGTCTTAGTCCGCGGACTAGTGCACACTCTGATGCGCATCGCCCCACCTCGAAATCCTTCCTATTTGCCAATTGACCTGGAAATCCATAAAATCGCTACACAGGCATATATAAAAACGGGTGATTTTCAGCTATCCTTCACAGGTTCTCCTAGAGTCACCTACACTCTGGGAGTCCTCCTACTGGGGCTCTGTTCCTATTCTTCAACCTCAAGACTCCGTGACTGATTTTTCTACTACTTCAAATGGTGTTTTATTTTGTATGTAAGATATAGCTAGTCTTTATCAAAGCATAGTCAATGACTT
The DNA here is from genome assembly GCF_040954645.1 of Diabrotica undecimpunctata. Taxonomy (NCBI): domain Eukaryota; kingdom Metazoa; phylum Arthropoda; class Insecta; order Coleoptera; family Chrysomelidae; genus Diabrotica; species Diabrotica undecimpunctata. The sequence goes on from NC_092812.1 coordinate 23,649,709, forward strand.
AGCAGAGAATACTTCATCTGCGACGGTCGAAGCCTTGTGTAGAGCGTACGAGGACACAAAGGCGGTTCGACCCGTTTTTCCGACGAGACGGCATTTCATTGCTATAGACGACACTTCAACCATATTGCCAACAATATTATAAATATTATATTGCCGAAAATAATCACAAGTTGATTGTGATTCGCTTACTATTAACTATCACAAAAATCACACTATAATAATGTCAAATCTTTTTATTCGCTTACAATTGACTCGACAAAACTATTCTGATTATGATAAACGAATCCTAACAAATTAATGTAATTCCTTAATGTACATATATAACCTGTTTACTTATCTCATCGTCCATTATTCTAAAAATAGAAGGTGGAAGACGTATTAGGGTAAACGGGTGATGAATACAATTGTTTATCTAAATAGACGACAAAATATGAGCTATAGCTGAAATATTGCCATTGCAGGTCAAGCATAGTTAGTATAATATGCATACCTACCTAATTAGTTTCTTTTCTGAGAAGTTACTCTACATTATTTTTAAAATATAGTATAACTGGTCAGCATTTTAGACTCTTTAGTGTGTTATGAAACATAAGAAATACGATATAGAAAATATTAATCTTACCAAACTCATTTTATATTTTCAGGGTAGCAAAAAGGTGTGTCCTCAGTGTAGTATGATAACGTCACCCACTGATCTCCGAAGGATATTCATGTAAAATAATTAAATTAAGATTTAATACAGATTGTGTAAATTCTCTAAACATAAGCAAGAACGGCACTTCAACTGTTCTACAGGGTGTTTTTAAATATCTTATTGTTTTTAACAATCTGAGGTTTTCTATTTGCACAATTCTGTCTTAAATTTAGTAGAAAATTATTTTCGAAACTAACTTTATAAGATAGTTACAAGGAATTCTAATATAAGGGCAAAACAGCAAGTGTATGATTCAAATATGAGCTATACCAAAAATGGCGAGACTTCGTAGTCTCTTTTTATAAGAAATTTATAAGAACATCTCAAATATTCAATTATCTGAAAAAAGTAGTTGTGAAAATTACCTCTGTGTAGAAGTTATAAAAAAATTGATATCACTTTGATGCAGTTTCAATCGTATCACTCATCCACCATATCTCCTTTTTATATTTAATTTCCACGTGTTAGTTAAAAAAAAATGAAAATTACTAAGTTCTCGGGGAGAACCGCGTTGAGAATTTGAAGCCATTGTCAAGAGGGATACGGTTCCGTTTGACTTCGGAGTCTCAATCTGCCTACTCGGCTCACTCGTGACGTACCAATATCGTGTTCTGTATAAATACAAGATTCGTCAAATGGCACTGAGGTCTCAATCTGCCTACTCCTCAGTGTCGAGTGACGACCGGTCTTGTAACCATTGTTCGTCTTTTTGAGCTTTGGGTTGTTTGTGTTTTTGGGTATTTTCTGTTGTCCTGCTATAGGCTTTTGCCTCTTCAGGACGTGTTTTTGTTCTTGTGGGTTTTGGCACTGGTTTTGGTGTTGTGTCCACTGGTGTGCGGTGTGTTAGCTTCTTTGTTGTTCGGTGGCTGTCTTCAGCTGAGCCTGGACAATCGGGGGCGAGAAACATGTAGGTAAACGGTTCTTTTTAGAATTTGTTGAGTCTAAAAATGAGATTAGTGAATATATGTATTTTAAATTTATGTATATATATTGTGAAATTAGTAAATGTATGTACGCGGTGCGAGAGGGCAGCTGTGGACTGGTACCTCGACAAATAGACAGGTATCGTTGTGCAATGGGATCGGGAAACCACAGAAAACCGATCCCCCCCTGTCTATGCAGGCTCGAAGTGAGCATTTAGTATTGAATGCGACGACGGTAATAGAGGGGAGTTGCCTCCTGTATGTCAATGTATTCATCAGGGAGTTCGTATCTGGCGAGTTCCAACAGAATAGCGGGTAGGAAAGGGAGTTTGGGTTTGGGTTTTCTTCTGAATACATTGCCGATGGATGAGCAGGTAGTTTTTAGGATGCTTTGGGCTCTGAGGTTTTGGCCCCGGATGGTGCGAATAGTGTAACTCCTGCTCAGAGAGGAGAGCCTCTCATTGATGGGCTGGATGACCGGTCTTACCCTGTGTAGCTGCTTTTATACTCTCAGTATGCCCAGGAACGGTATGCGCGGAAACGGTCTGAGCGGGATGGGTTGAGGCGGGGGGTGCTGAACAGCGGTTGCCACGTTACCGGCAGTTAGGCCGATTTTCAATTTCGATGGCTTCACAAATGATTCTCTATTTTAAGGAGCGAATATTTTTTTCGAAATCTATTTTGTGGCCTGTCTGAATATGATGTTGGACTAGGGCTGAAGTAGTATCGGAATGTTTTACAGAAATAGAATGTTCGTAAATACGGTTATGGATTCGTCGGTTTGTCTGTACTATGTATGTATATGAACAACTGGAACAAGGTATCTCGTAGACACTATGGTCTTCATTGGGGATTTGGTCTTTTATAGATCTGACGAGCTTGAACAACTTGAAGTGAGTAGTGAAAATTTTGTTTTCTTTTGGTCTTTAGAGATTTAAGAGTTCTACTGATCTTGTCAGTGACACCTTTAATAAAAAGTAGAAAGATTTTGGGTTGATCAGGAGGCAAAGTTTCTTTTTTTGATGGAATGTGGTTTAGATGTTTTTGAATGCTTCTATTGATTTGGGTTTTGTGGTAGCCGTTTTGTAAAAGTGTTTGTCTTATTGAATTAATTTTGGATAATCTGTGATTGGTGTCGCTAAGTCTTACGGAACGGGAAACAAGAGTGTTTATAACTGAATTAAGTTGGGCGGGGTGATGATGTGATTGGGCATTGAGGTAACGATTTGTATGAGTGGGTTTCCGGTACACGGAATAGGAAAAACTGTAAGGTGGGTGTTTCTGAATAAAAACATAAAGGAATAGCAAAGACACTTCAGACTCAACTTCCATCGTGAATTGAATACTGGAATGTATTCCCTTCACGTGGAAGAGGAAGAGATCTAACATGTCTTTACCATGAGGCCAAATTACAAAGGTGTCATCAACCTACCGTAACCAGCAGGTGGGTTTGAGATTTGATGAGGACAAAGCTGTTATTTCGAAATATTCCATGTAGATATCAGCTATTACAGGAGAGATCCCATTGGGACACCTTTGACGATAGATATAATTTTGGAATGAAAAGTATGCACTAGACATGAAGTGTTTTATAAGAGATAATGTGTCTTGGGGGTTTTGATGTTTAGAATTCAAGATGGAAATGGTTTCATCGATAGGAATGTTGGTGAATAAAGAAACAATGTCAAAACTAACAAGTATATTTGAGGGTGAAATAGAAATATTTCTCAGAAGATCAATGAAATAAAAAGAGTTTTTGACAAAGGACCGGGCGTTTTCGGCTGTTGTTTGTAAGGATAAGGCGAGATGTTTTGCCAATTTCTGAGTGGGGCAGTTGTATGTACTGACAATGGGTCTTAGAGGGACATTGGACTTATGAATTTTTGGAAGACCGTATATGTTTGGAATTCGGGATAATTTTTCTCTAGGTATTTCTGGGTACTTCTGGATAAAGATATTTTTTGATGTCTGGAGGTAGAGTAAACTTATTATGGATTTGGTTGACATTTATTATGGATTTGGTTGTTTTTTCCTAATAGGTAGTGGGATCGTAATTTAAAAGGAAGCAGAAGGCCGGGTAGGCTACGAATCGCTTGTCTAAAAAATCTGAGACTGTGGATAGGTAAAATATCCTTAGAACTGTTTAGAATTGCTGTGAAAAAAACTTATGTGGGCCAGAATGTTCTCCAGCCTCCAATGGGGATATAGTACAGGAAAAAGAAGAAGATCCTAGAGGACCAGAATTCTGTTAGTATGTATGAACTCGCTGTTCACTCGACTTCGGCCACTTTCACCATCTCAAAGATACAATAACTACTATTTGACTACCCAAAAAAAAAATATTATATTAATTTACCATTATAAATATAAAGGAGTTTCAGGGTTAGTGCTTCAGGGATCTTACCGTACAGCCCTGAAAAATTTGCTGTTATAGACTTTGTCACTGAACAAGACACTCAAACTTCAGTTGTCATTGACTGTGAAAATGTTGATGAATCAGCACACAACGAGACTTGTGTCAAAACTTGACTGTGTCAGATTTTAAAAACTATTCCAAAAGATATGGTACAGAAATTTAGAGCCAAGACAACAATCAGCTTAGATTTAAGTGGGATTTATGAAAATCCATTACCTGGTAGTTTGAAAACAAATGGTGTACCAAATTCTTGTCCAAAATCCACTGAGAGTCTGTCTCATTTCAAAGACATTTTGGAATCTGTATCACCTCTTTCAAAATCATTTAATGATGATAAACCAAATCCAAAAAATTCCAGAAAACAACACTCAGTAATTATGACTGGTACCCCTATGAAAACGGTTTTGGAAGAAGCTAAGAAGAAAAAAGAAATTAGGGACTTAAAGCCAAGCGTAAACTAGAAAATAAATCCCAAGTAAAATTGGGTGCATTAAAACGCAAGGCTGCAAATAAAGGAAGAAGGTGTCGAAGATAAATTAATTTTGAAGAATCGACTTAAATCGATCTTAAAGTATTAAGATCAATAGCGGGCATATTATTAAGAGACAGACAACCAACAGAACTATACGCGAACAATGCAAAATTCAAAATATTAACAGGTGGATAAAAACAAGAAAAAAAACTGGAACGAACATGTAAACGGAATGGGACCAGATAGATTAGCGAACATCTGTAAAAACAACAAGCCGTATAGCAGAAGACCCGTTGGAAGGCCGCCAAAAAGGTGGAAATATAATGTACAGTCAACAACGACTGAAACAGAATAAGAGGCAGACAAACAGGAGTAATCCTAGTCGCGCGAAGAAGAAGAAAAAGAATCGACTTTCGAAGAAGATAAAGATGATTTTAAAAAATGTGATGACAACGAATTTGATGACAGTTTTGAATGATTTTCCGAAAACACTGAAATATGTTTGGTTTGCGGTGAGTTTGGTGTAAACTGAACTATGATGCAGATGTGTGTTTTGAGGACAATGGGATCACGCTGAGTACAGTAGGTATTATTGCCCTGAAAACTCCCATTGTGACTTTTGTTCTATGAACTAAGTTCTTTGTTGTAGAAACAACTTTTGATTTTAAATATATCTGCTTATCTTGTTTTCGTCAGAGTATTTAATGTTTTCGTATATATTCAATGGATGCGGAAAATTGCAATTTTAGTGTAGGTATTTTCACAAAAAGCCTAACTACATAATATAGAATAAATATGAAAATTCAAATTGTCTTAAGGTGTATTCTGTATAAATATTAGTGAAGTTAGACATATTTTTTCTTTCTACACGTAATTTGATAGGTTACGTCAAAATAAGAGATGCGTATTGCGCATTGCGCATGCGTATATGTCAAAATAAAGGTAGTTTTACTAAAGGACGACGTAAAATACGTCTTCAAAAACTCTCTTACGTTGTGCGATGTCGCTAGGAAATCTCATAAAAAGCCGTGTGATATCTAGAAACAAAGGTAATTCTCGAACTGAATAATTCCGCTTTTTTAAACTTTTGTAAGCATCTAGTCTTGGCTGTTTACCTACTATAAGATCGTAAAGAGTCTTAATGAATAAAACCTCCAAAAAATCGATTTTGATGGTGCTCATATTTAAATCATATATCTGTGAAACACCCACTTTGATATACATAATACATATACTGAACTGCCAACGCTTTTATCACTATACGTTCTTGTACTACTTGGTTTTCGGAAATTATATTTTTTCATAGTAGTAATGTGTACCTATAAAGTAAGTTTCGAAGGTTTTCTGAGATTGAAAACGTTGAAATATTGAAAGCACCGTACTTATACTAAATAAATGCACTATTACTGATAACCATAGCTTAGCTACCCAAACAACATGTATTCATAAACTAAGAAACGTACTACACAGTTACTGTTTGACGCAAAAAAAAAACAATTCAATTTTTTAAACATTTAATTTTTTTTAAACATCAAAAGTTTCAAAAGAAATATATACCAAATGTCTTCATATATAAATTCTAAACGAAGACATTAGCAGGTATAATCTATTTTCTATTATAATCTATTTTACAGGGAGGAGAGATCTAAATCAGACGTGGTCAACTGTTTTACATTAATAAATTATTTATATTATTGAAGTATGTTAAAAAAATTTAAACCAAAAAATACAAATGCAGAAGAAGCATAATTAATATGCATAGCTTGCATGGTACAATGAATACAGAAGGTATGATATTGCGCATGACATTTGACAGCTGGCCCAGGAGTGTGACGTAGTCAAGACCGCTCGAACCACCTCGAACCCATTATTACAGCTTAACATTTTGAAATTATGGTTAAAAAATGATCAAATTTTTTTTTAAATGTTTTGTTTTGGTTATAATTGAATAAAAAATATATTTTCAGTAGCATAAAACCTTTACTTTTCCTAGGGATTCAGGCGAAATATTTATTTTTGTTTTCATACATATACTAATAATATAAGCTTTTTTTCTGTATGCAAATCCTTTGAAATTTAAAAATTTTCTGCAGAGAAAATACTGTGAATAGGTAAATAGTAGTAGATTTGCGTATTCGGTTTCACTGTCACTCATTTCCCAGCAGTTTTACTGAAATAAAAACAAAATAGATTACAATAAAGAAAAATCTGTTTTACAATTGAATATGGTATTTTAGATGAGTTATAATGAAATTTAGTAAAATAAAAAATATACGCATTACTATAACCTACCGATTATTATATGCAAAATTTACTTATCAAACAATATAATAATATGAAAATACGGCACAAATAAGTTCAAACGCAAAACACAATAAATATCGACTTCAAACGACTTTACACCGGCAAGACACAAGGCTTGTATAAAAACAAAAGTTCGACGATAATATCGGTTATCTGCAAATTGCAAGTTATGAGATAATAAATATATTTTAAAGTAACTTAATACTGACTGAGTCATTTATTTTATAATAGAAAAATAATTTAGATATATGCTTACATATGTCTCTTTATACAAATATATACACGTCGCAAGTGAACATTCCACATCTTTATGAACCATCGCTGTTAAAAATAGGTGCTTTTAAAAACATTTGGATAAACTGAGTGATGTGCATAGTTATGCAACTAGAAAAAACTCCATTATAATATCTTTCATTTTATAGATTAACGAAGACCCAGAATTCATAAGAATATATCAGTTAAAGCTTTTTAACATGTTACTGCAAAATTGTTGTTATTTTTTTAGACAGCAACCTTAAATGGTTCTTTCATATCTATTTGTTAAGTAAGAAACTAGCCTCAGCCTGCTATGCAATTTGCAATAAGAACTGTTTCGGAAGAAATCAATTTAGCATCTTCCAGAATAAGATATTTTTCTTTGTTAAATCATGTTATCATTATTAAAATATATAATGTTATCATTATTATAAACATTACCAAGATAATTTTATGTTTGAATATTACAAAATATGTCATTTAAAATGTTGTGCAATATTGTGTGACCTCACTACACTACAATATTCGATGGCCAGCTAGCTCATCCGATTTAAATAAAGTTGACTGTATCATTATTTATTTTGATTTTGTGTTTTGTTCAGTAGGTATATACGTACAAATTTTGTGTACCTTCATTACCAGTTTTTTGTATCTTTTTAAACATCTGAAATATCGAACTCTGGAGTATAAGTTAATTAACCTGCACGTACGTGTAATAAAAGATAATTAAAACTTGTTTTATAAACGATATCTATGTTAACAAAATAACTGTACCAAAAATCAATAAATTTAGATTAACTTCAAAATTTTATTTATGATTAAAATATTATAATAACATACTTTTATCATCTCTTTATAATTACTATAATTAAATTAGCCAAATTATATAAAAAACTTAAAATCAAAAGTCTTTCCTATACTACATTCAAATGTTGCCTGAATAAGCGTTCTTGACTACGTCATGCGCGAAAGCGAACCGGTTTTGGAACATTATGTATCATACCTTGTGTATTCATTGTACCATGCATAGCTTGTATACTAAGGCTCGAAAAACACTCAATTTATTATAAGTCTCAATTTATAGACATATTAGGTCTCCTAAACGGATGTTCCGAATTATAAAAAATCAGAGATACACTCATTTTACCATATGAAGATTTAAAATTAGATTCTTTGTAACGTTGCCAGATTTACCATATGTTTGGTCTTTTAATCAGTTTGGTTTTCTACATACAACACTCTGTATATTGTAACTTTATTGAAATCCCCATATCTTGTAAAGGAACTTAACGCAGTTCTCCTCAGTTACAATTTTATTCATCATTACCTCACTAAACTGTAATCTGCGTTCTTAATCATTTTCGTTTAATTCTTGCAACAACTGGATTTTGTAGAGTTTAAATGAATACTTATGTAATACACGTAAGGCTGAAGAATGGCCTACATTATGTATTTGTGCAGCTCTGCGTGAGGATATACGTCGATCTTCAACAAAACTCTCCATTAAGTCTTAAGTTTTATTGTAATTTATAACAACACTAGAAATCCTAATGTTTACCACTGTGCTTTCTACAAGTTGTAAAGCAGACAGATTGATAAATTAGTCGACAAGGGAATCAATAATTTTCACATGCCGTTCATCATGTCAAAAATTCTTAATGAATTTAGTTTCTAATACTCAAAACCGAGTAAAGAACTAAAACAGAAAGACGGTATTAGATTTAATTTCAATAAAGGGCATCCACCAGCCGCTTATACGTATTTCAACATCATTAGGTATCATCAGAACGACAGATGCCCTGCATTGAAATTAAATCTAATACCGTCTTTCTCTAATTTATAACAGTTTACTCGTTGGGTTTCCTCAAAGAGCTTTACAATTTTTTGTACCGTCGCCTTATGGATACGAGAATGTTTTCGAAAAGTATCATTGAACAAGTTGGCTGCTTCACTATGAAATCTTTTTCTATCGCCGTAGGTAGGCCCTTATTATTAAAACAGTAATTCGCTCTTTTTCATTATTAAAAACATCCATGTACAGCTTTTAAAAACACATAAAACAACTGTCAACACAATTTATTTTATAAAACCTTTCAATAAACGTCAAGTTATCGTTAGTTTTATGAATTAATGTCTACTGAATTACTTCAAAACTATTTGGCACAGAAGTTTTATTTATTTAAAAATTTTGTGACTAGATAAAGTACCAAGTGTTACATATGGTTAAACTCGTATTGAAATGGGGATTTTAATAATAATCCAATACACAATGTTGTATTTAAAAAACCAGAGTGGCTAATAATATTAGAAAACTGGTTAATATGGCAACATTGTAAGCATTTAATTTGAAACCTCCACATTGCAGAATTAGCTGTATCCTGGTTTTTGTACGATTCAGACCATCCATTTAAGATCTGATTAGGAGTTTCCAGGCAATTCCCGGGTTTTCGGTGTGTTATAAATAAAAGACTTAATTATTTCTTAAAAGTTTAGCCTATTTGCCATTTTCAATAGGCACTTTAATTATTTAAATATTAAATAATATGCTTATTTTGATAGTTTAACATGGAATCATCATTGGACGCACCAACACACGCTAAGTAAATACCAAGTAACTTGTTTAAACAATTTAAAATAAATATTTATTTTGCAAAATTTAACTTTTTTGCTTATTATTATTAGTCGAAAAGATTATGGAATGGTAGGTTACCTAAATATTTATGTATTATAGTTATAAATATCTTTTAAAAATAAATTCTTGAAATATTTTTATTATTTTTACAATTACCTACTTTTCTTGACTGAAAACATGACAAATATATTTTAAACAAATTAATTGGTACACAACGTATATATAATTAACATATTACAATTTACATACTTAATTTTACTACTTTTATTTATAATTATACAAAATTTATAACAATTAATTTGTGTAAAATATATTTGTAATGTTTTTGAGAAAAAGTACTTGTAAAAATATTAAGCATAATTTATTTTTTTGTAATATTTATTGTTAAAAGATATTATTTATAACTATAATACATAAATATTTAAGTTGCTTATCATTTCATAACAGTTCTACTAATAATAATGAGAAAAAGGTAAAATTTTGCAAGATAAATATTTATTTTAAATTGTGCAACGTATTTTGGTGGCCAAGTATTTTAATTGTTCAGTAAAGCTATTGATTTTTCCTCAGTAGTATTGAATTAGTCATTGTTATATATAAATAATCACTTAATGAAATTATATACTTTCGTTATGTAGAAAAAAGATGTTTTAGTAAAAGCTTCAAACAGTAACTATGAAAAACAGTTCGGTAAATAGTATTATATATTAAAACTATATGTTATTATTATATTCACCTAAATCTATGACATTTAAGTAATTTTAAATATCAAAATATTGTTTTTATATTATTGTATTAAATTTATTATCAAAACTTATTTATTATTGTAATATAAATATTTATTTACGTTATTTGTACTTATGAATATTGTATTATAAACCCTATGTACATTTTCTGTAGATACCTTCAAATATAAATGTAATTAAATCTAACCTTGTTTTAATGAAATCTTTATTTAGGATGTATCATCATCAGTGGCATTACAGCTCGTTATGAGCCAAAGCCTTCTTCAGACCAATCTTCCATTCGCCCCTGTCTCTGGCAACTCTTCTTCATGCTTTAACTCCGACGGATTCTCTATGTTATCTTGGTACCTAAGTTGTGGTCTTCCTCTGGCTCGTCTTTCCACTGGTCCTCTTCGGTCGAAAATTTTTCTGATCGTTGCATCTTCATCTCGCCTAATTACATATTCTATCCATTGAAGGCGTGCTAATTTAATACGTTTTACAACGTCAGGTTTCCCAAAACGTCTGTATAACTCAAAGTTGTAGCGCCTACGCCACAAACCCTGTTCTTGGACTCCTCCATATATTTTCCTTAGAATTTTTCTCTCGAAACTTTTAAGCAATTCTTGGTCGTTCTGTGTAAGTGACCACATTCCTGACCTGTATGTTAAAACTGGCCTTATTAGTGTTTTATATATGGTAACTTTAATTTTTCTGGGTAGTTTTGGGGCCATCTGTTTCCTTAAGCCATAATAGCACTTATTGGCAAGCACTATTCTTCTTTAAATTTCTTCGCTGACATTATTGTCTTTGGTCAGCAGCGAGCCCAGATCATCAATTAATAGTCTAGGTATCTGGTTGCCTGTTCTAGTACAATACTTGGTTTTCTGTGCGTTTATTTTTAATCCCATTCTCAGTCTCAGTACACTGAGAATGGAATTTAGGAAGGATAACTTGGGGGAAATTAGAAGTTTGCAAATATTTTGTGCAAAGTATATGTCCAAAATACCAATAGCTGTCCTAAAGTTCTTGTTTTTATCTCGAACATCACCATCACAAGTATCCTTGCATTTATCCTTATGCAGTTTCTATATAAATTTACTAGGTGATCTGATAAGTAATATGTTTTTGATATAGTCTTCTTTTAGCCAATACAAAGATTCCAGCGTACTCGCTTCGGCGGTACATATACTAAAATTGGAACGATATAGAGAAGATTAGCATGGACCCTGTGCGAGGATGACACGCAAAATCGTGAAGCATTCCTCATTTTTTACCTTAAAAACTGGGTTTACCTTATCTACAGAACTGCTTACTATTCTGATGAAGAAAACTTCTACAGCATACACTCACCTACAATAGTATACGCACAGGCGAGACCACAGCTATATTAAAAGCCTTAACTTTTTTCAGAACGAGTAACACGATGAAGTGCGTAATCATTGCAGATTCGCTTAATGCGTTATTGAAATTAAAGCAAATTTATGCAAGAAATCATATTATACAAGCAATAAAAAATGAATTAGAAATACTTTATTCCATGGGAAAGGACGCATCTTTCATTTGGGTACCATCACACACTGGAATCTGGGGAAATGGAAAAGCAGATCAACTAGCAACTGCAAGCCGTATTAATTTAGAAGATACTATAAAAATTACAAAATATCCTTATAGTGACACGAAACATCTGATTAAAGTTCATTGCAATAACATTTGGCAACATTACTGGGAAAATTCAGCAACCAAATTAAACCCAATATGCCCAAAGGTGAACAGCTCTTTAAATAACCCCACAAGTAGACGAGATCAAGTAATAATAAACCGTTTAAGAATTTGTGTGTGACTGCTGTCATGCAATATGTCAGTAATAATACAATTGACTAGTCTGATCTTTGTTTCAAATCCGAATATATTCTTACTTGACTTTCTATTAGTCCGGCTAATCTGGATTATTTTTGTCATATTTATTGTGACATTCACATGTGAAGTGAATGTCAGTACATTGTCAAGTACTACTCTTATATACTGAGCTTCAGTTGACCATTCTCTTTCAGTATCGAATATTTCGGCTTGTTGATTTGGGTTTTGGGTTCGTTTCAATCTCTTTCTAAGCATATTTTCATTGCTTCTATTTTGTATTTGGTAGTGTAGAATATACCATTTTCACCATGTAAGTAGCGCATTAATTCCTTCTACTTTCCATTAGAATTTTCAATTATTTCCATAGACATGGTTTGTTTGGATACAACTTGTAATCCTAGTTAAATTTAATTCAAATCCGTTAATTACCAACGTAATTCAGGTCTATGCCCCAGCATCATCCACTGAAGAAGATAATGTAGATGCATTTTACAAAGATCTTACTGATGCTGTAAATCTTGTTAAAGCAGCAGAAACTACCATAGTCCTCGTAGATTTTAACGCCAAAGTCGGCAAAGGACGCTGTTTGAATATTGTGGTGAATCATGGCTTGGGAAATAAAAATGAACGTGGAGATCGACTTGTTTAGTTCTGCCAGGAACACGATTTCATTATATTGAATACTCACTTCAAATTACCAGCGAGAAACCTCTACACCTGGAAATCAAACGCAGAATCAGAGAATAAAATTACTACGAACCAAATCGACTTCATTCTAATAAAAATCGATTTAGAAACTTCATAAAATCACCAAAAACAAGCAAAAATTTGAAACAATTAAGATTATAAGATGATCAAAAAGAAGTCTCCCAAAAATATTGATATATCCCAACCACAAGACGAGAAATTTAAGGAAACGGTGCAAAGACAACTGAACGAAAATTTAATTTGGGAAATGAGAATAGAATGTCGATGAGAGCTTAAAAAAAATTATAACAACAGTTAAGGAAAATTGATATTTGAAATAGAGGACAAACTTAAAGAATGGGAAAATTACACTACGAACCTATTCGAAGACGATAGGATTAGTTCACCTCCGGATATTACTAACTGCGACGGACCGCTAATGACACGCTCTGAAGTAACACAAGCGTTTTGGTCATTGAAAATTTTTTTCTCATAAAAAATTGGCAAATCGAGAGGTCCTGATGAAATTCCAAGTGAAATATACAAGCTTATAAATTATAGCAATGTTTTAGAGACTATAACTTTGTTTTTTAATACCATTTATACCAGCGGACACCTACCTGATGAATATAAATGTAAATAGTACCAAACTTGAGCAAGTTGATCAAATTGTTTACCTTTGATATCAGTTAATCTGTAATTCAGAGCGTCATGGTGAAATTAGATCCAGAATTGAGCAGAGCAGAGCCGCTTTTAGAAGGATGTCCAAGGTATTATGTAACAGAGACCTAAAATTGGCATTGACAGGTCCCAAATATAGATTGCTACAAAATATTATGCAAAGGAAAATAGCAGGCAAACGCAGTCCAGGACGAAGAAAGACTTCGTGGATGAAGAACTTGCGAGATTGGTATGGTATTGACACAAGCATGCCATTTAGGGTGGCAGTGAATAAAATTAAGATAGCTATGATGGTAACCAACGTGCTGAAAGGACATGGTACATGAAGAAGAAGATGTACTCTTTCTTTCAATTGCTTTTATGTTCCGTAAGTCTTTGTTTTACTTCGTGGTTTAACCTGCCAAATGTTTATTTTCTTGATTTCCAATTCTGTTTGCTCGCATATATATTCTATTTATTATCTCAAGAGATTTTTTAGCTCTTCGTTTATTACTCAGAATCTGTCACTTATTGTTAGGGTTTCTTCTATAGTTGTATTTCTGTTTCATGCATTCTTACCATATCTTCGAATTCCAGTACCTTTCTTTCTACTTCTTCTGTGGTGGGAATCTCCGTCATGTTTGCGATATTTTTACCCATTATTCCTCTGATAGTTGGCTACTTTATGGATCTTTTAATACACCTGGGGATTATCTGCTTAATATTACGGTCATTTTAGGTGGGATATCTTGCATTCATGTCTCCTACAATTATGGGGAATTCTTCTGCATGTATCACGAGATCTTATCACTATTCCAGTTACTATAAAATGTTAAGATCTTCAAATGTTTTTTCCCTATGCAGAATTTTCTATTCCTTACTCTCTATTGTAAAGCGTGTTAATTCTCTTTTATGTATAAAGCTATCTTCAAGTTTTTTCGAGTTCATCTTTTGATGTGTTCACTGTTTACACAAGAAGCTTGTTTGGCAACTTGGTCTGCTTTTTCATTAGCGGAGATGCCGATATGGGATGGTAGCCAGATGATAGTGAAATTTACACTAGTAAGTCCTATGAATTTCTTGAACTAAGGATATTTCTAGTATCGCATAGAGTTCTCCGGTGTATACGCTGCATAAATTTGGTAATAAAGATGATTCTATTATTTCATCACATGTGGTAACGGCACATCCAATGACTCCTTCGCTTTTGGAGGCATCTGTATACAAATTTTTTTGGGATTGGTTCCTGTTTATGAAGCGTTATCTTTTAGAAGGCTTGAGGTTTTGTGTTTACTACATACTAAAAGAGAAGTGATTGAATGTGGAATTTGTCTATTCCAAGTAGGAGTGTCCGCGATTGGAAAAGGATGTGTTTTAGTAAGGTCGAGTTAATTTCTGGATATCTATTATTGATTGGATTCATTGCGTGGTCTCCGGAGCGATTTTGATATAATTAAAAGATAGACTAGATTTGATGGATTTGCGGATACGGAAGCAAAGGAAGATTGTGGAAGATACTCCCGTCGAATCAAGGGAGGTGGTTCATTAGACTCGCAGTAAAGGCTGTCTATTGGACTAGATTTAAAAGCGCCTAAGCAAAGACGAATGGAAGTGTTTTGTACAAAGTTCAGTAGCTTTTCTTTAGCAAAGTCATATTTTGATGCAGACGTATATATAAAGTCCAGTTTTGAGCAGATTAAAGCTCTCTATATATATTAAGATGGTTTTGTGCGCACCCCACACGTTCAACCGAGTTTTTTGTGTGATGCAATGGAGTTCCGTTAAGGGTGATAATTGGACCTTGACTGCAGGCTCTTTTGCTAAACTTTATTAATTTTGATTTAGTGGTTGAAAGAGCCTAGTCAGTTTTTTTAACCATTCGCTAAGTTGATTTGCGGCAGTCTGGAGCACGTTATATGTGGCGATTGTATTTTTTCCCTGACAATATAAAATAAGGTCATCTGAGTATATTAAGTTCTTGACTAGTGGACAAATACTCGAACAAATATTATTTATTGCAAGAAGTGTTGTACTGAGTATTGTACTTGTGTTTGTAATAGCACTAATTTGTCAAGAGTTGAACGGTGACGTCTGTTCGAGTTCAGATCTAAATTTCCATGCAAAACATTCAACCATGATTTGAGCAATTATTTGGTTATCTGTTATAACTTTTCCCTTTAGTGATATTGCTGGAATTTTTGAAGGAGTTTTATGACCTTTCATTTATCTTAATTTTGTCCAAACTTGAGATGGTAGAGTATCACTAGTAAGTATAGAAACAAAATTTTTTCAGTGTTTTTTGTTTTTTTTAAGGGCATATTTCGCTTTGTCTCTTAGCTTTTTGAAACAGATCAGGTTTTCTTGACTTTTGCTCTTTCCATATCTGTTGAGGGCCATTTTGCATTGACGTACAGTTAGTTGACGTTTTGATTTCCACCGTGGTACTGCTTTTTAGAGAGGCATATCGTTATTTTTTTTATATGATTTTCTGCAGCCTTAATAATGCAGTTATTAAGGAGAATGATTGCCTCGTCTATATCTTCCGACTGTTGGAGTATTAAAAGATGGTGTTTTTTTGGGTGCTAGTCTGAAAATTATTCCAGTCTGCTTTAGCGATATTTCATTTAGTAATGGTGCAAAAAACTGTATTGCTGTTTGTTATGACTATCGGGAAGTGATTACTATCAGACAAGCTATCTAAAGTATCACATGAGAGAGAATCGTCAGACTTGGGATCACATATGCTTAGATCGATAGAAGAGTAAGTTCCTGACGCAATGTTATGCTCCACTCTTCATCAGATAAGCATTATTACAACTTAATACGGTCTCTATGGGTTTTCCTCTATCAAATGTTTTCTTTGAGCCCCACATAGTATTATGAGCGTTAAAGTCTTCAAACTATAAAAGGGCTGAGTAGTTAGCGAATTAAATCATCTAACTAGGTCTCTGTTTAGTTGTAATTTGGTGGAATAAATGTACTGCATATGGTTAGTTTGTCGGGACACTAGACAGTTATTGCTATGGCCTCCAAATTGGTAGTTGGGATATAATGTAAAGAAAATCAATCTTTACACACAAAGATAGATGTTCCTCCACTTGCTCTTGTAAAGATTGTCCAAAGAGAATGATAACCTACAAAATTTTTGAAGAAGGATTCTCAAGGAAAAGGTGGTATAAAAATATTTTGGATTATTTATGTATTTGAGATTTTGAATGGAAAGAAATAGAGGCCTTAAAAAAGAATACAAGTAGATAAAAATCGTATACACATAAGGCAGACGGAAGATAAACTAATGAAATAAAATTGTATTGTAAATGACAAATAATATAGTTAATGATATAAAAATATAATAAATATAGTTAAAAGCTTCCATTGTTTTTTAAGCAAAAATGATAAATACATAATCCTGCATGGACTATTTCTGGAAAGATGCCAGTCCAACCCTGTCTAATGTTTTTAAAGCGACCTCTACCGTTCAGCTCTTCAATAATTTGAATTGGTAGTGCAGTTTTCTAGACTAAAAAATATAAAATAAATGAAAAAATGAATTATATCAATATATTAAAATTATAATTATTATTATTATTCATTTAATAAAAACATAAGCAGGTATATTATATTTCACGTATTTAGTGTGTTCTATATATATTTCTGTATACTATTTCTGTTATGGACATCTGTGTGTGCTAAAGTAAAGTAGCAAAACGTAGATCTCTACAAAGAAATTTACAAACAGAAGGAATTATTATTATAGTTGTAGGCAGTCAACAACAGATGACCTAATTGAAGTTAACTTTAGATCTACCAGGTAGAGCTGGAATAGACAATTAGTTGAGGTGAGTAATTGAGTAAAATCAAGCCGTCACCATCACATCTGATTGTCAAATGTTGGGCTGCTCCAAATTTTCACGTGATCAATTCTAGTTGTCCTGTTTTTACAGTAATTACAAGGAATTTTCCCAAAATGAGTGCGAGTAAAAGTGGATTGTTCTTTCTAGCAACATTTTTTATATTTAGTTTAGTTCAGTCTACAGAATTTGTCCCATGTTTCATTTGGTCAAATAAAAGGTACTAGTATTTTTGTTTTTATTGCTTCAATTTTGGCCTTTTGCCACTTTTTTAATGTTTATTATTAAGGCTTTAGACACTAATCAATGTTTTAAATGTATTACTGAAGTATTTTAATGAATTGAGTCTCTTTTGAGAAGTGATTTGATCATATGATTTTACCACTAAAACCTCATGACTTACTGGGCTAAACTCATTTTTTTAACTTTTCAGAACCAACGAGCACATTCCCGCATTAAATAAAGTTAGTCAAGACATTTTTAAAGAAAATATAGAGCAATACTTGAAAGATGATCCATTGATAGTCTTATTTGCTGAACAAACTGTAAGTATTATTTAACTTTACCTTGAGAATTCACAGATATTGGGCCCCAACTTGATTGTTTAATGTCCCACAAATAAATCATTATAAATTTTTTAGCAATAAAAGCACCAAAATTTCAAGTATATATATTATGTAGTTGAATTTACAGTTGTTTAGTCTTTTTGTCAGTCTTTACTAATTAACTGAACACTCAATAACTTAGGAACTCAAAATTAGGTAGATTATAAGGAATAAAATGTAAACACCTTAGTAAGGATTTCAGATTACCTCTTTTTATAAAATAAGAAGCAATAAATTTAAGTCACTTCGGGTAAATATATGTCTGAACAAACTTTTTTAAATTATGAACCTTAACAAATTGAGAAATGTTATTTCTTAAATAATGAAACTTTGGGATCCATTTTACTCTAACTTAAAATAATATTTGAAGCAATACAAGTTTTTTCACCTTTCTACATTGTACTACATAGCTCGCAATTTCCTAAAGTATGTGATACCTTTGACTGATGAAGTCAACAGACTTCATCACTTTCTTGAACTGTATACTCACATAAACATAATAATTTGTATTAATTCTCCATCACTTTCTTGAACGTTATACTTACATAAACATGACAGTCTTTCTACATACAGAGTGATCAAAAAAGTTGACCATCAGGTGTAGCAATTATCTAGATAAAACATTTTTCGTAACAACTTTTATCTATGTTATTTTTCTTATCGTTCCTTTATCTAATTTGTAAAAAACTTTTTTTGCAGTTAAGTCCAGAAGATTTTGCTCAAAAGGATGAGAGAGGTTTAACATACTCCAACTTAGCGAAACTTGCAAAATCATTGAAAGTTTCTTATTTACCATATGTACAAAACCCCATCAAGGCTTTAAAACATCTGGATGTTACAGTTACTGAAGTTCCTCTTGATAAGTTTGGTAAAAACTTTGAAATTCCAGAGACTGATATACTTATTGTTAACCTTAACGATGCTAAGGATTCTGAAAGCCGAACAGATATGTTGAAAAGGCATGGTGAGTGATTTTTTGTATTATGTACTTAATACATTTACAATCCCAGTTTTTTATTACAAAAAGTTACTTTGACATATGACATGTTATTGTTAGAGATAACAATGTAATGTATTTATATTATTAATGTTTAAAAGTTGATGTAAAGGAAAGGGGTGGCCCAGTGCTGGTTGTGGGAGGCACAAAAGCATTGTCTGTGCAAATTAAATTGTCTACAACTTCATTCTTATTACTTTTTATCATAAAATAGAAAATACATAAGTTACAAACAAAAATAACTAAAAACTTTGGAACAAATTTTCTTTTGGGCTGTATAACTTTTTTTGTGGTAATTTTACAAAAAAAAAATGAGATCACAGCAATATTATAGATAATTTTCAAAGAAACTACAAATAATTTCATCAATTTTTCTGGGTTTTACAGCGCTCCAAAGTTGAACTGGTTCTGGATTACTTGTCAGAATACTATAAAAATGAACCATTAGACTTAGTTTTCTATTACATATGTTTTATTCATATCATATCATTTTAATTCAATTATCATTTTCTTAACATTATTCCTGTGTTATTATTAATTTATTATTGAAAGTTTCCTCCACCACAAAACTTATTATTATTAATTATCTTAAGATAAATTTCTTAGTAATGAAAAGAACAAAACAAACTTTAGACCTTCCCAAAACGGGTATTTAATTTAGGTACCTAACAACCTGAAAAATAGTAATTTTCATATAAGTTTTCTGGCCTCTAAAGTGTGTATTTTCGCTTTTTTGAGATTTTAAATTGTTTATAACTTGAAAACTATTAACTTTAGATAAAAATGAAAAGTGACTTTTTTTATTTAAAATGATACAAGAAAATTTGATAAAATATTAATGTTAATAATATTTATGATTGGAATAGATTAGGGATCTAGGAGCCACTTTTAAGTTTTTGGGCCAGTGTGTGTTATGAACTCAGTGCAAGTCTAGTGCATTAAAAAGTTCCTCGGTCCTTATTTGCCTCATGATTGAAAATCTTTTTGCTGATGTACAGTTTTGATCTTTTTGAGCTGATATCACACTTCAGTATGAACTTTTTCTATGACTGGTTTGGAGAGCCGTGCAATGTGTTTCGGTATATCGTTTGGATTTAATGATGAAAAGTTAATTGTCAGAATGTTAGTGCTGTTTCAGTAGGTTCTAGGCAGTGTGACTGCTATGCGTGAAGTCCAAGTTTTTGAGAGTTTCCCTCCACCTGGTGGTTCTTGCAGACTTCAGAGACTCTAGTGCTGTTCACCTATGTTTGGGTCTCTGGTTTACTCTTACTGGTCATACAGGTCTTTTCATTATTCGATCTTTTGTAGGTTTCTACTATAGGATCGATATGTCAGATATCATTCTCCAATTGAGCTTCAAACTTATCTCAGTTTATCTTACGAAAGTTCCATTTAAGCAGAGCAATTGAGTTTATAATAGGAATAGTAATGCCCATAGTTGTTAGTACTGACCTATGCTGCAATTTTGGGAAATTATCAAGAACTTCTGGTGGCATGGTAATGGCAATTGTCTTTGGTGGATATGATCTGAGTTGCAGCCTTTTTGCTATCTAGCAGAAAAAAGGTAGACTCGTGTTTTGCATTGTGTGAAAGTTTAAGATGTTTGAGCTTCACGCATTTAATTACTTGTTCACCTTTGAGTTTGCATTGGTTATAGCCCCACGCATTGTGATGACTATTCAAGTTCAAGTTATTTGTTAATATACAATAAAATACTTACATATGTCAAAGAATAGTATAAAATATTGGTTCACAAAAATGAGTAGAAAGTATAACATCCCTAACATATTATAAACATAAGGCATAATATAAAATAATGCATTCATTAGTTAAGACAAACATTACACTCTGGCTTCCCAGGTATAAACAGAATAGGGTTCATCAATCCATAACCCAATTCCAAACTGCTATAAAATGTCTGACTGATGAGAAAATTATTGATTCTTTTTTTAAATTATAAATTTGGTAATTCAGTAATTGCAGAAGGTAGTTTGTTGTACAATGTTAGACCATAAAAGTTTGGTCTGTCTCTACTTCTTTGAAGCCTGGTGTAGGACAGCATTAAGGCATGCATATTCCTGGTTTCATATCGGTGTACATCCTCATGCCTTTGATGACAATCTTAATTTTGTTTTAAATAAACAATACTATCTAGAATAAATAGTGAAGATAACCTAAGGTTATAAGTAAGACGCTGCACCTAGCTAAGTAATTTAAACTCCAAAGAAATCTTTAATTAATACAGGTAAGGTTTTAATATTTCATTGATATTCAAATTCTACTTTTCAATGTCTTTAATAAAGTATTATTATTAGGCATCAGTGAATAAATTGTTTTTATGATTAGAATTATATCCTATTTATACTACTATTCTGTTCTTACTCACTTACATAGTCATTCTTTTCCAAATTTAACCTACCTGTTGGTTTATCTTTACTAGATTTGTTGTTAATATTTTCAACTGTCTTGGTGCAAATGACCTACTGTTATCTACAACCTCACTAATGGTTTTAGCTATAAGTGTTTGTGTAGGCTGCATATTCTGTAATGCAGGCATTAATATGAGTTCACTTTTTTCTTTCTTTGTCGGTAATTACTGTTTGTTGTTGGATCTGTGGTTTTTTCAGACACATTTTTTTATAAAAAAAGTTGATTCTTTGCAATAATAAGCTATTATTTTCTTTTAGAATACCATTTTTATTTTCCATTTCAGCAATTAGTCGTTTAAGCAACAACTTATTTTCTAACTTTAATAGATTTTGGTTGTCTTCTGATGCCTTTACTTCATTAAAGTTCTCTTCAGTTTTTTTACAGCATTTTGTCAGATTCTTCTCACAAACTTCTAAACCACCTCTTTTTGTGCAGCTTGAATGAAACCCATTGTAACACAATTTGCACAATACTATTTTAATAAATTGAAAAATTACCTCCATGAACTGAACTATTGAAGTCTGTTGCGTATATTGAAGGATGCGGGAATGAACCTATTGTGCATTACATATTCTGATTTTGTCTATTGCGGATCACGTAATAATAACATAATAATTATGGTATGAAGAGTTTTTGAGATGAGTAAAAGGGGATGGTGTTGGGAGCAATCCCATATTCTGGATGTTTAAGTGAGACTACTAATCTATATCCTGGAATTTGACCTTGGAAAAGCTGAGAGATGCGACATGTGCAAAAGCTGAGAGATGCGACAATTGCAGAACAGTATTCGGAAAACATCACCAACAGGCTAAGAAATCAAAATGTAAATGAAGAAGGCCGGACAGATATAGACTCCTATTGGACCAGAACAATGTAAGACATTGAAGCAGCAGCGAAAGATGAAATAGGAACAGAAATTTGTGCCCATAAAAATCATTGGTTTGACGATGAATGCAAGAATGCAACAAAAGAAAAAATTAAGCCTACAGAAAGATACTTACCCGACGGACTAGAACAATTGTAGAGAATTACCAAACAAAGAGAAGAGAAGAAAAGAGGATACACAAAAGAAAAAAAACGAAACCACTTAAATAAGGAACTTAAATATATAGAAAACCTCAACAGAGAGAAAGAATTCAAGGTAACCACAAGACAAGCTGCATTCTGTAGAAGTCAGAATGGCGAGTTATTAACTACAAGGAAAGATGAATTGAATAGAGATGGGTGGAATATGACCTGACCTGGTGATTTATGACCTAACATCCAGTACAATTTGCTATGTGTTCTCCAAGTTAATCAGCGATCCAGATGGATTCTCAGATATTTTACATCTTTTTTTGTTGCAAGAACTTACCATTTAATGCCACAGATGCACAGGCACCTATTCTTAGGGTGTAGGTGACATGGATAGATTTAATTTCATTTGCTTTAATTCGCCAGCTTTTTAGCTAAGAGGAAATAATATCAAAGTGAGTGCAAGATTTGAGAAGACAGAATCTGTGTGAAATGCCATAACAGTGGTATCATCTGCATATGTTGCAATGGTTATATTTTTGTTAGTGGGAAGATCATATGTGTAAATGATATAGAGGATCGAACAAAGTACACTCCTCTGGCACGCCAGACCTTATTGGGTAGTTGTGGTTTTATCTTGATACCTTACTTGAAAGCGTATATTTTGAAGGTAGGATTTGAAGATAAGGAAAATGTTGTTCAGTAAACTTTTTCTGATTTTGTATAATAATCCATCGTGCCAAACTTTTGTCAGTAGAGTATTCTTAATCTTCAAAGGATTTATACATTTTTTTTTATAACTCGGTGGACGAGTTGTTCGATGGGGGCATGTTTCGCTCTAAATCTAAATTAATGACTGACTAGCGAGACAGCTTTACACCCCATTAGCACATGGTGTAGCAGTTAACAACTCTCCAACATGATTTTAGACTAAAATTCTAAGTGTGCTGAATTCAGCTATATTTATACTACTGAGATCTTTTCTTATTTTAAGATGCTGCTATACCTAAAATTTACGAAGATCTTGCAAAGACTAACGACAATGTATTGGGAATATACACTGCTCATCACACCTCGTGGGTAAGTATCAGTTGTAGATTTAAAATATACATTTAATTATCCATATGATCATCATTTCTTACTGAAGGCAAAAGAATGGGAATATTGTAACTTTTGTGTGAGCTTTGCTGAAATTCTATTACTTTTATTTGATACTATATATGTCCTTTAACTCTTCTTTCTTATTGTAAACTATGTTTAGCACTCCAGTTTAACTTCGGGATACTGTAACAACCCCTCACTTATAATATTAGTTTTTATCCTGAAATGTAGAAATTTCTAGTGTTAATACCACGAAATAACATGCTTTTCTCCTGTAGTTATCCCTTCTTAAGTTAGTCATACCTATTCTATCTTGGCTGTATCGTACTTATGGCTACCAATAAGTCACAAATAGATATTTAGAGTTTACTATTACAAGACGATTATGGACCATTTTCCACAGCTTAAGCTAAGTGCTATTACCTTTTATTTAGTCTGCTCTAAATATCCATGTATGATGTTCTTTTTTCAATTCTGTCATCGCTAATAAGTTTGTCTTATTACTGGAATTATGTATTTTCTAGTATGCTCAAGTCATATTTTGTATTGGTCTGTCCTTTGTAAGCCCAAATCTGTAAAAAGTGAAATAAAAGTCATCATACTTTTTTTACTAAATGAATTTATTATTTAGGTTGTATCTGAAGAAGTTATTAAATCTAGACAAGCAAGATCTTTAATGGAGGTGGAAAACGGTGAAACTGCTAAAGCCGGAGAAAAAGTTGTAGAAAAAGCTGAAGAAATGCCAGACAAATTCTATAATAATACAGCTCTATATCTGTATATCTCAAATGCAACATACATAAAGTAAGAAGTTAGAATGAATTTTTAAAAAGTTTTCTGGAATATTCGTTAAAGCGTCATTTGCAAATATTTTATTTGATTTTAGTAATACAAACGAAGAAAAAGAAGTTAGTCTAACTTATACAGTTGAGAACGCCTCATCGATAATCGTCCTTAACCTTGACTGTGCCGAATTTAAATTGCGGTGAGTATAGTATAAATAATTAAACAAATTAAATGTATATTTTTAATTATTTTGCATGGACGCAACAAGGCCACACTGTAGCGCTATAATTTTTTTAACTATTATATATTGTATGATATGTACGTGGCAATTTTTTTTTATTTAGTGGACGGGAAACCCCCGATCAGTATGTGTATTATAATATAAAAATAAGTCCCTATTTTCCTATGTCACGATATAACTTGAGAACGACTTTACCAATTTCATTTAAAGTTTTCCAATACTGTGTAGAACGTTCTTACGCAAAGAAAATTGAAAATTTCAGGAAATTTAACGATTATTTCAGTATATACTGGATTGTGCAGCGATTAGTATCCCGCCTCACGCGGAGAAACGGTGTTTTTTGCATAAACACATGTAATATAACTACTTAAAATTGTGGCAATTAATGAATTATTAAAGTATCCCAAATTTCAAACAGATTGTCCAAATAGTTTATAAATTATTCAATTTGTTTATCCCGGATAGCGATTATTTAAAAAACTGCGTTTGCTCAAACAGTCACTCTAGAGGTATACTGTATCCAGAAATTTAGTGTCTCATTAAAAAAGTTATTTTAATGACAGCTGTAACACTGAATAATCGCTTGTAAATACTCTATTTTGTATAATTATCACAGCTACCCAAGCTGCCAGGACCGGCATATAGCCAAGTCAACTGTAGGTAAGTATATATAATCAGATCAAATATCATTCAATCGTAATGTCAAAAAACTCTTTTTATAATCATACAAATTTCCCATAATTATTGTATTCTTTTATTAATCATTATTTTAATTCTCAACGAAGAAAATTCGCCTAAAATTATGAAGATCTTAATTTAGTCAAATTGACTGGACCGGCCGTGGAAATTAATAAGTTTTGGGAAAACAGGTAATATCTCAACCAGTAAATTCCAACTGCCAAACCCGTACGATGTTGTACGATGACAAACTAACACTTAAAAGTCTGCTTTCGATGGAATTGGTTGTAAAGTCGTTTGAGTGTTCAGTTTGTGCAAAAAATTAGTTGAGTATTGTTATAAAAGTGTTTATTTTTAAATTTAGAGTGTGTGTTTATAAGAATAACAATATTCCATGCTGGATCAGTCGATGGATGGGTTCCAAATACCTTATCTCTATCAGCTAAAAACGTCAGTGATTCATGTCTCGATTACCATGACAACACAACTTCAGATATATTCAACATCCCTCCCAATAGTGTTATAATTATGGACAATGCAACATATCATAGCAGGCAATTAAATAAAATTCCCAGTTCAAACGATACGAAAATAACAATACAGAATTACTTATATGACAAAGATATTTATTTTCACATAAATAATACTAAGAAGGATTTATTGGATATTTTAAAAAGTTTCTCATTGAAAAAAGAATACTTTTGTGAAAATTGGGCCGAAAATATGGGTCATACGATTTTAAGACTTCCGCCATATTACTGTGTATTTAACCCAATCGAACATAATATCTTGGCATCAACTTACGTCAAGAGTTCGAAGAAGTAATACTTCGCCACATTTAAATGCATCTGTCCTGCAACTAATTGAAAGGGAAGTACTCCACGTTGATGCGAATAGTTGGAAAAATGCAGTCTCGCATATCGTGAAAGCTGAGAATTCATATTTTCCTACATATAATATACAAAATATTATCATCCATTTAAAAGACGACAGTGATAGTGACACAGATTTAACATAATATCTATGTGATGTAATATTTATACTCGTTTTGTGTGTGTGTGTGTGTTTTGTGTTTTATTGGCACTGGTTTTCACTACCAACTGGCCAGTCAACTTCATAATGATTTTTTTAGACTATAACTTATCACTAACTCAGGGGAGTAATGTGTAGTGTCTGTGTTGAGTAAATGTGTTGTTACTTTAGTAAAGTCGACTTCATTGTCTTCACAAAGAGACGCTAATTGTATCCGAACGTCTGCGGTCCCTCCGGTGAGTACCGATTTACTCGTTTTAAAAGGTTTATATTTATTTATGTTGACTTGTTATGTTTAAGTTTTCCGTTTCATGTCTGAAAAAGTTGGCAAAAAATCAATTTTTATTATGTTAAACAAATTGCAAGTGAAATAATAAAACAGTGAAGTGAAAATTAAAATGAATTAATGTAGGTATATAAATATAGCTGAATATGATTATATTTTATATTCCATGTAAGGGAAGAAGTTTTTCAATTATTAGTAAGGTATAAAGTATGCCTGAAAAAGTTGGCAACAAATGGGAAATTTCTTTATTAATAATTTCATGAAAAAAAAAAATTCTTCATTAAAGGTTATACATCACATAGAAATCATTAATCAATAAATCTTATAAAATATTAAGTGGTAGATAGGGAAAACCAAAATTATTAATTAATACTGAAGAAGAATTTTTTTACTGATTTTAAATTTAGATATGCAAGAAAATGTAATTTTAAAATGTTTGTAGCTATTAAAAATTATGTCCAAGTTTAGATTCATGGCCTTCTAATAATTAAATAATACATTTAAAGTAAAAAGTAAATAAAAAAATACTTTTGCATTTGTTGATTTTGTATATCGAATAAGGTAAATTAGAAATGCACCTACAGACAGACACATCATTAAAAGGCCATGAATCTAAATTTAAATATAATTTTTAATTCCTACAACCAAATTAAAATGACATTTTGTCCTGTACCTAAATTTAAAAGCACTTCACTTTTAAGCATAAATCAATGTTTTTGATTTTCGACTTAAAATTTTATAAATTGGATTATTGATTATTGATTTCTATGTAATACAGAAATTTTTATGAAGAATAGTTTTTTTCATGAAATTAATAATAAAGCAATTTCCCATTTGTTGGCAACTTTTTCAGGCATACTTTATACCTTACTAATAATTGAAAAACTTCTTCCCTTACATGGAATATAAAATATAATGATATTCAGCTATATTTATATACCTACATTAATTCATTTTAATTTACACTTCACTGTTTTATTATTTCACTTGCAATTTGTTTAACATAACAAAAATTGATAGATTCGACCGTTGATTCGACCATTCGACCCGAAAATGACCGAAAAAGTCATTTTATGAATTCAATTCAATATTCAATAATAGAAAAACAGATTCTACATACGCACTTCACCTTCTAGATTATAATCATTCTTTTAATGACGAATTTCAAATTCTTCACATTCAAAATAAAGACCTTAAACTATCTTTGTTGGAATCTATGGAAATTAACAAATTAAAAAACACAGATATAATTCTGAAACTTG
Source organism: Diabrotica undecimpunctata (assembly GCF_040954645.1). Classification (NCBI taxonomy): domain Eukaryota; kingdom Metazoa; phylum Arthropoda; class Insecta; order Coleoptera; family Chrysomelidae; genus Diabrotica; species Diabrotica undecimpunctata. The sequence continues at coordinate 23,677,620 of NC_092812.1, forward strand.
AGACAAACAGTTCTCCCCTCCTCAACCTATTTCAATAAAGACTATAAAGTGTAAACGCATACCAAAAATAGATCACTTGAGAAAGGCACTCTGCCGAAACAGCTGTAGTAATAAGATTTTATAATAATTTTTGTGGAAGTTTTGAACACAAAGTTTGCAGTGTTTTATTGTTGCATAATAAAAATTGTTTATTACTTTCAAAATTTGGATATATTTAGTAAAGAATCGACACAGAAAAATATAATAATTAATTCTAATACTCCATCAGTTTATGTATTTTTTCCCTTATTTATCTAGATATTTATTTAAATTAAATATGTAATGTAAATGCAAAATAAAATATAAAATTCGTTAAGCCGGCTCTTTTTACTATTTACCTGAAGAGGCAAATCCCGTTATGGCTTCGACTTTATCAGCGGGATACTTTTATTTTAAATTCTGCATAAGTCAGTTCTTATAATTGTGAATGAACTTTATTTTATAAATCGCAATCGATTCATTAAGGCTTTATTTATAAGGTTTATTAAAAAAACTTTTATTAAATTTATTATTAAAAAACAGTTTGAAAAAGGGCTGACTTATTAGCTTCTAAACATTTATAATTACTTTGATATTTTTTTATGTCACACGGTTGTAAGTATGCTCAATGAAAAGCGGTTGAGAAAGCACACTTTCCAAAAAAAAACAGAACACTCTATAACCGATAATACGAAACAAGCTGAGATATTGCAGTGGACAGTTCTTCCCTCCACTTTTCAATGGTGGTATTGTACGAGTACCATCATTTATAATTCATTTTATTATAATTGCATTTAATGAAGATACATAGCTAATAAGTATAAATAATGTTTTTGTAGTTCACTCCTCCACTTTTCCGTGGCGGTATTATGACTTTTTACTTCTCGGTATATACTATCTATAAAATGGAAAATAAAATTTAGATCTTCATGTGTAATTTGTTCAGTACTCAGCTCTTAATGTTAATAAATAATAGAAACATGAGTTTTAGGGAAAAAAAATGCTATCTTGTTTCCTATTAATCATAGACGGTTTTGTTTTATTTTGGAAAGTGTGCTTTTTCGCCTGCTTTTTATTGAGCTTACTAACAAGCGTCTGAAATAAAAAATGTCAAAGTTGTTAAAATTGTTTATAAGCTGAAAAGTCAGTCCTTTTTTAAACTGTTTTTTAATAACCAATTTAATAAAATGTTGCCGTTTCAAGTGCCATCTCCGCGGCGGAGGTCGGCAATCATCATAGCTATTCGGACTTTTGAGACGGCGGCTCTGAAAAGTTCATTTGATGTACATCCGTACCACTCTCTCAGGTTGCGCAGCCATGACATTCTACGCCTCCCTATGCTTCTCTTTCCTTGGATCTTTCCCTGTATAATCAGTTGGAGCAAGGTGTATTTCTCTCCACGTGTAATATGTCCGAGATATTCTAATTTTCTTGTTTTTATTGAATTTAAAATTTCCATTTCTTTGTTCATCCTTCCCAGAACCTCTTTGTTTGTGACGTGTTCTGTCCATGATATTTTCAGAATTCTTCTGTACACCCACAGCTCAAATGATTCCAGTTTTTTCATTGATGTCGCATTCAAGGTCCAAATTCCATTCCATAAAATAAAGTCGAAAAAACATAGCACCTCGCCAACCTAACTCTTAGTTCCAGTTTTAAATCCCTGGTACATAGAACTCTTCTCATTGTGTTGAAATTTGCTCTAGCCTTTTCTATTCTTATTTTTATCTCCTGATTGTAATCATTTGTGGAGTTAATCATTGTTCCCAGGTATGGATATTTGTCCACTTGTTCGACGTTGGTTTCGTTTATTAGAAGATTCTCGTTATTTCTTTGAGTTTTCGATATTCTCATAAATTTTGTCTTCTTGACATTCATTGTTAGACCATACTCTTTTCCATACTCTGCTATTCTGGTCACCAGTCTCTGAAGATCTTCAATGTTTTCGGCTAAGATCACAGTGTCGTCCGCATATCTAATGTTGTTAATGGGAACTCCATTTACCTTTATTCCAGCTGTTTCACCCTCAAGAGCTTTTTTCAGGACCTCTTCGTAGTAGGCATTGAAAAGAATTGGCGACAATACGCATCCCTGTCTTACTCCACATCTAATTTCAATTTCTTCTGACAGCTGTTCGTTAACACGTACTTTTGCTCGCTGTTTATAGTATAAATTTGATATGATCCTGAGGTCGTTGTAGTCAATCTTCTTTGATTTCAGGACATTCATTAAATGTTTATGTCGTACTTTATCGAATGCTTTATTATAGTCAATAAAACATGCGTATATATCTTGATTGACGTCCAGGCATCTTTGTATTAGTATCTTAAGTGAAAAAAGAGCTTCACGTGTTCCTAGGCCTTTGCGAAAACCAAATTGTGTATTATTAACGTCTATGTCCAGTTTGTAATATATTCGGTTATGGATGACTTTAAGTAGTAACTTTAGCGTATGAGACATTAAGCTAATGGTGCGGTAATTCTCTTGCGTTTTTCTTTTTAGGGAGACAAATAAAAATAGATGTTAACCACTCTTTGGGTAATACGTCTGAACTATAAATTTGGTTCAAGAGTGTCACTAAAACATCAATGTGCTTCTCATCTAGAATTTTTAGGATTTCTATAGGAAGCATATCAGGTCCAGGGCTTTTCCCGCTCTTCATTGTTTTTAATGCGTGCAATATTTCTTCTTTTGTAATATATGGACCTATTTCTTCTGACGTAAGTTCTATGTGCTCCAGATCTCCTCTTTCATCATCGAACAATTCATCGATATATTCTGCCCAACTTTGTATTTTCTCGTCCGTATGTGTTATAGCAGTACCGTGTCTATCCAGAATTGCACAAGTGGGATTTTGTTTTCTTAGTCCTGCCAGTTCTTTCACTTTCTTGTGTAGGTTAAACAGATCATATTTATTTTGAAGGTCTTCGATCTCTTTGCATTGCTCTTCAAAGTATTTTTCTTTTGCCTGCTTTAACGTCTTTCTAATCTCGTGGTTTATCTCTCTGTATTTATTGTTATCCTTGTTTTTAAATTGTCTCCGTTGTTCCATCATATTGAGTATCTCGTCATTCATCCATTCCTCTTTTCTCCTTGAGGAAGTCTTTAGTATTTCTTTACAGGGTTCCAGTAGACAATCTTTTAGTCGATTCCAGTACTCGTCAATATCATTGGTGTTTGTGTTCAATTTGTTGCAGTTCATGTTGGAGGCATTCTTTTACTTTAGGTTCTTTAAGTTTTCTTGTGTCTATTTTAGGGATTCTTTGATGTCTTTTAATATTTTTAAGGGTGAGTGTAATTTTGGCTATAAGTGGATTGTGATCTGAGGCCACGTCTGACCCAAATTTAGTAACTTATAAACCATTCGGTCGATCTATTTGAAATTTAGCACACTTTAATAACTCATTAACTGCCACAATTTTAAGTAGTTATATTACTTGCCATTATGCAAAAAACAAAATTATTACCACTGCAAAAATAAGAGTTTTTTGCAACTATCTTGGTGAATTCTTTATTTATTTTAATTTAGAAACACGCAAATTGAAGAACATTTTAAGATCTACAATTTTTATTTAAACTATTTTTCTCTTAAACTGCATAAGAACCGTTTGATAGGCAAAAAAAATGACTTACTTTTTAAGACTTTTACGTGAAATCAATGATTTTTTCCCAGATAGACTGGTGTATATGTTTATATTTATTACTAGTGTTTTGTACCTTTATTGTAAATCTGATTGTAAAAATCTGGTCTAAAGATATAAAAGGTTTATTCACACAGTTAAAATTTCATCAATCATCGCATTTATTATATTTTTTTAGCATTGAATTCTCAAGTAACGTTAGTGTTGGATACTGGGAGCAAGTGGGTAATATTACAGCAAATACCAACGATGGTGAATTTGAACTCAAATCAACTGCAAGCATCTATGCTCCAAAAGGATTTTCCTATCACTGTGGTGACCAATACTTCTCCAATGATAAATTCAGCATAAAACTACAAGATTTCCAAGTAAGTTCTCCACAAATATACACTACGCGTTTGTGCAATATTAAAAGAATTTTCAAAAGTAGCTTGGTCGTTAGTTGTAGCATAAAAGTGTAAGAATTAACATCTTAAAATATTTTTCTTCGTTACCAAGAATTACCGATATTGCAGTTCACTTAGTCTCTAAGAAACGCATACATATTATGTAACTCTTATTCAAAAATAGCTGATTGGTTTTTAAAGTACAGTCAACCTAGGGTTTGTTAATTTGTTTTTGATACATTCTCAGTGTAACTGCTGCAGTGGAATTATCTAATTTGTATGGCCCAGGTGGCTGTTGTTCAGCGTATATTTTCATATGATTTGTGTAGAAGGTTCTAGCATCAACGGTGGCAAACACTTTTATACCATACTTTTGGGCTTGTTCGGTATTTACCTTCGAAAATTACATTTGTCTCGAAAAGCGAAAAGCAGTTCATCCAAAGTGACGGACTCACCTACAGAATAATAACTTTTACAAGTCTGAACAAATGTGTCAAATGTCTCTCTTATGTGAGCTAATTTATCTGCTCGATTCCTTTTATTCCTAGTATTTTTATCGTCAAAGCGAATAACTCATAGAAGAAATCTAAATCGCCTCTATGCCATAGTCGCAATAAATATTTCGCTTCCGAATCCATCTCGCGCCCAAAATCGCCCAAAAAGCAAACCAAGAAATGCTCGCATTTCCGAAATTGATGTATCTTTGACATCTCGTTTATCTTTGAAATGTATAGAAATAGATGTCCTCATCAGACATAGACTTATCAGATAGTACTAAAAAAAATTTATAAGTATCCTGAACTTGTTATAATATTACACCTACCTACCTGAGTCCAATAATTGAATCACTTGTAAAATACAAAAACACTATAACCGATTACATATATAAGATATATCCACGTTTATTAGCCTAAACCTAAACTAACCTTATATGAGTACTCTGGGAATTACCGCAACAAACACTACCGTCTACTGTTTTTATTCCTATTTACTAACTTTCAAACGTGACTTTAATCCACAGCCGATAGATGGAAGTACATATTTCTAAAAGTTGCATGACCACACGACGGTGGTCTATTAGGACAAAATCATCTATAATTCAACTAAACTAAAAGCTTTTATTTTTGTAAAATATTTAGATAAGTACTTTTTACGGAAAAAACAGATATGTATACTATTTATTTATGTAACAAATAGCCTTTAGTGCATAAACCCCGTCTGATAGACTCGTGTATCGGGGTGTTAAGGAACAAGAGGGATCATCTATTGAAATTTATAGTATTTTTTATTTTAAAAATAATATTATTGTAGTGATGTGTACTCTTTTTTAAAAGTAATATATTTTCAGATTCAACTTTTCTTTGATGAACCGCCCAGTGCTAAATTCGGCGATGCTTATGACTGTGTTGGTTTCACGACTGTTCCAATTTGGTCTGGTTTGTTCGTCACAACAATTTTGTTGATCATTATGTCCATTGGCATCACAATGATGATGGATATTAGAACGATGGATAGATTTGATGATGCCAAGGGCAAAACTATTACTATAATCGCGGAATAATTCTAATCGCTAATTATAAAGCTATTTTGCTAAGCCTGAATCGTTTACTAGTAATATCACAGTTTCTTTATTATACACATTTGTACTAAAGTTACCACAATGACCACTTTATTCTAAAAATGGCTCTCATAATGTATATATACAATGTATTCCATTTAGTTACATAATTGTACCTGTGGTTCATGTATCACATTAATTTACAAATAAATGAATTGTTTTAAATTTTTAACGTTCAATTATTTTGACAGTATTGTCTTTTAATTCAATTAAGCTTTATATTAGTACATATATTTGTATATTTTTCCAGTACCTGACAAAATCTGATTTATGTTTAAAAGATGTGCGCGTGCGCATTAAATGAATCTATTTTATTCCAATAAGCTGTGCAGGGAGTTATATTGACGTGCAAAATTAGACAGTTTTTACTTCAGTCATTATTTAAATTAGTTTTTATTTAGGTCTGGCCTGACAGGGTACCTACTTATTGATTATTCAGTTTCGTCGAGTATCCTTCTATTATCGGATGTTTATGCCCGCACTTTGTGAGCAGCAGCACAGAACATATATGGGTGGTTATATAGAAGCAGATTACGATGTTTTAAGCATAAAATTCGCTTATATGCTCAATCTTTTGGATATATTTTTCTGAATAATTAATGGCAGTAAATACCCCATCTCTATCGCGCATTTTCACAATAGATATATTTATAACATATCTGTGGTAATCATGGAATTGTCAGAAACAAAACAATAAAGAAATTAATAGAAAAATATTACAGAATGGAAGATTTAAGTATCTCTGTACATAGTACTAGACCTGCACTACTTATTGGAACAACATATAAGCTTTATTAAACTGAAACAGTATTCTGAACTATGTACCGCTGAATTTTTCCACAGTTGGTGTAGTGTACTTTATAATAACACCTTTCTTGCTTAGCAATATAAGCTATAAGCGATAACTTATCTCTTAGCCTTCCCCAAATTTAGCTCGGTATTTCACCTGATAAGATCTATATTGGAGGATGATAAGCTATTGTGATAATTCGGCTTTTATATATGTCATCTTATATATGGGTCTTTTTGGGTCTTGTGCTGTAGATCTAACTGCCTATTCTTCTTCTATTTCCCTTGGACCTAAGAATAATTGCCTCTACTAATTCATTAAAATCGTATTTTTATTAACCAGGTTTTTGTAGTGTCCTCAATTTTTACAGCGTATACATGTCGTTTATATCTGTTGTTATAGTTTGAAAACTTATAATAAAAAGTAATTGTCTTCGATTTAGTTGTTAGCTGTACTTTTTTCTAACCTCACCTAGAATTTTATTACTTTTGATGTAACATCCAGTATATTATCATATTTCTCCTTAACTTAAATGTCATTAACTACATCGGGTTATAACTTTCCACATACATATTCAGATTTCAATTGGACATCTACCTATTTTGACCTTTACCAAATTGTACTTTTTCAAATTTTTCTATCTACAGTTATTTCCTTAAATCTTCTCTTCTTTGTTCTATCTTTTGGTGTCCAATAATTAACTTGTTTGGATGCTCAACTTTTACAGCCAGCGTTATTTCAGCTTGTATCATAATGGCTCCATATTTTCTCACATTTCTTTTTTAATAATGTTTCTTATACGCCCCCATCTATAGTTTTTAAAATACCTATCTAAGATATTATTGCTCTCATAATTATATTTTTGCCCACTTTATAAATTGTTGAAAGTCATTATAAGTGTTGCGCTTGTTTGTATTCCTAATGATTTCATAAACGTTGTGAGCTCAAAAAATTGAAGACGTTAATATAAACCGTTGGTGTATTTTGCGTCCCACACCTGAAATAACAGAGACTGAAATTTGTTTCGAATTATAGTCATTGTTTTTAATGACGTTTTTTTGGCAGTAAATAATTATTTCGTGGGAAGAAATTAATGTCGATTTTAATGTATTAACTCTGTCCTAAAACTGCAGTACTCAAATGTTTACCAGTTATGAAATCCTACTTGCGCAGGAAAATTGACCAATAAAAGACAAAATTTTAGGTTTAGAGATTCATGGAACATTTCACAACTGGTAATAAATATGTACAAAGTACTAAACTCAGTAGTTACAAACCTAAGATCCAATAACGTAGAGTTGCCAGAAATCAAACATTTACCAACACCTTCAACAAAATGTTGAGGATAGGTGAATTTTAAGTTGTAGTATGATCACTCTAAATTTTTAATGTGAGTTGTAAATGTAATATTCATGTCTACAATAAAATTAATAAGTGTTAAATGTATTTTCTTATTGTTGAGTACTGTAAGAGCAACATGAAAACACTGAATTGAATCGAATTTTGTCCATGAGATTTAGAAAGTCATCCTTCCTATATACACCATTTACATTATATATGACAATAGTATTTTTATTATCTTTTTGGATTTATATAAACCTAGTGACTTGTTGTTCAAGTAGTAGTACAATAATTGTTACAAAAAATGTAGCCTTGTTAAAAGAAATTAGGGTACTTGAAAAAGCTTCTGGCCTATTTTGTGTGTTAGGTCTTCACTATTGAAAAATACACTAATTTTGTAGGAATGTATCTTGTTTGTTAATTATTTTGTAAATAAAATCACATATACCCCTGTTATTGTATAGTACATATGTTAAAAGTGGCCTTAGTTCTACATTATTTCATGTAATTTCGTATTATTTTCATCCAGTTGTCACATCCAAAGGTGAAGGGCTTAAATATTGTTCATAGTTTAGTAACTTGGTTCTTTATTTGTACATAATATATAAATCAATTCAGTACCATTTAATCTGTTGCCAAACAGTGTAGACTATATATCATCTTAATAAATTATTCTATAGCACCTTTGTATTTATTTTACCTCACCATTCAACCTTTTCTGGCAGTAACGACTCTAACGACAGATCGCGCGACCACACACTATGTGAAATATTAAACGCAGTCGTGTTTATTAATAAAATAAAATCTAATCAAATCGACTGGAATCGAATCAAATAAAATAAATTAAAAACCATCGCTCCATGGGTAGACGATAAGAAAGCTATTATTCCCCTTCTCGGTCACTCCAGGAGTGCCACATCCCGTTTGAGTTAAAAAAAGGCGGATTCGTTATATTCCCCGTGTGAAGGCGGGCCGCTCAAGTAGAAGACCTTCACGGCTTCTCCTGCTTGTCGTAAAAGGCGACTAAATGGAGCAGCTGTCCACTACTCAAATTCCTAACCTTTCCCTGTGTGATAACAAAAACTCCCAACTATCATACGACAAGGCATACAGAAAGCAGCTCACCCGAGTAGATAGGAAGTAGGGTGCAATCAGTCACGGAACTGGTGGAGGAGATGCTTAGGTCGTCAGATCGGTGGAGAACAGTTCAGAGATATGTGAGGAGAACATTGGAGAGAAATAAACAAGAAAAAGCGACCAGAAGGGCGGCAGGGTGCCCAGGAGCAAGCAAGAAGATAAGGCAGAATGAGAAGGGGTGAGATTGAACAGGGAGGAATAGAGGGAGATAACTCAGTTGTAGTCAGAAAGTGCTAGAATGCGTGAATGAGAGATTGGGTGAATGCCGTGCCGATGTTGCAATCAGGGCGATCCGACCGGTAATTCACCGCTGAGGAGGGTGTTTTTTTAGCAGGTAAGTCTCAGGCACTGACGACGATGTTGTCCGAACAACCTTAGCGCGCAGCCTCGGATATCATCGTGACCACGCTGGAGGAGTCGTGCATAACCGAAGCTGGAAGGCGGTTCTGTCCACCTTCTAGGACCGAGGTATGTTTCGAACATTTGGACCACCCCCCTCAGGGGTGTGTAAAAGAAGAACAAAAAAAGATTTCATTATCTGGTATGTACACTAAAAAAACAAATGTTAGGAAGAAATAAGAAAATGATGACAATAGAAAATTGGTGAAGAAATTCGATATTAACCCTTAAATACTGACGCGTGGTCTACCAGACTAAGGCTGTTTTACATATTAAAAATAGATCTCGAACTGAACCGAAATTATCCGACAATAAAAGTTCGGCGTAATCTGTCAGCCGATGGCGATACATCAGTATTAGGGTAACTATTATAAGACGTGGGTTATTTGTTTACTGTTACGTTGTGATAGTCAAAATGAGTAATAAAGCACATTCCTCAAAGAATGAATAGAAATAGAATAGGAAAAAGCTTTATTCTCAGGATTCACAAGTTACACACAAATAAAAATTGTCAATAGAGAGAATGGTGTCAATTACAATTTATAATGGTTGCTGTAACAACCGACAGTTAACATAAAAGTAATATTAAAATATAATGATAATAACAGTGACATTTAGATTCAGATAAGAGCCCTCAGTCTCCCTGCAGGTCAGCTTGAAGGTATTCTTCCACTTTGTACGGTTCAAGGTGTATGAGCAACTGTTGAACAGACTTTCTATATTTATTTATGTCAGTTTCTATTTTGATGCTGTAAGGCAATTTATTAAAGAATTTAATACAGGCATATTCTGTGGTTTTCTCAGATGCTGATAGGCTATGTATTGGTATATTATAGTTTATGAGAGTGAGTCAAAACACACCATTAAAAGATGTCACTAACAAAATTTTAACCTTCCAACTAAATTTTAATATTATATGTTATATTTTATATGTGTGTTTTTAATGTTGAGTGTCATAGCTTTACACAAATAATCTCAACGACTATGTCTTGAAGAAGGAATAAAAGAATTCCGAATGCTCGGCCAAAAGTCAAAAGAGTTTCTATAACATCCCGGCCAAACCTACTGAGTGCAGCCCTAATAAACTGAGTTGTTTGTGTATATATATATAATTCAAGTAATTGTACAAACAGAAACCCTAGATTCTGCACTTTAAAATATTACGATTTAAGCCAACTTGCTTTAATAAAATGTTGATATTAAGAAAGATACAGGGTGTTAAAGTAAAAATTAAAAATTTTATTTTTCGCTATAGATCGCTTTAAATAGGATAAATTATAATTTTATACATACATTAATGTAACTGATAGAGGGCGCCACATATGCCACATGTGTGGCATAGATTTTCGCTTAACATTTTTTCTCTTTAAGTTAGCTTAAGTTAAACATATAATTGTTAGCAACCTCAAAATTTAACCGTTTTCGTGATAATCGCATTTTATAAGTCAGCTGCATAATAATTCTTAGTTGTGATATTTGTGCAGTAGAGCATTGAATACCTGTAGATAAGCATAATTCATAGTTTATTCTTATTAAAACAACTCAAAGATGATAATGTAACATTACAAAATTTTTCTTATGGGTGCTAAATGTCTTATTGGAGAAAATATTCTTCATCTTCTTCTTTAGGTGCCGTGTCCGTATTCAAACGTTGATCGTCATCATGTATACAATTTCCCTTTTCTATCGCTTCTTAAATTTCTATACCTACTGGCGTTGTATTACTTTTTCCCTATTGTCAAATGCTGAAAACCCAAAATATATGGTTTATGTAAGATCGTACACCACCACATTCTAGAGAGAAGGCAGTGACAACATAGTTAAATGTACCTCTTCTGAACGTTGGATTGGTTCGTGGCAGTCATATTCCTTAGCAATGTGGTGAGATATTGATATAATTATTTAATTTATAAAAAATCACAAAAGAATATTGTTTACCCATTTTTATTAGGACAATTAGAAACTAAAGGACAGGTATTAAATAACACATATGTATCTTGTTTTATAATACTTTTGCTACAAATCTAACCTTAAAGACTCAGAATTTTTACAAAAACATCATCGTTGGCGTAATAACCGATATTATTATAAATATAGTAAACACACGGGCAATTTAGTTTAGCATAATATTAGTTCGTTAGTTAATCATAATAGTCCATTTGTTCGATATGTAATTATAGTTACTCGTAAGCTGTAACGTAATCATATAAATAAGTAATGTCATCGATAGGTTATTCCGTGTGTATATAAGTAACCAATGAATGAGATACATCACAGTTTAATACGTTATTTTACCTCTGCGACAAATAAGATGTAGTTTCATAATATACCATAAGATTTGGATATGTATCCAAAAGAACATATTCGTCCATTATACATTATAGCCACCACCTAGCCCAGAATTTATTTCGCTTGATTTTGGTGTATGGGGCGTATTAAAACAACGTGTCTATAAAAATCCCATAAACATTAGCAACCTACTATGAGAAGAAATAAATACTGCAGCAGTTTCTTTAGAACCAATGATGCTATTTAATATGAGATGATTTTTCTGGAATATATTGACAAATGAATTAATGAAAATGGTGGACATATCGAACACTTACTTTAACAAAAAGTTTTTTTATTTAGTTTAATTATTTCTTAATTTGGTTTGTAAACAAAATGTTTTGATTATGATTTTAATTTAACATAAAACATAAAATTTGTAAAGTTTGATGTAAAATCCTATTATTCTGTGTTTTGTCAAATCCTATTATTAATTATCCTGCTGATATATTTATTTTATTTAATATTTCGTTAACTATTAACTTTAGTTGTATTTTAGACCAAAATTTATATTTATTAATATTTTTGTCTATTTTTCCTTCGTTGCCTTTAGTAATTGCTTTAAATCAGAATTATGCAGCTGATTTGTAAATCTGCGATTATCTCTAAAACTGTTGAGTTTTGAAGTTATTAATAAGTATACCTTTTTTTTTGTTAAAATATTGTATCTTTAATATTTTTTATCACAAATACAGGTATCTCAAAGAGAAAAAAAGTTAAGTGCAAATGTATGCTACATATGTGGCATATGTGGCGCCCTCTATCAGCTACATCAAAGTGTGCATCAAATTATAATTTCTCATATCTAAATACACCCAGCTGTAAACTTTTATGCATAAATGTTTACAAACATGAAAGTTATAGCGAAAAATAAAATTTTAAATTTGCACTCTTTAACACTGTTTCTACTGAATCTACTGTTTCTTTTTGTACAATTACTTAAGGACCACCCTGTATATATACATATATATATATACATATATATATATATATATATATATATATATATATATATATATATATATATATATATATATATATATATATATATATATATATATATATATATATGGTGGTGAATCGTCAAACGGGCAATAGGAAACCCAGTGAAAAATTCTAAATTGTTGAATTCCTGCTTCCCTAATTATTTTACACCAAAAGTCAAGAAAAACTATTTGTAGAGGACTGAAACATAGAACAACAAACAAAGCAACTACAAAAAAAGCACTAGACAGCATCTTCGATCTTAATGAGTGTAGAGTTACATACCAGCAGATATCATAGGTCACTATGAATAAAAATAAATTCGCTATAAGATAAAGTTTGATTTATTGACTTAAAGCAGGCATCTGGCTGATTAGAAAATAAACAACTAATCGAATCTTAATTTGCGACATAAGATAAAACAAATATATTAAGATATATAAGCAATAACAAACTAGGCGACTACCAAAATTGCACTACACAGCATCTTCGTTATTATTGAACGCATGGTTATGGTTATGGTGATGGTAGATCGGAGTAGGGCCCAACTGTGAGCCTTTCAGACACTTAGACCTAAATAGTACTAAAGAGCCCTCCAATCACAGGTTTGAGTTCCACAGGCAGAGTAGATGAGCCCTATATTGCCAGGGCGTCAGCCCGTTCGTTCCCATCCATGCCTGTTTGTCTCGATACACATAACAAGTTACCCCTATTGGTCAGCGCATTATCAGTAAGTGCTCTTGCAATTGCTGATGTTGATTTTTGCACTTTAAAACTCAAAAACAAGCTTAGAGTATCCTAACCGATGCTAGAATACACCTAATACATTTCTTTATGTTTTTCAAGAATTTAATATGGATTCTTCGATAATTCTTTGCCTTAGGTTTGCAACACTTGCTTGTTTAGTTTTATAAATATTACTTTTAAAGTATGCCAAATAAAAATAATCGTCAGGATAAAAACGTGGGAACGAGAAACATCCAGAAAATGCCTGATCTAAAGAACGCCGAACAGTTACAGCAAAATAAGCTAGAGCTTCGTTTTCTTCAAACCCCATTTTATTAGAATTGGCTCCAAACCTATTTTTCAGGGCAGATACAATTTCAGTACTAAATAGCAGTTCATAATTATTTAAATTTTTAAAACTGTTTTCACGTATCCACTGTGGATTTACCTCAATTCAATACTTTAAATTTGCCCGATTTACATTCCCACAGAGTGTAAATATTGCTTCGTCGGAAAAACATTTTTACCGAACTTCTCATCATTATTATTACACGACTAAAATGTAGACTTTAATAGTAGTCAACTTTATAATTCTTGCAACAACTGGATTTTGTAGGGTTTAAATTAATTCTTATGTAAAACACGTAAGTCTGAAGAATGACCTACATAATGTATTTGTGTAGTTTTGCGTAAGGATGTATGTGGATTTTTGTCGAAACTCTGCATTCAATCTAAAGTTTTTATAATTTAAATGGGAATAAGCCACAATTAAAGGTTAAAGTAAATTTATTGACGTTTCAATTTCCACTTCGGAAATCGTTCTCAAAATACAAACCTTTCTCAAAACTAATGTTTGTGTTTTAAGATCGATTTCCGAATTGAAACGTCAATAAATTTACTTTAACCTTTAATTGTTGCTTATTTCTTTTAAACAATAATTACTTTAAAATGTCACAAGACAACAGACAAAAGATCTTCAGAACAATATCTAAAGTTTTATTGTAATGTATAACAGTTCGTGATCTATCTGTTCGAATGCCACCTTTTATTCGTTTAGTTTCCTCAAAGCGCTTTGCAATTTTTTGTACCGTCGTCTTATGATAGAAAAATGAATTGGGAGAGTATTACTGAACAAGTTAGGTAGGTACTTTACAATTCGCTCTTTTTTATTAAAAACTTTCTTTATTTTAACTCATAAAATAACTATTAGCTTTAGTTATTAATACAATTTATTTTACAAAGCTTTTTAATAAACGTCAAGCTATTGTTAGTTTTAAAAATTATTGTCAAAATCACAGAACTCTAACTTTACTGAATTCGTTCAAAACTCTTTGGCACTAAGAAGTTTTATTTATTTAAGACCTTCACGACCAGACAAAATACCAAGTGTTAGTTATTGTTGAATTCGTATTGAAGTAGGAATTCCAATAATAATACAATCTACAGAGTATTTTATATAGAAAACCAAAGTGATTAATAATATCAAAAAAACCTTAAAGCTAGCAACATTGCAAGAATCACATTTAAAATCTTTATATTACAGAATAGGCGTATCTTAGTTCCTGTTTAATTCCGACCATCCATTTAAGAGATAATTAGGCGTTTTCAGACTTTTAATCCACTCTGTATATACAGGATGGTGAATCGTCAAATTGGCCATAGGAAACCCAGTGGAAAATTCTAAATTATTAAATTCCTGCTTCCCTATATTTCCTGCAAGAGTGTTTCTTGACTTACGGAAGAAACGACTTATAATAGAAAATAAGAAAAACCAAATATAGAAAAGATGTGAAAATATTGCTAAATGTTTCTTGACTTACGGAAGAAAAAGCTTAGCAAAAAAATGGAAAAATGACATAGACAAATATATAAGTATTTTCTTAACTTACGGAAATAATAATGCGATATGAAAATATTTCTAAGGGTTCTTTTGACTTACCGGAAAAGAACGACTTAGACACACAATAAAATAACAAGTCAGATATCAGAGAAATACTTTTAAGAGCTCTTTGACTTACCGAAAAGAACTACTTAGATACAAAGTACAAAATCAAATATATAAAATAGAAAAGGCAAGATAAATATTCCTAAGTGTTCTTAACTTACGGAAGAACAGCTTAGATACAAATACAAGAAAATAAACAATCAAAAATAATCAAATAAAATAGCAAACAATCAGTACATGAACAAATATGTACTATTCTAACCTGAAAAGGTCTGAATATACAATAATGCTAAAATAAAATGGTATATAGGAAATCAGAAATAAAACAATAACTTAGTAGGAACAATAATAGCACCGACTAGGTCTACAGTAGAAGAGGCAAGCTCCACTGACCGATGAGAGAAAATCTACCTGCTTTTATGTAAAACAAATCCTTTGTTTTACGTAGCAAAAGTGGAATTTCCCTGCATCGAGTCAATTAGAAATTTGGATTTGGCCAAACTTGGAATTCCCAAGTATTTTGACCAATATCCAAATTCCTTGATGCGTCCGGCACGGCTGTCAGCTCCCGGCTGACACGCCTCCGGAGGACATCTAAAACCATTCAAAAATGGTACAAAAATTATTAGTGGAGAATTATACTACACTGCATCATTAGTAATTCTCATGTCTAATGGTTTGATAAGTGTTTACAGAAATTTAATAAAAAAGATTTTTCCCAACCTATTAAGATCTAAGAACTATTCTGATTGGCTTAACTGAGCGGCTATGAAATGTAGAGGAAAGTAAAACTTTAATTATCTCAACATTTTTAGATCCAAGATTTAAAACGTTTGGAATTTCTGGAATAAATTCATGTGTGAATCCCAAACAATGTATTATAGCAGCAGTTTCAGAAAAATATGTAGAAGAACTTATATACGCAAAAAAATATTTCAGCAACAGATTTATGTCCTGAAACAACATCAACTATTTCCACTGATAGTGATGAACTCTCAATCTGGAGCTCTTTCGACAAGTCTATGACAGTAGCTCAACCCCGAGAAACCAGCAAATCTCGTGCCATTAGTGAGTTACAAAGATTTTTGGAGGATGAAATTTTACCAAGAAATATTTTATCAATAATAGCAAAAGAAAAATTATGTGCTCTGGTTTCCTCAGTGAAAGGCTGTTTTCAAAAGCTGGGCAAGTACTAAATTAAAGAAGAACTATACTCAGTGATAAGAAAACCAAAATGTTATTATTTCTAAACATGAGTTACCAATATTGTGATAATATTGAATAATAATAAATTCAAAATGCTGGTTGGATATGCTGGATGCTTAAGCATCAGGTTTTATTCTAGAGAAATATTTTTATGTAAGTAGGTACAATAATTTTCACAAATATTTTATATTACAAGTTTATGTGGTTTATTTTATTTTTATTTAATCATTTTTTGTTGTTTCAGAAATAAATAATTATTATTATCATTAACATTATTTTTATCATAATAATAATCGTTCGCTGTCACTGCTAATTTCGTAACTATAACAATGTGAGATCATAAATAAGATGTCTACAATAAGACTGCGATCATTCTTTCTATCCCAATAATGTTCAGCTTCGCTGCTAATATTATATCGCTACCTGCTATTAACCGTTATGTGATATATGGGATCGCAACAAAACTGCAAAAACTGAAAAATAGCAATCGCAAATAGCAGTGCTATTGAAAAATAGCGACTTTGCTCATCACTAGTATACACACTTAGAAAGAAAATGCACAGAGAAGGTAACACAGAGACGATAATGAGCGAAGCGCCCCACGAGAAGTAGGACTTTTCTCAACGAGTGCCCACCGAGAAGTGAAGTTCTTCCCTCCAAAAATTTGCGAAACTACCCAAGAAGGTGGGATATTTCCCACTCAAAAATGTTAGGACAGTATCCATTTCTTAGAAAGTAAAGTTCTAAGGACTATCGGGAAATTCGAGGTAAATACAGTACTAATAATTTGAAACGTGACGAAATTAAAATCTTCTAAATTACGTTCTCTTCAGAGAAATTACTACACTGTGCCTTCGGCGATATTTAATAAATCTATCAAAAGAAACAGACGAAACCGGAATGAGATTAACTAAGGATTAACCGAACCGACGTCTTTAAATAAGTAAGTAGATTCTTCCGTAATATTTCGGTAATTTTCAATAAAATTTCCTAATGTTCAACACGACCAACCGCGTATATACATATTTGCAATTACGGCCATCGGCGTTTCATCCACAGGGGTAAAGGGATTAGAAATAATTTAATATATTAACTGTAAAAAAATGTTACACATTATTATATGGGACTTAACGACGATTGATTGTAATGAGAAATAAATTTTACATGTTTATGTTTGATTTTTCGAGTTTGATTCAGAAATTGTTTTTTCCTTTTTTTAAATTATTCCTTGACTTTACTGTAAACATTTTTAAATTTCTAATTACAATTTCAAGAAATATCTAATTTCTCATTGGTTTGTTTATAAAGTTTTATCAGTTTTACGGGACATTTCCCGGATTATTTTCATAAGTACTCATCTGCTGACTAGAATTAGACTGTCGTTATATTGTTTCCATTCTCGATTAGATCGTTTTTGATCTTTTTAAACTACTAGAACCTTCTGCTGGTTACGCAACGTCTTCACTATAAAATGTTTTAGCAACATCGTTAATCTGAGAGTCGCAAATTTTTAGTCATAAATAGTCTGTATCAAAAACCAAAAAAAAAATTTTTTTTTGAAAAAGACAAGGTTTTTTTAACTTCTTCCTCCTTTTTCCGGGCTTAGGACCGGCAACAAGATCATTGAGTTAGTATGTCAATGATCCTGTAGGCGGAGTTAAAAAACCTGGACTTACCGAGATACAAAACTACTTTGCTAAAATTAAAATTTTCAAGAAAAAATAAAATATTGCCTTTTAAATTTAACAAAAATTAACAAAGTTTTATAAACCTGTCTATATGTTTAATTTATTAAATAGAACTATTTAATTGGTATCATTTGAAAGATATCATCCTTATACTAAAACAGACAAATTCCGCAGTACTTTCTCAACACGCCAACGTATTCACATTATAAAGACTAATTTACAATATAAAAGATCTAAGTGAAATTAAACGCCTCTATAAAAAAAGAAAAAAAAAAGTGTTGAAATGACTAACTTGCTGCTCAATTAACTTCCAATATATTATATTAAACGAAACAAATTGACTTAAACACAACGAATGATAGCACAAAAGACATATCAAAGATATAAGGTAAAAGTAGAACTGACAATTCACAAACAAGAAAAGAAATTCACATATTTAGAAGACTTAGAACGAATTGGTATAAATTCTAGAAAACTTTCTTTTCTTCGAAAATGAAGAAGAAACTACACAAAGAGCCGAGATAACTGATATTCCGAAAGAAAGATTCAGTGTTTTCACCAATCTTAGGTTTCTACTGAAACATTTAGGCGTCGAATGTCGCATGGACCGAGCGCCGGCGACTGGCTACTAACTGAAGGTTTTTTCTAGAATACCATTTACCAGCTGTCTGTGTAAGCATCTATAGGGACAGATTCTTAATTTAGGAAGAAGGACAAATTGAAACTTGTTTTATTTAATACTATTAATCATGAAATAATAAGAAAATGCCTAAAATAAGTTTATACGAAATCAGAGAGGTATTTTTAGAAACAAGAAACAATACCATTATGCACTAGTTGTACCACCACTTCAATTAAACCACCCAATACTTTATCATAATAATTTCTAATATTCAAGCATAACTAGGTAAGAAATAGAAGAGTAGTATGAAACGATTATATAAGGCGAATGACAACAAATAGAGTAAAGACGGCAAGAGACGGTCCCCAATAGGAAGACGATCAGTAGAAAGACCACAAAAACGATGAAATGACAATTTACTGGAGGCTCATTGAAAAACAGACAAAGTCATGTCTATATGAAAAGAAAAAATAGAGAAGAGGAGCACAACACAAAACCATTTAAATTACATGTAATATTTTAAATTTATCTTAAGATAGAAGAGTTTATTTTCCACGAAAATGAAAAAGATACTACACAAAGAGCCGAGATAACTGATATTCCAAAAGAAAGATTCAGTGTTTTCACCAGTCCTAGGTTTCTACTGAAACATTTAGGCGTCGAATGTCGCTATGGACCGAGCGCCGGCGACTAGCTACTAACTGAAGGTTTTTTCTAGAATACCATTTACCAGCTGTCTGTAAGCATCTATATGGACAGATTCTTAATTAAGAAAGAAGGACAAATTGAAACTTGTTTTATTTAATACTATTAATCACGAAATAATAAGAAAATGCCTAAAGTAAGTTTATACAAAATCAGAGAGGTATTTTTAGAAACAAGAAACAATACCATTATGCACTAGTTCTACCACCACTTCAATTAAACCACCCAATACTTTATCATAATAATTTCTAATATTCAAGCATAACTAGGTAAGAAATAGAAGAGTAGTATGAAACGATTATATAAGCCGAACGACAACAAATAGAGTAGTAAAGAAGGCAAGAGACGGTCCCCAATAGGAAGACGAGCAGTAGAAAGACCACAAAAACGATGAAATGACAACTTACTGGAGGCACATTGAAAAACAGACAAAGTCATGTCTATATGAAAAGAAAAAATACAGAAGAGGAGAAAAACACAAAACCATTTAAATTCCATGTAATATTTTAAATTTATCTTAAGATAGAAGATTTTATTTTTCTCGAAAATGAAAAAGGCACTACACAAAGAGCCGAGATAACTGATATTCCGAAAGAAAGATTCAGTGTTTTCACCAGTCTTAGGTTTCTACTGAAACATTTAGGCGTCGAATGTCGCATGGACCGAGCGCCGGCGACTAGCTACTAACTGAAGGTTTTTTCTAGAATACCATTTACCAGCTGTCTGTAAGCATCTATAGGGACAGATTCTTAATTTAGGAAGAAGGACAAATTGAAACTTGTTTTACTTAATACGATTAATCACGAAATAATAAGAAAATGCCTAAAATAATTTTATACAAAATCAGAGAGGTATTTTTAGAAACAAGAAACAATACCATTATGCACTAGTTCTACCACCACTTCAATTAAACCACCCAATACTTTATCATAATAATTTCTAATATTCAAGCATAACTAGGTAAGAAATAGAAGAGTAGTATGAAACGATTATATAAGCCGAACGACAACAAATAGAGTAGTAAAGAAGGCAAGAGACGGTCCCCAATAGGAAGACGAGCAGTAGAAAGACCACAAAAACGATGAAATGACAACTTACTGGAGGCACATTGAAAAACAGACAAAGTCATGTCTATATGAAAAGAAAAAATACAGAAGAGGAGAAAAACACAAAACCATTTAAATTCCATGTAATATTTTAAATTTATCTTAAGATAGAAGATTTTATTTTTCTCGAAAATGAAAAAGGCACTACACAAAGAGCCGAGATAACTGATATTCCAAAAGAAATATTCAGTGTTTTCACCAGTCTTAGGTTTCTACTGAAACATTTAGGCGTCGAATGTCGCTATGGACCGAGCGCCGGCGACTGGCTACTAACTGAAGGTTTTTTTTCTAGAATACCATTTACCAGCTATCTGTAAGCATCTACAGGGACAGATTCTTAATTTAGGAAGAAGAACAAATTGAAACTTGTTTTATTTAATACTATTAATCACGAAATAATAAGAAAATCCCTAAAATAAGTTTATACAAAATCAGAGAGGTATTTTTAGAAACAAGAAACACCATTATGCACTAGTTCTACCACCACTTCAATTAAACCACCCAATACTTTATCATAATAATTTCTAATATTCAAGCATAACTAGGTAAGAAATAGAAGAGTAGTATGAAACGATTATATAAGCCGAATGACAACAAATAGAGTAGTAAAGACGGCAAGAGACGGTCCCCAATAGGAAGACGATCAGTAGAAAGACCACAAAAACGATGAAATGACAACTTACTGGAGGCACATTGAAAAACATACAAAGTCATGTCTATATGAAAAGAAAAAATAGAGAAGAGGAGAAAAACACAAAACCATTTAAATTCCATGTAATGTTTTAAATTTATCTTAAGATAGAAGATTTTATTTTTCTCGAAAATGAAAAAGGCACTACACAAAGAGCCGAGATAACTGATATTCCAAAAGAAAATTCAGTGCTTTCACCAGTCTTAGGTTTCTACTGAACCATTTAGGCGTCGAATGTCGCTATGGACCGAGCGCCGGCGACTAGCTACTAACTGAAGGTTTTTTCTAGAATACCATTTACCAGCTGTCTGTAAGCATCTATATGGACAGATTCTTAATTAAGAAAGAAGGACAAATTGAAAGTTGTTTTATTTAATACTATTAATCACGAAATAATAAGAAAATGCCTAAAATAAGTTTATACAAAATCAGAGAGGTATTTTGAGAAACAAGAAACAATACCATTATGCACTAGTTCTACCACCACTTCAATTAAACCACCCAATACTTTATCATAATAATTTCTAATATTCAAGCATAACTAGGTAAGAAATAGAAGAGTAGTATGAAACGATTATATAAGCCGAATGACAACAAATAGAGTAGTAAAGACGGCAAGAGACGGTCCCCAATAGGAAGACGATCAGTAGAAAGACCACAAAAACGATGAAATGACAACTTACTGGAGGCACATTGAAAAACAGACAAAGTCATGTCTATATGAAAAGAAAAAATAGAGAAGAGGAGAAAAACACAAAACCATTTAAATTCCATGTAATATTTTAAATTTATCTTAAGATAGAAGATTTTATTTTTCTCGAAAATGAAAAAGGCACTACACAAAGAGCCGAGATAACTGATATTCCAAAAGAAAGATTCAGTGTTTTCACCAGTCTTAGGTTTCTACTGAAACATTTAGGCGTCGAATGTCGCTATGGACCGAGCGCCGGCGACTGGCTACTAACTGAAGGTTTTTTTCTAGAATACCATTTACCAGCTGTCTGTAAGCATCTACAGGGACAGATTCTTAATTCAGGAAGAAGGACAAATTGAAACTTGTTTTATTTAATACTATTAATCACGAAATAATAAGAAAATGCCTAAAATAAGTTTATACAAAATCAGAGAGGTATTTTTAGAAACAAGAAACAATACCATTATGCACTAGTTCTACCACCACTTCAATTAAACCACCCAATACTTTATCATAATAATTTCTAATATTCAAGCATAACTAGGTAAGAAATAGAAGAGTAGTATGAAACGATTATATAAGCCGAATGACAACAAACAGAGTAGTAAAGACGGCAAGAGACGGTCCCCAATAGGAAGACGATCAGTAGAAAGACCACAAAAACGATGAAATGACAACTTACTGGAGGCACATTGAAAAACAGACAAAATCATGCCTATATGAAAAGAAAAAATAGAGAAGAGGAGCAAAACACAAAACCATTTAAATTCCATGTAATATTTTAAATTTATCTTAAGATAGAAGATTTTATTTTCCACGAAAATGAAAAAGACACTACACAAAGAGCCGAGATAACTGATATTCCAAAAAAAAGATTCAGTGTTTTCACCAGTCTTAGGTTTCTACTAAAACATTTAGGCGTCGAATGTCGCTATGGACCGAGCGCCGGCGACTAGCTACTAACTGAAGGTTTTTTTTAGAATACCATTTACCAGCTGTCTGTAAGCATCTATAGGGACAGATTCTTAATTTAGGAAGAAGGACAAATTGAAACTTGTTTTATTTAATACGATTAATCACGAAATAATAAGAAAATGCCTAAAATAATTTTATACAAAATCTGAGATGTATTTTGAGAAACAAGAAACAATACCATTATGCACTAGTTCTACCACCACTTCAATTAAACCACCCAATACTTTATCATAATAATTTCTAATATTCAAGCATAACTAGGAAAGAAATAGAAGAGTAGTATGAATCGATTATATATAAGCCGAATGACAACAAATAGAGTAGTAAAGACGGCAAGAGACGGTCCCCAATAGGAAGACGATCAGTAGAAAGACCACAAAAACGATGAAATGACAACTTACTGGAGGCACATTGAAAAACAGACAAAATCATGCCTATATGAAAAGAAATAATAGAGAAGAGGAGCAAAACACAAAACCATTTAAATTCCATGTAATATTTTAAATTTATCTTAAGATAGAAGATTTTATTTTCCACGAAAATGAAAAAGACACTACACAAAGAGCCGAGATAACTGATATTCCAAAAAAAAGATTCAGTGTTTTCACCAGTCTTAGGTTTCTACTGAAACATTTAGGCGTGGAATGTCGCTATGGACCGAGCGCCGGCGACTGGCTACTAACTGAAGGTTTTTTCTAGAATACCATTTACCAGCTGTCTGTAAGCATCTACAGGGACAGATTCATAATTTAGGAAGAAGGACAAATTGAAACTTGTTTTATTTAATACTATTAATCACGAAATAATAAGAAAATGCCTAAAATAAGTTTATACAAAATCGGAGAGGTATTTTTAGAAACAAGAAACAATACCATTATGCACTAGTTCTACCACCACTTCAATTAAACCACCCAATACTTTATCATAATAATTTCTAATATTCAAGCATAACTAGGTAAGAAATAGAAGAGTAGTATGAAACGATTATATAAGCCGAATGACAACAAAGAGAGTAGTAAAGACGGCAAGAGACGGTCCCCAATAGGAAGACCATCAGTAGAAAGACCACAAAAACGATGAAATGACAACTTACTGGAGGCACATTGAAAAACAGACAAAGTCATGTCTATATGAAAAGAAAAAATAGAGAAGAGGAGAAAAACACAAAACCATTTAAATTCCATGTAATATTTTAAATTTATCTTAAGATAGAAGATTTTATTTTTCTCAAAAATGAAAAAGGCACTACACAAAGAGCCGAGATAACTGATATTCCAAAAGAAAGATTCAGTGTTTTCACCAGTCTTAGGTTTCTACTGAAACATTTAGGCGTCGAATGTCGCTATGGACCGAGCGCCGGCGACTGGCTACTAACTGAAGGTTTTTTTCTAGAATACCATTTACCAGCTGTCTGTAAGCATCTACAGGGACAGATTCTTAATTCAGGAAGAAGGACAAATTGAAACTTGTTTTATTTAATACTATTAATCACGAAATAATAAGAAAATGCCTAAAATAAGTTTATACAAAATCAGAGAGGTATTTTTAGAAACAAGAAACAATACCATTATGCACTAGTTCTACCACCACTTCAATTAAACCACCCAATACTTTATCATAATAATTTCTAATATTCAAGCATAACTAGGTAAGAAATAGAAGAGTAGTATGAAACGATTATATAAGCCGAATGACAACAAAGAGAGTAGTAAAGACGGCAAGAGACGGTCCCCAATAGGAAGACCATCAGTAGAAAGACCACAAAAACGATGAAATGACAACTTACTGGAGGCACATTGAAAAACAGACAAAATCATGCCTATATGAAAAGAAAAACTAGAGAAGAGGAGCAAAACACAAAACCATTTAAATTCCATGTAATATTTTAAATTTATCTTAAGATAGAAGATTTTATTTTCCACGAAAATGAAAAAGACACTACACAAAGAGCCGAGATAACTGATATTCCAAAAGAAAGATTCAGTGTTTTCACCAGTCTTAGGTTTCTACTGAAATATTTAGGCGTCGAATGTCGCTATGGACCGAGCGCCGGCGACTAGCTACTAACTGAAGGTTTTTTTAGAATACCATTTACCAGCTGTCTGTAAGCATCTATAGGGACAGATTCTTAATTTAGGAAGAAGGACAAATTGAAACTTGTTTTATTTAATACGATTAATCACGAAATAATAAGAAAATGCCTAAAATAATTTTATACAAAATCAGAGAGGTATTTTGAGAAACAAGAAACAATACCATTATGCACTAGTTCTACCACCACTTCAATTAAACCACCCAATACTTTATCATAATAATTTCTAATATTCAAGCATAACTAGGAAAGAAATAGAAGAGTAGTATGAATCGAATATATATAAGCCGAATGACAACAAATAGAGTAGTAAAGACGGCAAGAGACGGTCCCCAATAGGAAGACGATCAGTAGAAAGACCACAAAAACGATGAAATGACAATTTACTGGAGGGTCATTGAAAAACAGACAAAGTCATGCCTATATGAAAAGAAAAAATAGAGAAGAGGAGCAAAACACAAAACCATTTAAATTCCATGTAATATTTTAAATTTATCTTAAGATAGAAGATTTTATTTTCCACGAAAATGAAAAAGACACTACACAAAGAGCCGAGATAACTGATATTCCAAAAAAAAGATTCAGTGTTTTCACCAGTCTTAGGTTTCTACTGAAACATTTAGGCGTCGAATGTCGCTATGGACCGAGCGCCGGCGACTAGCTACTAACTGAAGGTTTTTTTTAGAATACCATTTACCAGCTGTCTGTAAGCATCTATAGGGACAGATTCTTAATTTAGGAAGAAGGACAAATTGAAACTTGTTTTATTTAATACGATTAATCACGAAATAATAAGAAAATGCCTAAAATAATTTTATACAAAATCAGAGAGGTATTTTTAGAAACAAGAAACAATACCATTATGCACTAGTTCTACCACCACTTCAATTAAACCACCCCATACTTTATCATAATAATTTCTAATATTCAAGCATAACTAGGTAAGAAATAGAAGAGTAGTATGAAACGATTATATAAGCCGAATGACAACAAATAGAGTAGTAAAGACGGCAAGAGACGGTCCTCAATAGGAATTCGATCAGTAGAAAGCCCACAAAAACGATGAAATGACAATTTACTGGAGGGTCATTGAAAAACAGACAAAGTCATGTCTATATGAAAAGAAAAAATAGACAAGAGGAGCACAACACAAAACCATTTAAATTCCATGTAATATTTTAAATTTATCTTAAGATAGAAGATTTTATTTTCCACGAAAATGAAAAAGACACTACACAAAGAGCCGAGATAACTGATATTCCAAAAGAAAGATTCAGTGTTTTCACCAGTCTTAGGTTTTTACTGAAACATTTAGGCGTCGAATGTCGCTATGGACCGAGCGCCGGCGACTAGCTACTAACTGAAGGTTTTTTTTAGAATACCATTTACCAGCTGTCTGTAAGCATCTATAGGGACAGATTCTTAATTTAGGAAGAAGGACAAATTGAAACTTGTTTTATTTAATACGATTAATCACGAAATAATAAGAAAATGCCTAAAATAATTTTATACAAAATCAGAGAGGTATTTTGAAAAACAAGAAACAATACCATTATGCACTAGTTCTACCACCACTTCAAATAAACCACCCAATACTTTATCATAATAATTTCTAATATTCAAGCATAACTAGGTAAGAAATAGAAGAGTAGTATGAAACGATTATATAAGCCGAATGACAACAAATAGAGTAGTAAAGACGGCAAGAGACGGTCCCCAATAGGAAGACGATCAGTAGAACGACCACAAAAACGATGAAATGACAACTTACTGGAGGCACATTGAAAATCAGACAAAGTCATGTCTATATGAAAAGAAAAAATAGAGAAGAGGAGCAAAACACAAAACCATTAAATTCCATGTAATATTTTAAATTTACCTTAAGATAGAAGATTTTATTTTTCTCGAAAATGAAAAAGGCACTACACAAAGAGCCGAGATAACTGATATTCCAAAAGAAAAATTCAGTGCTTTCACCAGTCTTAGGTTTTTACTGAACCATTTAGGCGTCGAATGTCGCTATGGACCGAGCGCCGGCGACTGGCTACTAACTGAAGGTTTTTTTCTAGAATACCATTTACCAGCTGTCTGTAAGCATCTACAGGGACAGATTCTTAATTTAGGAAGAAGGACAAATTGAAACTTGTTTTATTTAATACTATTAATCACGAAATAATAAGAAAATGCCTAAAATAAGTTTATACAAAATCAGAGAGGTATTTTTAGAAACAAGAAACAATACCATTATGCACTAGTTCTACCACCACTTCAATTAAACCACCCAATACTTTATCATAATAATTTCTAATATTCAAGCATAACTAGGTAAGAAATAGAAGAGTAGTATGAAACGATTATATAAGCCGAATGACAACAAAGAGAGTAGTAAAGACGGCAAGAGACGGTCCCCAATAGGAAGACCATCAGTAGAAAGACCACAAAAACGATGAAATGACAACTTACTGGAGGCACATTGAAAATCAGACAAAGTCATGTCTATATGAAAAGAAAAAATAGAGAAGAGGAGCAAAACACAAAACCATTAAATTCCATGTAATATTTTAAATTTACCTTAAGATAGAAGATTTTATTTTCCACGAAAATGAAAAAGACACTACACAAAGAGCCGAGATAACTGATATTCCAAAAAAAAGATTCAGTGTTTTCACCAGTCTTAGGTTTCTACTGAAACATTTAGGCGTCGAATGTCGCTATGGACCGAGCGCCGGCGACTGGCTACTAACTGAAGGTTTTTTCTAGAATACCATTTACCAGCTGTCTGTAAGCATCTACAGGGACAGATTCTTAATTTAGGAAGAAGGACAGATTGAAACTTGTTTTATTTAATACTATTAATCACGAAATAATAAGAAAATGCCTAAAATAATTTTATACAAAATCAGAGAGGTATTTTTAGAAACAAGAAACAATACCATTATGCACTAGTTCTACCACCACTTCAATTAAACCACCCCATACTTTATCATAATAATTTCTAATATTCAAGCATAACTAGGTAAGAAATAGAAGAGTAGTATGAAACGATTATATAAGCCGAATGACAACAAATAGAGTAGTAAAGACGGCAAGAGACGGTCCTCAATAGGAATTCGATCAGTAGAAAGCCCACAAAAACGATGAAATGACAATTTACTGGAGGGTCATTGAAAAACAGACAAAGTCATGTCTATATGAAAAGAAAAAATAGACAAGAGGAGCACAACACAAAACCATTTAAATTCCATGTAATATTTTAAATTTATCTTAAGATAGAAGATTTTATTTTCCACGAAAATGAAAAAGACACTACACAAAGAGCCGAGATAACTGATATTCCAAAAGAAAGATTCAGTGTTTTCACCAGTCTTAGGTTTTTACTGAAACATTTAGGCGTCGAATGTCGCTATGGACCGAGCGCCGGCGACTAGCTACTAACTGCAGGTTTTTTTTAGAATACCATTTACCAGCTGTCTGTAAGCATCTATAGGGACAGATTCTTAATTTAGGAAGAAGGACAAATTGAAACTTGTTTTATTTAATACGATTAATCACGAAATAATAAGAAAATGCCTAAAATAATTTTATACAAAATCAGAGAGGTATTTTGAAAAACAAGAAACAATACCATTATGCACTAGTTCTACCACCACTTCAAATAAACCACCCAATACTTTATCATAATAATTTCTAATATTCAAGCATAACTAGGTAAGAAATAGAAGAGTAGTATGAAACGATTATATAAGCCGAATGACAACAAATAGAGTAGTAAAGACGGCAAGAGACGGTCCCCAATAGGAAGACGATCAGTAGAACGACCACAAAAACGATGAAATGACAACTTACTGGAGGCACATTGAAAATCAGACAAAGTCATGTCTATATGAAAAGAAAAAATAGAGAAGAGGAGCAAAACACAAAACCATTAAATTCCATGTAATATTTTAAATTTACCTTAAGATAGAAGATTTTATTTTTCTCGAAAATGATAAAGGCACTACACAAAGAGCCGAGATAACTGATATTCCAAAAGAAAAATTCAGTGCTTTCACCAGTCTTAGGTTTTTACTGAAACATTTAGGCGTCGAATGTCGCTATGGACCGAGCGCCGGCGACTGGCTACTAACTGAAGGTTTTTTTCTAGAATACCATTTACCAGCTGTCTGTAAGCATCTACAGGGACAGATTCTTAATTTAGGAAGAAGGACAAATTGAAACTTGTTTTATTTAATACTATTAATCACGAAATAATAAGAAAATGCCTAAAATAAGTTTATACAAAATCAGAGAGGTATTTTTAGAAACAAGAAACAATACCATTATGCACTAGTTCTACCACCACTTCAATTAAACCACCCAATACTTTATCATAATAATTTCTAATATTCAAGCATAACTAGGTAAGAAATAGAAGAGTAGTATGAAACGATTATATAAGCCGAATGACAACAAAGAGAGTAGTAAAGAGGGCAAGAGACGGTCCCCAATAGGAAGACCATCAGTAGAAAGACCACAAAAACGATGAAATGACAACTTACTGGAGGCACATTGAAAATCAGACAAAGTCATGTCTATATGAAAAGAAAAAATAGAGAAGAGGAGCAAAACACAAAACCATTAAATTCCATGTAATATTTTAAATTTACCTTAAGATAGAAGATTTTATTTTCCACGAAAATGAAAAAGACACTACACAAAGAGCCGAGATAACTGATATTCCAAAAAAAAGATTCAGTGTTTTCACCAGTCTTAGGTTTCTACTGAAACATTTAGGCGTCGAATGTCGCTATGGACCGAGCGCCGGCGACTGGCTACTAACTGAAGGTTTTTTCTAGAATACCATTTACCAGCTGTCTGTAAGCATCTACAGGGACAGATTCTTAATTTAGGAAGAAGGACAGATTGAAACTTGTTTTATTTAATACTATTAATCACGAAATAATAAGAAAATGCCTAAAATAAGTTTATACAAAATCAGAGAGGTATTTTTAGAAACAAGAAACAATACCATTATGCACTAGTTCTACCACCACTTCAATTAAACCACCCAATACTTTATCATAATAATTTCTAATATTCAAGCATAACTAGGTAAGAAATAGAAGAGTAGTATGAAACGATTATATAAGCCGAATGACAACAAAGAGAGTAGTAAAGACGGCAAGAGACGGTCCCCAATAGGAAGACCATCAGTAGAAAGACCACAAAAACGATGAAATGACAACTTACTGGAGGCACATTGAAAAACAGACAAAATCATGCCTATATGAAAAGAAAAAATAGAGAAGAGGAGCAAAACACAAAACCATTTAAATTCCATGTAATATTTTAAATTTATCTTAAGATAGAAGATTTTATTTTCCACGAAAATGAAAAAGACACTACACAAAGAGCCGAGATAACTGATATTCCAAAAAAAAGATTCAGTGTTTTCACCAGTCTTAGGTTTCTACTGAAACATTTAGGCGTCGAATGTCGCTATGGACCGAGCGCCGGCGACTGGCTACTAACTGAAGGTTTTTTCTAGAATACCATTTACCAGCTGTCTGTAAGCATCTACAGGGACAGATTCTTAATTTAGGAAGAAGGACAAATTGAAACTTGTTTTATTTAATACTATTAATCACGAAATAATAAGAAAATGCCTAAAATAAGTTTATACAAAATCAGAGAGGTATTTTTAGAAACAAGAAACAATACCATTATGCACTAGTTCTACCACCACTTCAATTAAACCACCCAATACTTTATCATAATAATTTCTAATATTCAAGCATAACTAGGTTAGAAATAGAAGAGTAGTATGAAACGATTATATAAGCCGAATGACAACAAAGAGAGTAGTAAAGACGGCAAGAGACGGTCCCCAATAGGAAGACCATCAGTAGAAAGACCACAAAAACGATGAAATGACAACTTACTGGAGGCACATTGAAAATCAGACAAAGTCATGTCTATATGAAAAGAAAAAATAGAGAAGAGGAGCAAAACACAAAACCATTAAATTCCATGTAATATTTTAAATTTACCTTAAGATAGAAGATTTTATTTTCCACGAAAATGAAAAAGACACTACACAAAGAGCCGAGATAACTGATATTCCAAAAAAAAGATTCAGTGTTTTCACCAGTCTTAGGTTTCTACTGAAACATTTAGGCGTCGAATGTCGCTATGGACCGAGCGCCGGCGACTGGCTACTAACTGAAGGTTTTTTCTAGAATACCATTTACTAGCTGTCTGTAAGCATCTACAGGGACAGATTCTTAATTTAGGAAGAAGGACAGATTGAAACTTGTTTTATTTAATACTATTAATCACGAAATAATAAGAAAATGCCTAAAATAAGTTTATACAAAATCAGAGAGGTATTTTTAGAAACAAGAAACAATACCATTATGCACTAGTTCTACCACCACTTCAATTAAACCACCCAATACTTTATCATAATAATTTCTAATATTCAAGCATAACTAGGTAAGAAATAGAAGAGTAGTATGAAACGATTATATAAGCCGAATGACAACAAAGAGAGTAGTAAAGACGGCAAGAGACGGTCCCCAATAGGAAGACCATCAGTAGAAAGACCACAAAAACGATGAAATGACAACTTACTGGAGGCACATTGAAAAACAGACAAAATCATGCCTATATGAAAAGAAAAAATAGAGAAGAGGAGCAAAACACAAAACCATTTAAATTCCATGTAATATTTTAAATTTATCTTAAGATAGAAGATTTTATTTTCCACGAAAATGAAAAAGACACTACACAAAGAGCCGAGATAACTGATATTCCAAAAAAAAGATTCAGTGTTTTCACCAGTCTTAGGTTTCTACTGAAACATTTAGGCGTCGAATGTCGCTATGGACCGAGCGCCGGCGACTGGCTACTAACTGAAGGTTTTTTCTAGAATACCATTTACCAGCTGTCTGTAAGCATCTACAGGGACAGATTCTTAATTTAGGAAGAAGGACAAATTGAAACTTGTTTTATTTAATACTATTAATCACGAAATAATAAGAAAATGCCTAAAATAAGTTTATACAAAATCAGAGAGGTATTTTTAGAAACAAGAAACAATACCATTATGCACTAGTTCTACCACCACTTCAATTAAACCACCCAATACTTTATCATAATAATTTCTAATATTCAAGCATAACTAGGTAAGAAATAGAAGAGTAGTATGAAACGATTATATAAGCCGAATGACAACAAAGAGAGTAGTAAAGACGGCAAGAGACGGTCCCCAATAGGAAGACCATCAGTAGAAAGACCACAAAAACGATGAAATGACAACTTACTGGAGGCACATTGAAAAACAGACAAAATCATGCCTATATGAAAAGAAAAACTAGAGAAGAGGAGCAAAACACAAAACCATTTAAATTCCATGTAATATTTTAAATTTATCTTAAGATAGAAGATTTTATTTTCCACGAAAATGAAAAAGACACTACACAAAGAGCCGAGATAACTGATATTCCAAAAGAAAGATTCAGTGTTTTCACCAGTCTTAGGTTTCTACTGAAACATTTAGGCGTCGAATGTCGCTATGGACCGAGCGCCGGCGACTAGCTACTAACTGAAGGTTTTTTTTAGAATACCATTTACCAGCTGTCTGTAAGCATCTACAAGGACAGATTCTTAATTTAGGAAGAAGGACAAATTGAAACTTGTTTTAGTTAATACTATTAATCACGAAATAATAAGAAAATGCCTAAAATAATTTTATACAAAATCAGAGAGGTATTTTTAGAAACAAGAAACAATACCATTATGCACTAGTTCTACCACCACTTCAATTAAACCACCCAATACTTTATCATAATAATTTCTAATATTCAAGCATAACTAGGTAAGAAATAAAAGAGTAGTATGAAACGATTATATAAGCCGAATGACAACAAATAGAGTAGTAAAGACGGCAAGAGACGGTCCCCAATAGGAAGACGATCAGTAGAAAGACCACAAAAACGATGAAATGACAACTTACTGGAGGCACATTGAAAAACAGACAAAATCATGTCTATATGAAAAGAAAAAATAGAGAAGAGGAGAAAAACACAAAACCATTTAAATTCCATGTAATATTTTAAATTTATCTTAAGATAGAAGATTTTATTTTTCTCGAAAATGAAAAAGGCACTACACAAAGAGCCGAGATAACTGATATTCCAAAAGAAAGATTCAGTGTTTTCACCAGTCTTAGGTTTCTACTGAAACATTTAGGCGTCGAATGTCGCTATGGACCGAGCGCCGGCGACTGGCTACTAACTGAAGGTTTTTTTCTAGAATACCATTTACCAGCTGTCTGTAAGTATCTACAGGGACAGATTCTTAATTTAGGAAGAAGAACAAATTGAAACTTGTTTTATTTAATACTATTAATCACGAAATAATAAGAAAATGCCTAAAATAAGTTTATACAAAATCAGAGAGGTATTTTTAGAAACAAGAAACAATACCATTATGCACTAGTTCTACCACCACTTCAATTAAACCACCCAATACTTTATCATAATAATTTCTAATATTCAAGCATAACTAGGTAAGAAATAGAAGAGTAGTATGAAACGATTATATAAGCCGAATGACAACAAATAGAGTAGTAAAGACGGCAAGAGACGGTCCCCAATAGGAAGACGATCAGTAGAAAGACCACAAAAACGATGAAATGACAACTTACTGGAGGCACATTGAAAAACAGACAAAGTCATGTCTATATGAAAAGAAAAAATAGAGAAGAGGAGAAAAACACAAAACCATTTAAATTCCATGTAATATTTTAAATTTATCTTAAGATAGAAGATTTTATTTTTCTCGAAAATGAAAAAGGCACTACACAAAGAGCCGAGATAACTGATATTCCAAAAGAAAGATTCAGTGTTTTCACCAGTCTTAGGTTTCTACTGAAACATTTAGGCGTCGAATGTCGCTATGGACCGAGCGCCGGCGACTGGCTACTAACTGAAGGTTTTTTTCTAGAATACCATTTACCAGCTGTCTGTAAGCATCTATAGGGACAGATTCTTAATTTAGGAAGAAGGACAAATTGAAACTTGTTTTATTTAATACTATTAATCACGAAATAATAAGAAAATGCCTAAAATAAGTTTATACAAAATCAGAGAGGTATTTCTAGAAACAAGAAACAATACCATTATGCACTAGTTCTACCACCACTTCAGTTAAACCACCCAATACTTTATCATAATAATTTCTAATATTCAAGCATAACTAGGTAAGAAATAGAAGAGTAGTATGAAACGATTTTATAAGCCGAATGACAACAAATAGAGTAGTAAAGACGGCAAGAGACGGTCCCCAATAGGAAGACGATCAGTAGAAAGACCACAAAAACGATGAAATGACAACTTACTGGAGGCACATTGAAAAACAGACAAAGTCATGTCTATATGAAAAGAAAAAATAGAGAAGAGGAGAAAAACACAAAACCATTTAAATTCCATGTAATATTTTAAATTTATCTTAAGATAGAAGATTTTATTTTTCTCGAAAATGAAAAAGGCACTACACAAAGAGCCGAGATAACTGATATTCCAAAAGAAAGATTCAGTGTTTTCACCAGTCTTAGGTTTCTACTGAAACATTTAGGCGTCGAATGTCGCTATGGACCGAGCGCCGGCGACTGGCTACTAACTGAAGGTTTTTTTCTAGAATACCATTTACCAGCTGTCTGTAAGCATCTATAGGGACAGATTCTTAATTTAGGAAGAAGGACAAATTGAAACTTGTTTTATTTAATACTATTAATCACGAAATAATAAGAAAATGCCTAAAATAAGTTTATACAAAATCAGAGAGGTATTTCTAGAAACAAGAAACAATACCATTATGCACTAGTTCTACCACCACTTCAGTTAAACCACCCAATACTTTATCATAATAATTTCTAATATTCAAGCATAACTAGGTAAGAAATAGAAGAGTAGTATGAAACGATTATATAAACCGAATGACAACAAATAGAGTAGTAAAGACGGGAAGAGACGGTCCCCAATAGGAAGACGATCAGTAGAAAGACCACAAAAACGATGAAATGAGAACTTACTGGAGGCACATTGAAAAACAGACACAGTCATGTCTATATGAAAAGAAAAAATAGAGAAGAGGAGAAAAACACAAAATCATTTAAATTCCATGTAATATTTTAAATTTATCTTAAGATAGAAGATTTTATTTTTCTCGAAAATGAAAAAGGCACTACACAAAGAGCCGAGATAACTGATATTCCAAAAGAAAGATTCAGTGTTTTCACCAGTCTTAGGTTTCTACTGAAACATTTAGGCGTCGAATGTCGCTATGGACCGAGCGCCGGCGACTGGCTACTTACTGAAGGTTTTTTCTAGAATACCATTTACCAGCTGTCTGTAAGCATCTACAGGGACAGATTCTTAATTTAGGAAGAAGGACAAATTGAAACTTGTTTTATTTAATACTATTAATCACGAAATAATAAGAAAATGCCTAAAATAAGTTTATACAAAATCAGAGAGGTATTTTTAGAAACAAGAAACAATACCATTATGCACTAGGTCTACCACCACTTCAATTAAACCACCCAATACTTTATCATAATAATTTCTAATATTCAAGCATAACTAGGTAAGAAATAGAAGAGTAGTATGAAACGATTATATAAGCCGAATGACAACAAATAGAGTAGTAAAGACGGCAAGAGACGGTCCCCAATAGGAAGACGATCAGTAGAAAGACCACAAAAACGATGAAATGACAACTTACTGGAGGCACATTGAAAAACAGACAAAGTCATGTCTATATGAAAAGAAAAAATAGAGAAGAGGAGAAAAGCACAAATTCATTTAATATCCATGTAATATTTTAAATTTATCTTAAGATAGAAGATTTTATTTTCCACGAAAATGAAAAAGACACTACACAAAGAGCCGAGATAACTGATATTCCAAAAGTAAGATTCAGTGCTTTCACCAGTCTTAGGTTTCTACTGAAACATTTAGGCGTCGAATGTCGCTATGGACCGAGCGCCGGCGACTGGCTACTAACTGAAGGTTTTTTCTAGAATACCATTTACCAGCTGTCTGTAAGCATCTATAGGGACAGATTCTTAATATAGGAAGAAGGACAAATTGAAACTTGTTTTATTTAATACTATTAATCACGAAATAATAAGAAAATGCCTAAAATAAGTTTATACAAAATCAGAGAGGTATTTCTAGAAACAAGAAACAATACCATTATGCACTAGTTCTACCACCACTTCAATTAAACCACCCAATACTTTATCATAATAATTTCTAATATTCAAGCATAACTAGGTAAGAAATAGAAGAGTAGTATGAAACGATTATATAAGCCGAATGACAACAAATAGAGTAGTAAAGACGGCAAGAGACGGTCCCCATTAGGAAGACGATCAGTAGAAAGACCACAAAAACGATGAAATGAGAACTTACTGGAGGCACATTGAAAAACAGACACAGTCATGTCTATATGAAAAGAAAAAATAGAGAAGAGGAGAAAAACACAAAACCATTTAAATTCCATGTAATATTTTAAATTTATCTTAAGATAGAAGATTTTATTTTCCACGAAAATGAAAAAGACACTACACAAAGAGCCGAGATAACTGATATTCCAAAAGTAAGATTCAGTGCTTTCACCAGTCTTAGGTTTCTACTGAAACATTTAGGCGTCGAATGTCGCTATGGACCGAGCGCCGGCGACTGGCTACTAACTGAAGGTTTTTTTTAGAATACCATTTACCAGCTGTCTGTAAGCATCTACAGGGACAGATTCTTAATTTAGGAAGAAGGACAAATTGAAACTTGTTTTATTTAATACTATTAATCACGAAATAATAAGAAAATGCCTAAAATAAGTTTATACAAAATCATAGAGGTATTTTTAGAAACAATAAACAATACCATTATGCACTAGTTCTACCACCACTTCAATTAAACCACCCAATACTTTATCATAATAATTTCTAATATTCAAGCATAACTAGGTAAGAAATAGAAGAGTAGTATGAAACGATTATATAAGCCGAATGACAACAAATAGAGTAGTAAAGACGGCAAGAGACGGTCCCCAATAGGAAGACGATCAGTAGAACGACCACAAAAACGATGAAATGACAACTTACTGGAGGCACATTGAAAAACAGACAAAGTCATGCCTATATGAAAAGAAAAAATAGAGAAGAGGAGCAAAACACAAAACCATTTAAATTTCATGTCATATTTTAAATTTATCTTAAGATAGAAGATTTTATTTTTCTCGAAAATGAAAAAGGCACTACACAAAGAGCCGAGATAACTGATATTCCAAAAGAAAAATTCAGTGCTTTCACCAGTCTTAGGTTTCTACTGAAACATTTAGGGGTCGAATGTCGCTGTGGACCGAGCGCCGGCGACTGGCTACTAACTGAAGGTTTTTTCTAGAATACCATTTACCAGCTGTCTGTAAGTATCTATAGGGCCATATTTTTAATTTAGGAAGAAGGTCAAATTGAAACTTGTTATATTTAATATTTTTAATGACGAAATAATAAGAACATGCCTAAAATAAGTTTATACAAAATCAGAGAGGTATTTCTAGAAACAAGAAACAATATCGTTATGCGCTAGTTCTAACACCACTTCAATTAAACCACCTAATACTTTATCATAATAATTTCTAATATTCAAGCATAATAAGGTAAGAAATAGAAGAGTAGTATGAAACGATTATATAAGCCGAATGACAACAAATAGAGTAGTACAGACGGCAAGAGACGGTCCGCAGTAGGAAGACTATCAGTAGAAAGACCACAAAAACGATGGAATGACAACTTACTGGAGGCACATTGAAAAACAAACAAGGTCTTGTCTATATAAAAAGAAATACTAGAGAAGAAGAGCAAAACACAAAACCGTTTAATTTCCATGTAATATTTTTAAGTTTATCTTGAGATAGAAGATTTTATTTTTCTCGAAAATGAAAAAGGCACTACACAAAGAGCCGAGATAACTGATAGTCCAAAAGAAAAATTCAGTGTTTACACCAGCCTTAGGTTTCTACTGAAACATTTAGGCGTCGAATGTCGCTGTGGACTGAGCGCCGGCGACTGGCTACTAACTGAAGGTTTTTTTTAGAATACCATTTACCAGCTGTCTGTAAGCATCTGTAGGGCCAGATTTTTAATTTAGAAAGGAGGACAAATTGAAACTTGTTTTATTTAATATTATTAATGACGAAATAATAAGAAAATGTTCTAAATAAGTTTATACAAAATCAGAGAGGTATGTTTTAGAAACAAGAAACAATATCGTTATGCACAAGTTCTAACACCACTTCAATTAAACCACCAAATACTTCATCATAATAATTTCTAATATTCAAATATGACAAAAAGCAACAATAGAAAATCACCAGGAGAGGACAGAATAACGAACAAACTCCTAAAATACGGATGACCAGTTCTGACCAAATGAGTATTAAAACTATTCAAAAAAAAATAGAACAAAACAGAATTCCTCAAGAATGGAGATTAAGCATACTAATACATCTCTTTAAAAAGGGAGGCAAATCGGACCAGGAAAATGTCAAAGGAATTAATTTAGTAAACACAACAGTAAAATTAACAACCAAAGTGATAACAAATAAATTATAAATAAATAAGTAAAAATAAATAAATTGAATAAGATTATAACTGAGGGATTTTTCTAGAATACCATTTACCAGCTGTCTGTGAACATCTATAGGGTCAGAGTTTTAATCTAGGAAGAAGAACAAATTGAAAGTTGTTTTATTTAATATTATTAATGCCGAAATAAAAAGAAAGTGCTTTAAATAAGGTATAAATTTTCAATTATCAAACATAATAAAACACAAAACTTTTTCATGTTTTGTGTCCAATGTGACAACGTGATGGTGCAACAAATAATACCAAAGATATACATCAAAGATTTAAGTTAAAAGTAGAGCTTAAAGATTAACAAACATGAAAAGAAATTCAGGTATGAGGCAGGAGAATAAGTTAATCTTAATATAGGGAATATATTAACCGGAAATAATCCATAAAAAGAAGGATATGCAATAGAAAGATGGACAATAATAGAAATCTTTTGTAAATACGTATTTCTGACTCATTGGTCGTCATCAGTACGGTGTAGCCAACTAATAATAGCTGAGACAAGTTAATAAAACGGGTGAATTAATAAGTATATATTTTTAAAAAATAAAAAAGAATTAATGGCAAAACTTGTTCAAAATGAATTTATAAAATTTATTAAAAATATGCTGGGCAACCGCAAATACATATTTACTAAGATTATGCAGGTTTTTTGCAGTTGTTTTTCAGCTAGGTCTTCATTATTCATGTTCATTGGTCCTTTTTAACTAAACTGTGAAATAATTTTTTCCGTTGCTGTACAGGTTTTGCAAGTACTGTACAAGTGTTGACTCCGCATTCAATAAAGACCCTTATCCTCCAATAAATGTAACCTATCTATAAAGTTTTATGATTAGAAAATATTATTTGAAAAAAAAAATGTGTAAAAGTACCAATGAGAATGAAGAAGAAGAAGACATGACGATACCAAACTCAATAGGGTTCTTACACCAAATAGAACCTATATGATAAGTTTTAAAAATAAGAAAGATTTAAAAATACGTGAGAGAATGAAGGAAAAGGAAAAGAACACAAGT
The DNA here is from genome assembly GCF_040954645.1 of Diabrotica undecimpunctata. NCBI lineage: Eukaryota > Metazoa > Arthropoda > Insecta > Coleoptera > Chrysomelidae > Diabrotica > Diabrotica undecimpunctata. The sequence continues at coordinate 23,717,409 of NC_092812.1, forward strand.
CGATTGCAAAATCAAAAGATCTTTATTACACCATGGAAAACTTATGTGTCAAGTTTTAGAACCCCAGAAGTTTGCTTTCAACAAAATTAATAGGCCTCAGAAAATTAAGAAGAAAAAAAACCATGTTAAACCAAAACTAACAAAAAGACTTTGAGAAGAAATTGACGCCAAATTTACTAGAGTTCCAATATGCTTATACCAATAGAAACGTACGTACCAAGTTTTAAATACCTAGGATTTTCGTACAAAACACAAAACAATCTGAGAAGAAGACGAAATTAAAAAAGTTTATTTATAATACATTATTTATATTACATTACAATAATCCAACTAACTTTCTTCTCAATTTTTAGTTTAATACACAAACTGACCTATAAACTATAATATTAAAATTTTTAAAAACTCACCTGAAAAAAATTTCTAGAAAAATCTTCACTGAAATTCCTTACCTGCCAGCGAATGGCCACTAACTGAGGGGCTCCTGAGAGGTGCGCTGTATATATTCCTGATTTGCATGCTGGATTTGTACCGGTTTTTTCTGGTTTGATATTGGATTTTTCTATGTGAAGGATATGGGTAATGGAGGTGATTAGAATGGACATATAGGTAGAGAAGGAGCGGGAATAGAAATGGTTCATGAAGGTTTGGGGATGGGAATAAGAAATGATAAACGAAATAGTGTGATTGACTTCGCAGTGGCATGGGATTTGGCTGTCATTAACGTTCTTTATCACGTTCTTTATGAAGACTGAAGACCAATATGTTACCTATAGTGGCGGGGAAGGGAAAGTGAGATAGATTTTGTTTTGTGTAGAGGAAGTCAGATAAAAGACGTTACCAACTGTAAAGACATAAGGATGAGTGTGTAACTACTCAAAATCGACTGTTGATAGTAAATGCGGAGATAAAGTTAAGGCGGACAGGAAAGCAAGTAGGATACCAGAAAGTGAAGTGGTGGAAGTTAAAAGATAAGAGTGCTGGAAGAGATTGAGGAAAAAAGTAAATGACTGGTAAGATGCGAACGGTAAAGTTGTGGTGCGAGAGGAAGAGGAAATACTAGATTAAACATCTGGTAAAGGGCCTCCTGAAGAGAAATAAACTTGGTGGTGAACAGTGTAATAGAAGGTTAGAGAGAAGAAAAAAGCTAGAAAGGGGTATGGCAGATCTAAAAGAAAGGAAGATAAGGATATATACAGGTAGCAAAGCGCGCTATAGTTGCTACTTAGGAAAGCTAGTCTGCTCAGCTGTATGAAGAGTTTGAGATACACGAGGGAATTGCTAAAACAAGGGACCAGTCATCAAAGGACTTGACCCTCGTGAGGCAGATTAAAAGTGCAGATGGAAGAGTGTTAAGAACCGATTAACACATTAACGATATTGAAATAAAGCAAATGAGTACTTTAGAAAGTTGCTAAATGAAGAAAAATAGTGAATAGACGGAGGATGTGGGTTCCCAAATGTAAATATATTACCAGGTATAGCGGGACACGAAGTTGTTGAGGGGTTAAATAGGATGAAAAATGGTAAGACAGTGCGACCTGATGGAATACTTGTGGAGGTTTAAAAGGCTCTTGGAGAGGAAGGGGTTGATATTTTGTAGCAAATGATGATTGGGGTATATGAAGAAAAAAGGATGTCCAATGCATGGAGAGAGGGTGTGATGATATCATTGTAGAAAGATAAAGGAAGCATTTAGAACTGTCAGAACTATAGAAGGATAAAGTTAATGTCGCATACAATGAAAATCTGAAAGAACACTGTAAAGTAAAGGTTAAGGAGAGAGACATCCATAGGAGAAGAACAGTTTGGGTTTGTGCCAGGAAGAAGAACAACGGATACCTTGTTTGCTTTGAGACAGTTGATAGAAAATTAAGCGAGAAGAAAAGAGAGCTATATTTGGTATTTATAGATCTTGGGAAGGCGTACGATACAGTTCTTAGACAAGGTCTATGGAGATTTATGGCAGAGAAATGGGTTCCCGAGAAGTACATAGGGCTCGTGAAGGAAATGTATGAGGGGGTATTCACCAAAGTAAGGACTTGTGCGAATTGATGACCGAAATCTTACCATTCACAGTTGGTTTGCATTAAGGCTTATTACTAAGTCCTACCTGTTTAATGTTGTTATGGATGTACTGACAAAAAAAGTAGGGCAAAGAGCTGCTTGATCAATGCACGAGCATTTTTTGCAAGAGCAAAAAAATGTTGAGGGGAAGTTGGGGTGTTTAAGAAAGGCTATCGAAGAGGGAGAACTACGGGCTGGCTGGTTTTACTGGAAGCGAATGAGCGAGATACTTTGTGATATAAAAATTGGGGAAGAGCTGAAAGGAAAGATATAAAACAGTGTGGTGAGACATAGGTTGGTGTAGGTTTAAAAGATTCAGGAAAATAAGATGGAGGTAGATGGAGCTTAACGTTGTGCAATGAGTTTGCCAAACCACAGAAAACCAATCTTCCCATGTCCGTCTGTAAATAAAATCGACTATGAAGGAGTTATGTAGTTTTGTCGATGGCTAGTGGGTGCATTCTAGGAGCTAAAATCTGGTTTGTATAAATCTCTGATTTATATAAAAGTTGAAGGTTGACACTACGATTGCGTGTCCGTACATATTTCGGAAGATCTCGTTAGAGATATTGGTAGGAGTTTTTTCAGCTAAGACGTAGAAAAGATCATAGGAATGAGATTAATTATCGATTTTATCTCGGAAGTGAGTTCGTATGAGGAAATTTGTTTAGTTTAGTGACTGTATGTGTGTGTTTCTATGTTGTGGGAGCACTTTTTCTGGCGAGACATTTGTGTGAATATACCGAGTATGTGCCGCAACAGTTTAATCCGGATGGTGAATCTGCCATTTATATTTGTGATTTTGTCCGCAGTTTGGAGAAATAGTGGCTCTTTGTTGGTATTCTGTGTTGCGACGTTCGCTTTGGCGGCATCTAGAACAATATTTTAAGCGCAGGGGGATGACGTTATTCGATCCAGGGATCTCACAACGAACAATCTTCAGTGTTTCAGTGCTTCTGAGAATTTCTGTTCTCAGAAGTTCTCGAGTTCAGAGTTCTCGAAAACTTGGACAAAGTGTATAGGGATGTTATTTTAGAGGACAATTATTCTGACAATTTAAATGTTAGGGAAGTGGCCTTGTGACTAATGGTCTTCAATGTTTTTTTTGTGAAAAATTTTTGTTACCGCCTGTCATGACGAGATGGAGGTTTGATTGGATTTTGGTTGTGACTTTTGTGGAGTGTTATTAAAATATATAGGGCCAATAGTGATTATCACGATATTACTTCTTAGTTTTGTCTAGAATTCGTGGATATTTAGGGGTTAAGGTTTAGGGTTATGTGTTGAGGGATGCTGTTATGTCTAATGAATAGACTTTTAATTAAGTGGGCTATGTTATTGGGAAGAAGTTCGTTTGATTTTAAAATATTGTTGAGAAGTGTTTTGTTGGCAATCGTTTGGTGGGATGTAGTCTATAAGGTATTTGCTTTGTTGTCTTGTTGAGTTGTCTTGTGTTTTTTTGTTGCTGTGTGTGATAATTGTAGGAGATGAATTTGATCGGTTGTTTGAGTTGATTGTTGTGTAGATTGAGTTGTGTAACTGTAATGTTAATTTACTGTAATATGGAATATAAGGTATAAGGGGTGATGTGTTGATTTTGGATTTGGTTGTAAGTGTGGCTGATTTGTAAGGAGAGTAGACTGTCTTCTTCTTAGAGTGCCATATCCCTACGGAACGTCGGCGACTACCATGCTTATAATATTTTTATACTGATCTCGGTCTTGCGCTACGTGTAGCAATTGGTCCGCTGTCAAACCTGTCCACTGCCGCAAATTCCTCAACCAAGAGAGTTTCTTCCGTCCTATCCATTTCTTTCCTTCGATTTTACCTTTGAGAATTAGCCGAAGGAACTCATATCTTGGTCCTCTGATTATATGTCCAAGATATTCTAGTTTACGCCTCTTAATAATATGTAATAGAGTTCGTTCATGTCCCATTCTTCGAAGAACTTCTTCGTTTCTAGTTCTGCTAGTCCATGGAATTTTTAGTATCCTTCGATACAACCACATCTCAAACGCCTCGATTTTATTCATGATATCGGCGTTTAAAGTCCAAGTTTCACATTCATACAAAAGTACAGACCACACATCTTGTAAACTTTTCACGGATTTCCAAATTTCAAAGTAGACTGTAAGTGACTTAAATTTTGATAAATGGGTAGATTTTGAGTTTTAAATAAATATTCGGTTGAATCTATGTTGATTGCGGAATAAGTAAGGAATGCGTGCGTTTAGATTTGTTTATGTGATGTTTTTGGGACTGGACGGCGGAGTGGAATGGGTGTTTTTTGGTGGGATTTGTTTGCGATGGTTAGGTATTTGGCTCCGGGTAAAACTTTAAGTTTTTTCTGCAGAGGTTTGGTATTAATGGGGTTCGTTGTCTAAAGGTAGGCTATCCTATTCAACTTGTTCACGTAGACTGCAAAGAAATTGTTTTCGTCTTCTAACATATGCGAAACGATTAGGATTAGTGGGGTTTGACTGCAGAATTTGGTTAGAGATGTGGTTTATCATGTATTTTGTATAGTATTAGGGTGTTGCATTGAGTGATACAAGGCACTCTCCGTTCTACTAATCGTAATAGTTCCGTATACTCACTACTGCTTCCCTGAGTTCAATACGTAAATTGTTCGCTAAGTGGCACAGCTCGAGAACTGTTCTACGGATCGTGACATGTAAGGTCTTGTCGGAAAGAGAAAAAAGTAGCTAGTACAATTAAGGAAAAAACAAACGCATCGGCAATGCTAAAGGGGCATTACGTTAGATCTCCGTTTTTATTGGTCCTATTGCAGCATGTGGTACATTAAATGAAAGAGGAGGGGATAAAATTATATTAAGATAAAAACAAACAAGGCGACTACCAAAAAGGCACTGCACAGTATCTTGGTTATTAATGAACATATAATTACATACGATATATAGACACTACGGATGAAAATGGATCTACTAAAAACCTACTAAAGTTAAAAAATTTTGATTTATTGACTTTAAGACTCTGTTTGAAAACAAAATAAACAACTGATACAATTCTAACATGTGATATACAAATGAAAGGGGAGGGAATAGCGATTATATAAAGATATAACAAAAAACAAGGCGACTACAAAACGAGCACTAGACAGTATCTTCAATCTAAATTAGTGTAGAGTTACAAACCAGATATCATAGGTTACTATGCATAAAATAAATTTACTATAAGACAAGTTTTGATTTATTGACTTAAAGAAAGCCTCGGGCTAAGTACAAAATAAACAACTGATCGAATCTTAATTTGCGACATAGGATATAGCAAATATAGGTATTAAGATAGCAAAAACAAACTAGGCGACTCCCAAAATTGCACTACACAGCATCTTCGATATTATTGAACGTATGGTTATGGTTATGGTTATTGTAGATCGGAGCAGGGCCCAATTGTGAGCCCTTCAGACACTTAGACCTGACTAGTACTGAAGGGCTCTCCAATCACAGGTTGGAGTCACACAGGCAGAGTAGATGAGCCCTGCATTGTCAGGGCGTCGGCCCGTTCGTACCCCTCCATGTCTGTGTGTCTCAATACACATACCAAGTTAACCCTATTGGTAAGCGCAATATCAGTAAGTGCTCTTGCACTTGCTGATGATGGTTTTTGCACTTTAAAACTCAAAAATCAGCTTAGAGTATTCTAACCAATGCTAGAATGCATCCAATACATTTCTTCATGTTTTTCAAGAATTTAATATGGATTCTTCGATAATTCTTTGTCTTAGATGAAAGTCCATTATCTTTGGATGACCTATAGTAAACAAAATTTAAAGATATGCATAAATTATTTTCTTTGTAAAATATATTCGAGTGACGGAGCTTAAGTAAAATGAACAATACGACCGGGTTTTCCAAATGGACTTTTACAGACAATAGGGTAGAATTTAGAAATTATATTTCTCCGTTAGTTCTTAAGAATTTGTAAAAACCGATTAGCATGTTAATAGTTTTTAGGAAATTTATAATTGTAGGTAAAATTGTTGTTTGTCATCTAAATGGTAGATGGGGATAAGTGTGAGGAACTCTAATTGGAAAACATTGAAAAAGAGTGGGATAGCTATGTAGGAAGGAGAGTTTAGCTGGATTTTTGAGGAAGAAAAGAGAATGAGTTGTTTTCCAAGGGTGAAAGGCGGAGAGTCGTTGTTCTTTGGCGGTTCCAAGTGATAGTAAGCATTAGAAGTGAATGTTTGTGAGTTTTCCTGGACTAAGTGTATCCTGGCGGAAGCTGATCCAGTAAAATATTGTAAGTCATACTTTTCTACTTATATATTCCAAGAGTCACTGTTCAGGCCGGAACGAGAGATTCAGTTTATCGAGAGGAGAAAAGGCTCGCATCTTTTGAACGATACGTGCATCTGAAGGAGATCATCAATAATTTGTTGTAAGATTGCTGATTACCTAGGGAACTGCTAAGAATAGATAGTGTAGGCTACAAGGAACAAGGATCTGGATAACTCATCATCAGAGAGATAGTTTTTTTTACCATTCGTCAGTTTATCTTTATCAACAAAGTTTTTTTTTATTGCTTCAGAAAAGATAGAAATATTTATCAGGAGATATAGAACAACAATTTTGATTTGAAATTTTAATTTATATAGTATAGAACATTAAATTTTGAAGGTTCACGTACGTAGAACAAAATTTTGATAATCATTATATGAGATATTTTTTGGTTAAAATATTTGAGTGTGAATTTTATTTCAATATATAATTTTGTATCATATATATGTTTATTATTCCGGTATTCCTAGACCTTACCTATCATATGTAAAGCATAGATATTGAAGCACGAATATAACCCTGAGATAAGAGAATTAAATAGTGTGATAAAATCATAATTGCATCATTTAAATAAGTTTAATTAATTAATTAATTAATTAGCTAATTAATTGCTTGGCGCACCTCTGACTTTTAATATCACATTAATATATATATATATATATATATATATATATATATATATATATATATATATATATATATATATATATACCTATATATATAGATATATTGTGGAAAGGACGCACTACATCAATATGTCCCCCAAGAACTTAAGACACACAGTAACCATGACCTTAGATATACCGATGCCTCTAAAACCCCGAATTTAACCCCAAATAAGCATTTACACCAAACCATTCTATCTCATCTGAGAATAAGCCACACCACCATCACCCATAAATATCTGCTGAAAAGTAAATTAAAATCACAGTGCTACGTATGTGATATTCTGCTCAGTGTTAGCCATATTTTACTGGGGTGTCCTTTATATTGCATCGAGTGGATGAAGTTGTAGCACAAAAAGTGTAACAAGTGTAACAACTTATAACAGTGAGGTGTAGCCGCTGAAAGAGAGAGTGTCCAGAAACTCTTCTGACTTCCTGACAAACCGCACCTCAGCAACAACACTGTCATAAGTCAAAAATTGGCATTTTGAGTAAATCGAGTATGAAGATTATCCTTACTATTTAACATAGGATTATTTCCGATATTTTGTTTCTTTCCTTATCTAAGGTCCATTGCATTGCCAAAAAAGGTTGAGTCCAAGCTGAAAATAGCCGCAAATGTCAACCATGAAATAAAATATTTCGGTTTGGCAGTGTCGGGATGTTTTCATAATGCATATTGTATGCTTCAAATATAAAGAGAGAAAGCTTTTAAAAAGGTACATTTTGATTATACTATTTTATGAATTTGCAATTTTTGATTTATATAAAGCAATAACGAGTAAATATTTTTCTTCTTCGAGATTAATTGCAAACATCTGTTGCAATCTGGCAACTGCTGATTTGACGATTGCCAAATCTATCCCCTAAACTATTAAAGGGCAATTGTCAAAAAAAAAATTCTAATAATTAACTGCAATTAATCTCCAAAGAAACAAATATTTACTCATTTCTTTTTTATATATATCAAAAATTTCAGAATTCATAACATAATATAAACAAAATGTACTTTTTTAAAGCTTTATCTTTTTCTATTTGAAGCATACAGCGTCTACATTATAAAAACATGCCAACACTGCTAAACCGTAATTTTTTGTTCCATGTTTGACATTTGCGGCTATAATCAGCTTGTACTTTTAATAAAAATTGCAGAATTCATAAAATAATATACTAAAAATGTACTTTTTAAAAGCCTCTCTTTATATTTGAAGTATACATTATTATTAATAAATAAATTAACATACTGTAATCTAAACAATTCACTTTCTGCCAATAATGCAAACGACGGCATTCTAAATTTCTGTGGCTAGATTGCACCTCTATGATTTGTGGACGTGTTCTGTCGTACAAGAGGAAAAAGACATATAATAAAAAGCAAGTTCCCAAGTTTCTGTCACCGAACAACTGTCGTTCTGTGTTGGTTGACAGAACAGAACAGGAAAGAGTGAAAGAGCGTATTTCGTTCCATGATCCGTGTAATCTCGAAAATTAATAGGTGTATGGTGTATTTGGTATTGGTTTAGAATTTTACCTATAACTTTTTATAGTTTTGATTATTAAAACATGAACTAATACTAAACGGTTTTGTAACTTTGCTCTTGAATAGTAAAGGTAAGATAAATTGAACATTACTTTCATATATAATAATGAATATTATGCTGTTTTAGAAATGCAGAGGAGATTAATTCATCTAGTTTTAACATTTTGTTCAATTTTACATACCATACTTGGATTTAATGGATTAGAACCACCAATTAATAGTTTACAATTGCCACCATGCAAGGCGTGTAAAACTTTTGTAGAATCTTTTCATAAGGTAAGGATAAAATGTTTTATTACAACAAAACTGACGTGGTATTCTGTAATTGGTTAACAACCTATTGAGTTATGTAAAATTGATATAATTTAAGTTCATCTTACAATTTCTGTATATACCATTATATTAATCCAATCTAAAGTAACATTAAAAGTAATCGTAGGTAAAATGTTAGGTTATATTGTTGTTTTGTATATAACCAAAATATTGCTTGAAAATGGGCTATTGATATCATTTTGTTTATTCAAAAGAAATAATTAAAATTTTGTGATTTATTAATGATTTTATTATATTTTAGGGATTGGAGAGAACATCAAAATACAAATTTGAAGGAGGAGACACTGCTTGGGAAGAGGAGAAATTGGGTACATATGCAACCAGTGAAGTTCGCTTTGTAGAAATTCAAGAAAAATTATGTTCAGAGGTTCATAATGGCAAAGATCAATGTTATAAACTGCTAGAAGAGTATGAAGATACTCTTGAAGAATGGTGGTTTGACAAACAATCTTTTGAACCAGACCTATTCAATTATTTATGTGTTAAATCGTATCAGGTAATGAATAACTCAACTATATACTGTATTGGTGTATGTAATTATCAACTCATTATGATACAAAACTGTCTGTACTATTTTAATTCTTACTCTTCAATATTTGCTGTGCTTATTTATCATATAGATCCTACAACAAAAATTTCTATGCACAATATGTTGAAATTTTTTTTAAATTTCAATACCAACAGATTCTATCACAATAAAACGATCATATCTCTGCGAGGTAACTCTTCCAAGACCTGAACCAGGTCAATGTAAATATGGACCAGTCTCTATACAGTGATGGAAAGCTCTCTGTACTGTAGTTCCCGGAATTACTAAGATTTTGAATATGTAAACTTGACTTCTTCTGTGTTGTAGCAATGCAATAATTGGATCTACTGTAGATAATACCACCTCTTAATTATTCACTTAGTTGAAATCCACATTTGAAAAGCGGAATTACTGTTTAATTAAATATTTCAAACTTAGAAGATAAACAGAGACTACAGAAAACAACAACATAAACATCAAAACTGTCAAAAACATCCATACAATATAAAACAGTGCATAAATTTTTTGGAAATTTATAAATTTATAATTTTTTTGTGTTCAATGTATTTAGTTGTGTGGGAGTTATCCAATAAATTTGCTGCTAACTCATTGGAGTGTTTTTATAGTTGTATAAAATATCTATCACTGCTTTTAACAATCATTTGCTTTACTGTTTCGATCTTCAAGTATCTTTAAATGTCTGCATTTGGAGTGCATCATGGTGCATCAGTGATAGCACGAAGAACCATAGATTGAAATCACTACTATCTGCTGCAGTTCCCCACAGTTCAATCCTGTATGGCGAGATAGATCGGATGATTGCTTTATACACTCATATTGATGGTGTGATAGATGATGTGGTGGATTTACTACCGAGTAACCAGTAGTATTTTTTGAATTTTATTCCTAGTTGTTTGATCTTCATTCAGATGTGTATCGTCCATGTTAGCCTCTTCACAAGGTATTTTACAGTATCATTTTTGGAAATGTTATGCATTAGGATATTTGGTGTTTCTTTGTGACATTTAGTAAATACCATGTTAACTGATTTTGCTTCTTTGATCTTTATAGTATTAGTGTTATATATTAATACCAATTTGCTGATTGGCCCCAGAACAATTATTAACATAATTATAGTATGCTATATATAAATATAGATAATGCTCAGGGTAGAACAATGAGGAAAGTTTTCTTTTATTAAGAGACTTAATATAACTATGATGATTCTTAGTTAGATAAATATATTTTAAATACTTTTTTAGGTTTGTTGCCCCGACTTACATTATGGGAAAGACTGCCAACCTTGTCCTGATTCCCTGATAATGTATGCAGCAATAATGGAAAATGCAAAGGATCTGGAACTAGGAAGGGAAATGGTCAATGTCAATGTGAAGAAGGTTATACCGGAGATAACTGTAATACATGCAATACAACTCATTATATTGTCTACCAAGATGAGAAGAAACTTTTATGTGCTCCATGTCATATATCTTGCGCAGATGGATGTACAAAACAGGGGCCTGATGGTAATATTTCAAATCATTTTATTTTTGTCTTCTAAATCTAGTTATGTACACCCCCTTTTGTAGTTGCCAGCCCAAGAGAAGGTATCTCTATGGGTCCTCGATAGCAACTGAGGTTGAGCAACCATAAATCGCTCAAACAATATTGACTTTCTGAAAAACTCTATAGAACAAAAGTTCAAAAGTTTTATGAGATACTTAACAAATCCGGTATTCTATGACCATTTGACTGTATGTGAATTATTAATATAGAAGTTAATACATTATCTCTACTAGCAACCTGGCAACAATGTTGTAGTTAAAACTCAATTATCATTTCTCAGAAATTAGTGTCTACATTTTTGATACTCAACTATAGTCATCTGCTTTTCCATAGAAACATTTGTAAAACAGTAATTCCTGAAATTATAACACTGAACAATCATCCGACCATAATGGATATTAGCCAAGATTCTATCTGTGCATCCACAGTAAAACACATGTCATTAATCTTCACAAATATGTTTTAAAATATTATATCTCACGTATTTCGCACTTGAATTTATTTATGTTTTAAACAAATTGTTGATTATTGCTTTAATAAATAATCCACATATTTCAGGTTGTAACTCATGCAAGCCTGGTTGGGCGCAAGACTCAGAAAAGTATGATTTAAAATATTATATCTCACATATTTCACACTTGAATTTATTTATGTTTTAAACAAATTGTTGATTATTGCTTTAATAAATAATCCACATATTTCAGGTTGTAACTCATGCAAGCCTGGTTGGGCGCAAGACTCAGAAAAGACTTGTAGAGATATAAATGAATGTGCTGCAGAGAAAAGGTCCGTGTACTCCTTTACAGTTTTGTGTTAACATGGAAGGAAGTTACACATGTATGGACTGTGATAAATCATGTGGTGGCTGTACTGGAAATGTCCAGATATGTGTATAAATTGTGCCCGAGGATTCTACAAAAAGGATAATGTTTGTGTAGGTATGTTTCTTCCAATGCTTATATTTCTTAGTCTTATAATGAAACAAATAAACAGTATAAGTAACGAGAATTTTAGTTGAAAATACAAATTAAACAAATTCTATTTTGTTACTTAAAATATAAAAAAAAATTATCTGTTTAATTCATAAAGATAATTCAGACATATACTTTTTCAAGTGAGTACTTCTTAGCGCTCAGTATGATGTGTTGCATGGGCTCGAACTCGAAATCCTATTTCGAAAAATCGAGACGAGTGTAGTAACCTTGCGGTATACAGTAATATACATACTGATGAGTCGACCATCAGAAAGAAAAATGTTGATTCGGTCTACGAGACAGTTCTTCAGGAAATAAAATCTTCAATTGGCGAGAAAAACTTCTACATCTTTGTGGATGAAAGTACCGATGCTTGGAGCACTTTAAGAAAATAATTCTACAAACGCATACTTAATAGCTTCGAAGCAGTTGGACAAAACCAATATTATGACGGTATCCAGATCCATACAGCGGTCTCTATCAAGCTTCTTTCTTCCAAACCCAGTGTCAGAAGAAAAGTTATTGGTGCTTCTATTTAATGACGCACCATATATGGTAAAAGTGGGACAGAACCTTAGAGTATTTTACCCGAATTTGGTGCATGTTACACGTCTTCTGCACGGGATAAACCGAGTAGCAGAAACCATCAGAACAGAATTTCCGTTAGTAAATGAGCTAATTTCAAATGTTAAAAAAGTATTCATCAAAGCCCCTCTAAGAGTGCAGATGTATAGGGAGAGACTGCCTGGAGTTAGTTTACCACCAGAACCTGTAATTACCAGATGAAGAACATGGATTAACACGGCTATATTCTACGCTGAACATTTTGATGCCGTTAAAGACTTAATTTTGGACATGGAGGACGACGCTCAGAGTGTCTAGTTCAAAGTAAGGACTTGTTACAAAGTTCAAGTGTAGCTAGAGATTTACTTTTTAATAAAGGTAATTTTGGCTTTATACCAGATATGATCACATGGTTAGAGAGTGGAGAATTAAGTTGTTTAAGAGTCTATTAGTACCATTGAAACTTTTATGGCTAAGTGTGGCAACACTGCATGTAAAGTTGGAGATCACATTAGGCGCAAAGCGGAAGTGACTTTAACAAAGAATGAAGGGTTTAAATTTTTAAAAATAGTTAAAAATATCTACGAAAATAAGTCTTCTGACGAACATGTAAGGTAAATAACCAGTGATTGCCACTATAAGAAAGTTAAAGCTAAAAACCATATAAAGCCAAAAACCCAATAATTGCCACACAATTTTTCAAAATACCAATTATTGCCACCCAGTCATTTCCATACAGAAATAATTCTACATTTTACTGAAAAATCTTGTTTATTAATAGAAATTCCACAGGTTTTAGGCCTCAAATACATCCACTGGCAAAGTAAATTCATAACGGATCCATTCACCAGTGCTGAATAATTTTTTCAATTATCTGATTTAGTGACTTTAAACATAGCCAAAATGATATTTCTGAAGTTTATTGCCATCATTGTCCATTCTCCACTTTTGAACTTCATTTTATATGCCAATTTTAAGGGCCTAAACACTGATATATCCATAGGTTGTAGCAGATGAATTGAGTTGGAATGCAAAGTTATCAGTTCTATTCCATTTTCTTTGCAAAAGTTGGACACATGCAACATAAGATGAGAAACATGCCCATCAGCAAAAAATAAAATAGGTTTTTTAATATTTTCTCTAATGAGCCAGGGATTAAATATATTGGTGATGTATTCATAAAATGTACTAGAACACATCCATCCATTATCTGAAGTTCCCAGAGCCCAATCTTTTGGAATACTTTGTGATATAGCTGATGGAATTCTTTCATATGCCAACACAATCATTGGAGGGGCGATTTTTCCTGCAGCATTAGCTGTTACCAATACTGTTATATTTTCCTTGTCATCTCCAGCAGAGCGATAAATATTTTTATCACCTTTCTTAGCCAAAACCTTTCCCCCTTTAGGTGATAAATAAAATGCACTCTCATCGGCATTAAAAACATGATTGGGTTCTTTTGTTATATCAAACAAATCTGTTGACTTTAAGTATTCCTCAATTTGACTGAACCACTGTCTCAAATTGTATTCACTTACATTTTCCTGACTGGGAGTTAAATTGTGTGACACTCGTTGAGATATTTCTGGATGTCTTCTCAAAAACAAGCGAAACCATTTGTCACTGGGACGGCTATGAATAAATGATTTCTCTCTTTCTGTAGAATTCATTATTTTCTGAACTGTATCCAAAAGCTGAACTTTTGAAACAGGAAAATGTCTCTCTGATAAATGTAAAATCCATTTCACTAAGACGGATTTCTCTTCTTTGGTTAAAATTGTAGAAGGGCCCATAGAACAAACTGATGGTGACTTTCCATCCCTCTTATGCCTCAAAGTACTACGAGGAACTCCATGAATTTTTGCTGCCGTGGCCGCTGGGTTTCCCTTTTTCACGCCCTCTAGGGCTTTGGCCAATTGCTCGTTCGAATAATTCCTTTTAGGTGCCATTTCTGGAATGAACAAAATACTTGTAATACCAAATATTAATGTAACCAATGATTGCCACTTTAGAACCAGTCATTGCCACCACTGGCAATAATTGGTAAAAGTAAAGTTTTTGCAATAAAAAAATAGTGGCAACACCGTAATTTTAAATAGCAAATTTACACATTATAATGAATTAAAAATAACCCAAACCAATAATGGCCACTTGTGGCAATGACTGGTATTCATAAAATATTTTGCAACCAGTCATTGCCAGGTACATTTCTTTAGAAATATGTACCCTTAACTGAATTTAAACAGCAAACAAATGTAGTTTAGAGTATTTAAGAGGAGCACATGTGTAAATAAGTTTATAAAACAATCATTCACAAAAGTGAATAAGAAAAAGAAAAATGTACTTACCTTAATTTTTTCATAAGAAATCACAAAAAATAGGAAGAAATTTTACACAACACTACTCTAAGGGGTATACAACAAAAATGGCTGAAGCTTGGGTATTGTACAACAGTACACAGTTGCCAAACTTAATAAGGTATTAGTACTTGTAAAAAATGTAATTTGATTTCAAGTCATTTTCTTATTTTCTTAGAATTTAAGGGTCAGTGGCAATAATTGGTAGAGTGGCAAGGACTGGTTGTTTACCTTACTATGGCCTTATAGTATACTGCCAAAACTTCAATATTGTTCAATTACGTCAGTAGACGTTGAAAGAATCTTTTCTATGTCTTAAATACATTTTTACTGATAGAAGACAATCATTTTTACTGGAAAACTTCGAAAAGTATCTTGTTGTAAATGCCTTTTATAGTACAGTATACTCCCTCTATAACGAACACGGTTATTACGGGGTTTCGCTTATAACGAGGTACATTAGATGACCCGTGAAATTTCTATTGAACTATAACCCTCTATAGCGAGGACAATTTGGTTATAAGGAGTGAAAATAAGATCGAAAAACGTGTTTTTTTACGTTTTTGGCCCGGCTGTGGTTATAAATAAATACCCTTTTTAACTGCCCCGCAATAAACTTAACTGCCGCCCGCAATAAACTTCTTTGCAATAAATACAACTGTTTAAACGTACAAAATAAAAACCAATTTTTGAACATAATGCTTTTTGCACCCTATTTTGTTTTATTACAGCATTAAATTTTATTACATATTGGATTGCATATTTTGTAATAAAAGTTAATATTTGTGCATATTTTCATGAAAAAAGATGCATACGAGGTATGGCTATTAAATAACGAGACTGCCCATGAAAAGAGTTTTATTTTAAACATTATTCTACAATCGAATGATCTCCTTCAATATATTCCCCTTCCCTCGCCACACACCGTTCCATTCGTTTTTTTCATTGGTCAAAGCAATGCTGGAAGTCTTCTTTTGTTAGAGCTTTTAGGAGCTCCGTTTTTCGCTTCACCGGATTCGTTTTAAGGCAGACTTGATCTTCGGAAACAGAAAAAAGTCACAGGGTGCTAAATCAGGCGAGTACGGCGGGTGTTCGAGCACTGGAATACCTCTAGCGGCTAAATAACGCCTCACAGACAACGCGTTATGGACAGATGCGTTGTCCTGGTGCAAGATTTGCGGCTTGTTTTTTCACAACTCCGACCGTTTCTTACGAACTCGCTCTCGCAGCGTTGCCAAAACTTTCAAATAGTAAGTTTGGTTTACAGTTTGACCCTCTGGAACCCATTCAGTCAACACGATGCCGTTAATGTCGAAAAAAAAAAACGATTAGCATGGCTTTACATTTTGATTTCGACATCCTTGCTTTTTTCATTCTTGGCGATGCAGGAGTTTTCAAGTGCATGGATTGTCGCTTAGTTTCAACATCGTAGTTGAATATCCAGGTTTCAGCGCAAGTGATGATGTTTTCCATTAATTCAGACTCTTCATGTAACCTCTCAAGAAAATCTGAGCAAATCTGTTGACGGACGAGCTTTTGGTCAGGTGTCAAATTTTTTGGACCAACTTCGCACAGACTTTCTTTATGTTCAATTCGTCATGTAAAATTTTTCTGACAGTTTATTTATGTGCGTTTACAGTCTCAGCAATCAAACGAATGCTCTTACGACGATCTCCGCGCACAATTTCATTTATTTTGGTCACTGTTTGCGAAGTTGAAACAGAGACAGGTCGACCTGGACGTTGGTCATCTTCGGCGCTTACTCGGCCTTCAGAAAACCGTTTATACCATTCGAAAACACGCACACGAGATAGAGAATTCTCACCATAGGCCTCTTTCAACAAATTATAGCACTTAGTCGGAGTTTTTTTTTAATTTAACGAGAAATTTCACATTAGTCCGTTGCTCATGTTTTTCGTCACACATTGTTATCGGCACGAGAAAAAACACGTTCTTTTCTAACCTCTACAGAAAAAATACTACTACAGCGACAAAAACCGCATTTTCGTACTGAAAGAGTAGACACTTCCAGCTATCCAATGCTGCATTCGTTTCCCACCCTTCCCTACTAGGACGCCTTCTGCTATTTAACAGCCAGACCTCGTATATATGCGCATATTTAAAAAAAATGTCTGAATTGTCAATATGAATGAGTCAGATAAAGTTAAATTATTAGAACAATTTTTACCAAGTAACAGAAAACAAAATTTGTTGAATTTATTAATGCTTTTTTTTAATAAACATACCACTTTCATTTGCATATTCTCAATTTTTCATCCTTGATTTATTTTTTTAGGTCATAGTGTTCTTTGATTCATTCAGGTTCATTCAATTGTATTAAACACGTTTTTTTTTTCACTTAGTTTTCTTGTACTTATTGATTATTCATTCTTTTTTAATCAATTCTTCATCTATTACTTGTGTTTTGTTTCACTATTGGTAAGTCCCATCTCTACTACTATTTTTATTCCATATATTTTTAGATCAATGTTAAAGTAACATTTATTTTATTTTCTTTTTCTAGATCAAGCTGAAGAAAAACGTAGAACGATAGTTTCCTTTTCAAGGTATTTTACATATTTGGGTCTATGCGTAGCAACATGCATCATATTTCCAAGAAACAGTTACATAGCAGCTGTAGTAGGGGTCGCTGTAGCCTGTTATATAACAGTATCTGAATATACCTTAAACTCCACTCATACCATTCAGACTTCTGGTGTAGAACAGCAAGTATCAGAGAATGTTTTGAAAGCGATAACTGGAGAGAACTAAACTTTTTGTTTCTTGATATATTGGGAAAACCGGTGACCTCAAACATCATTTTGTGATATATTAATAAAGTTATGCTAGACTTTTTGACTATTGATGTTTATATTATTTTTAACATTGTCAAAATTACAATCATCA
This sequence comes from Diabrotica undecimpunctata, assembly GCF_040954645.1. Lineage (NCBI taxonomy): Eukaryota > Metazoa > Arthropoda > Insecta > Coleoptera > Chrysomelidae > Diabrotica > Diabrotica undecimpunctata. The sequence goes on from NC_092812.1 coordinate 23,735,215, forward strand.
ATATTATTTGTTGGTCATTGAAATGTTAGGCAAATTTAAGATTATGATTAAAAATGACCGAAATTGAACAATATTTACCTACCATTCATGTACAAAGCATTGGAAATTAAACTATTCATTAAAATTATTTATTTTCTCTCTTCAACGGAAATTTTGTGCAGACCAACTGCTGTTCCGTTAAGAGGGAGTTACTGTATAATATTTATATAAAAAATAAACCGTTATTTAAATACCTACCGGTACAATTAACCGCCCCACCTTGTATTGCTTTCAATTTGTAGAAATTGTCAATTTTGGACCACATTTTATGAAAGGTACGGTGAAAACTACCTTTGGGGAAAAGAAGACAATAAAATTATTGAAAACTAAGTCGTTTATCAAGGGATGCTTAGCAAAAATCCCATGTTTAAAAATCTTAGAAAACGATTCAAACATATTTTTGAAAATCATAGTCTAATTAAAAAAATATAAGAGCATTAATAATAAGTGTTACTCTGGCCCTTAGGACTTCTTGGAGCCGGTTCAGCAATCGATTCATGATATCCGATTAGGGGATATTGTGCCACTCCTCCACCGCAACCGTCTTGTGCTTTCCGAAGGATCCAGGGGCTGGTACTCTTGCTCTTACCAGTCTTTTGAGGTTGTCTTAAATATGTTTAATTGGGTTAACGTCTTGACTGTGTGCCGGCCAAGGTAAAACTTAAATCCCGACCTCATTAAGGTACTTACGGGTGGATCGTGTGGTATGAAAACGTGCAACAATCCAAAATTTTCGCCAATAAACGAGCGAAAGGCATAACATGGTATTGAAAAACTTCTTCCATGTATCTTTGAGCATTCACACTGCCTCTATCGAACACAACAAGATCAGTACGAGCTTCGTAAGTGATACCTCCCCAAATAATTATTGACTCTCCTCGGTAAGCCACTGTTTCGGTTATAGTGCATGGAGCAAACATTTTATTTCGACGTCTGTAGACAGGCTGTCGTCCATCTGGACCTCTTAGGGCTATTCTGCTTTCATCTGAGAACAGTATGTTATTCCAGTCCGCCACAGTCCAGTCAGCATATTCTCGCGCAAAACCAAGTCAAGCTGTACGGTGCTGTGGGAGCAGTTGCTGGGCGCGAGCTGGACGGAAAACCCTGAAATTTCTTTCTGCTCACACTAACATTCCTCACGTCAAAAAGAAACGTACGAGCTTCAGGAGCGGTGCAAAAGCGATTTCTCAATACTTTGCTGACAATGAAGTGGTCCTCTCGAATTGCAGTGCATCGATGTCGGCCTTGACCTAGCCTGTGGGTGTATGAGCCTGTCTGCCGAAATCGTCTGATAGCATCCCGTACGGTAGTTTGGGCTACATCGAGTGTACGAGCGATACGACGTTGGCTGTACCCAGCATGAGTTAATGACACTGCCTTAGCTGCATCAGTTGCAACGAGTGGCATTTTTTACAGTCACAAACAATAATCAAACACTAAAATCTCAAATTAAACAATATTCGCAGACTATGACATAAAATAACAAGACATGTAACAGATTTGCACAATTAACACAGTAACACAATTGCAACAATGTCGTACAACCACTACATTCCAAAAACCCTTTGGTGGCACAAATTTAGGAAACAAACTAAGGGTAATAGTATTTAAATTATTACCAGCGTACCTATTTGACACAACACAAAACAGTTGATAAGCCATAATTAATATAAACAAACAGGGTGAGGCATGATAGAGGTGGGCGGTTAATTTTGCCTGAGAATGTATAAAAAGCCGTATCGACTCTTACGTCGCAAGCAGAAAATCTTCAGAACTGCATTCCTATGATCAATTGTGACATTCCTTTTTCTTATATGTTTATTTTTTGGATCTCTCCACATGAAGATGGTAATTTGCAGTGTAGTAGACGTCTACAGGTGTTATGTTGAATTCAGTTTTTTGAACATTTCTACGGGTTATTTATGATAGGCGCATTCAACATAATTATTATATATTGTTAGTTGTCCATTAAGTATCCTGTTATATTCCTTAGCCAGTATAGAAAGTCAATGGAGTGTGTAGTCACTTAACATTATTTATATTGTTAATTCTTCTGAAAATAAATGAACACTATCCACTGATCCTTTTTACAGTTTCCTTTCGCATTTACAACCTAATTTTCTCGATCAACCGTTTTCTTATTCGTCTTCCTTTCCCATTTCCTCCAGGATTTCAAATAAGGACTGGTTTTTCACTGTCAGTCTCTATAAAGTTCTCATTTAAATTATTATTGTATGTTGAATCCCATGAATTCACTTACAGTCCTACTATTTTACCTACCAGTGACAATCTTTTTATAGATCTTTTTAAAAAAATCATTTCTACTCCTTTATGAATGAATTGTGTTTCGAAATTTCTGTTCTATCTTTATAGTCTTAGAAATCGTAATAGTTAGAAAGGTCTATTATAACCATATCTTAAATTCTCTAAAATTATTTAAACAGTGGTTCTTTGTTGAAACTATTTGATCATCCCGAAATTCAATCTAGATGTGTTCCATTTTCCCCGTATTTCTCCTTCCACCAACCAATTATAATATTCTAGTCTAAATATCCCATGCCCTACTGTATTTTGAACTGAACTTGATGTTCGTTCTTTTACTTAGTGGATTAGGATGAGGAACATTTTATAGTTCAGTGCAAAATACTCGGACTAAATGTGATGTATCCATTTTGTGGATAAATGTGATTTAAGTAACTTAGGAATAATTTTTTGGTTAATATTTTTAATGTTATTTAAAACTATAATTTGTCGGTCTAAAAAAGTTTACAGTTACAGTTATACGTTTAAATTATTAAAATTAATAATCAATAGCATTATGTCCAGAACGTACTTGTGTAAACTTTTTTTAAGTGGCAATTCGGTTTTGAAATTTTAATTTTTGAATTATTTAAATAAATATTTTTAAAATTATTACTTTTTTAATTTAACTCCTCTCTCTCTCTATATATATATATATATATATATATATATATATATATATATATATATATATATATATATATATATATATATATATATATATATATATATATATATATATATATATATATATATATATATATATATATATATATATATATATATATATATATATGCACTGATGCAGGGTGGTAAGGTACGCCTCACAACCCTTAACATGAAAGACATACTCAAATATACGCCCAAATGGCCCTGAACTGGGTAGCTTTCAAGATCAAGCCAGGAGGTCAGAGAGTGCTAAGAATCTCCGAAGTTAAACCGCTGCCCAAATAAAAGAACAACGCTTTATATAGCGCCAGATAAATGCCGTTCGCTATCAAATCAATCCAGACTTGTAGAACGAGAAAAAGAAACTGAAAATATAAGTGGAGTTACAAAATGACCAATCTGGAGACATATTCTCTAAACAACTCATTGACATTGGTAATGGCAAATTTCCTACAGACACCTTGACTGGTTGCATTAACTTTCCTTAAAGTTTTTGTCAGTTAACTTGATCAAAAGACGAACTTATTCAAAAGGTGTTTCCAGATGTTGCTCAAAATTACAGAAACCAAGATTGGTTTAGCGAACGGGCTATATTGGCTGCAAAAAACATAGATGTAAATGAATTAAATTTCAAAATTCAAGAACAAATTACAGGCGAATTGAGGATATATAAATCAGTTGATTCGGCTACTAACCAAGATGATGTCAACTATCCGCCTGAATTTTTAAACTCACTAGATTTACCATGATTGCCACCTTACAATATTTAATTAAAGGTTGGATCGGTAGTTATAATGTTGAGAAATATCAACCAACCGCGTCTTTACAACGGCACACGGTTAGCGATAAAAAAATTATTGAACAACGTAAAAGGAGAAGGCGTTTTGATACCACGCATCCCAATGATTCCGACTGATGTACCATTTGAATTTAAACGACTACAGTTTCCAGTGCGGCTTGCTTTTGCTATGACCATAAATAAGTCCCAGGGGCAATCATTAGGTGTTTGTGGTATTAATCTAGAAAACCCATGTTTCTCACATGGTCATTTCTCACATGGTCAATTGTATGTTGCCTGTTCCCGTGTTGGAAAACCATCAGATTTGTTTGTATATTTACCAGGTAATCAAACAAAAAACATTGTGTATCGTAAAGCACTACAATAAAAATAAAACAGATTTTTGTTAATAATTATGATTCACTTGATTTACAATAAAGCGATTACTGAAAATACTTATATACGTTTTATTTCATTTATCTTTATTACATCGGTTATTAACCGTATGTTAATAATAATAATAAAATGTACACTTTTCAGTGACAATAAAGTATATTTCTATTCTATTCTAAGATTATTTTGGGATGTAAGAGGTGATTTTTCAAGAGAAATAAACTTACTAGTTACTTTTAAATGCTTTATTAACAATCCGTATTATAAAAAATATCACTGTTCAGTAGGACATAAAACAATTTTAAGTGTATACAGGACAGAAAATGTTTGGTGCAATAGAAGAGCTATATAATAATAGCTAGCTGGGTGATGTATGTTCTGTATACAGTATGTAGATGATAGAACTAAGGAGAGAAGCAATATTAAGATTTATACAGTTTCTGTAAAAATACAAAATAAATGGAAGCTATGTAGTGGCATTTAAAATGAATTTTAAAGTTTTGATATGTGACTACTTCATCGATTCATAACTTCATTATTCATTATACTGCTGATAATAAAATTCAAATTCTTTGACATATACATCAAAAATACATTTTTTATAATGCTACATAGTATTGGGAGTTTATGGTGACTCCCTAGGATCGTCTCTTCCTTCAAAAGATCCATGGAATGATAAAGTTGCAATAATTCTTTGGTGTTAATAATTGACAATGACCATAGGAAGTAAATTAGAAAATTATTGGTCAAGAAATAGATAAATAAATGCCTCAACTAGCTTGAGTTAGTTAAAATTAAACCTAAGGGATTGTTGGTTTTCGATGTTTCTACAACTGCTGGAGAGATTATCAAAAATCAAAAACCACAGTCATCTAACAAAATTCTATTCCTTCCGTACTTTTTCACTTTATAAATCTTTTGAGTCTGAATTTATACTACAACCGAACAAAGAACTTTCCTGTTCTTTCTTGCATACAGAAAGACAAAAACCTGTTAATACATTTTATACATATTGTCCTATATACACTTTATTTAAAATATCTTAAAACTGAAACCTAAAACTAAGGATATATTGATTAAATAATAATACCAAAAAGTTACTCGTAAGCGTCATGGATTGTTCAGATCTTTTATACTTTTATCAATATGGAATTTGAATGATTTGTGGATTTAGAGTTTGTTGGCAAGACCGTTAGAGAGGAAAGGTACATAAGATGACGAAGTTGGTAAGTTGAGGAATGGTCAAATATAATTATAAATCGATACATTTGGCTACTTCTCTTATAACAGGCATTGAGTATTGGCCGTACTAGAGATCTCTTTTAAACTGCGTTTGAGATGTGCATTTTCGTAGTGACCAAGGTTATGTGTATAGTATAAGGAAGAAATATAGTAGAAATATTTTAAGAGCGGAACGTTTGATCTCCTCTTTGTTTACACTGACTAGTTCGCACAGACTGGATCAGTATGTTCGAAGCGTTTTAAGTTTTAGTTGGGAAGCAGTTTCTACTAGAGTGTAGGTGTGGTTGCCGACATTTAATTTTTTTGAATAGTGATGTAGCAGTTGCTTGGTATAGTGTAAAGTGTTGTTTGCTGTAATTTAATTATTTTGAAGAGTGATGTGGCGGCCTTGGGACAATGTGGTAAATATTGCGTATAATAACAACACTGATTTATTAAATCCTATAAAGTTAATTTAGGGACAACTAAAACCAAGAATAAGATGTGGAAATACATTTCCACAAATACAATGTGATAAGAAGGTAATCAAAAAAGAAGTACCTATATAATATTACAAAAGAGCACTGACAGAAAAAAATTGAAGTGATCGCCAAAGTGATCAAAGTTGAAGAATACTATAAGAAGATTGAGCACTACTTAAAGGTAATCTTCAGTATTTCTTACTCGTTGATTGTTATGATCAATCAGAAAATGTTCTAGCCACGAATCCATTGAGCCTAGTACCCATGAGTGCACCAGTCTGTTTCGTGTTACTTGCAAGGCTAACCAGTTTAAAGCTAGATATTCTGCTCATTACCTAGAGCAGAACGAAAAGATAGCCGCCCTACACAAAAACTTCCATTGCTTGCTATTTCTAGTACTCCGGTTAAAGAAGCTCTCAGAGAAAAAGAGGTTGAAAACTTAAAAAGGAGAGAAAAACGTGATAAAGGATCACAAAAGACAAAAGAAAAAAAAATAAGATAGATGGGAAAGTAAAGAAGAAAAGATGATAATTAAGAAAACCATTCGACAATTATTTAATGATGATTCTTCCGATTCCTAGAGCTCAACCGAAATAACGAACTTTGGTACCGAGGATGATATTGGTCCAAAAGAAGATGAAAAAACTGTGGGGATCACAGGCAAAGACAATGATCTTCGGTTTCAATGTTTTTATTGTAAGATTAGTGCACATGCTGAATGTACCGAATTAAGTTTAAAAGAATCTAAATTTAAAACGTGGTCTTGTTGTCATTTTACCTTTTAGTTTCATTTTATTATTAAACTGCATTTCTTTCATATTGAAAAAGGATAAAAGAATTCATTTTACATTCAGCTAAAGAGGTGCTATTACAGAGGAAAATCAGAGGAACATCATCGAAATGAATACAAAGAAAAAAAGAAAGTAGGAGACCAATAGTGCAAAAACAAAAAAAAAACTGTGGATGAAAGTGTTGTTAAAGGACCTAGAAGATAATAGTAACGACAGCGCTCTTTGGATACCTGAAAGCTCAAAAAATAAAATGCAGACCAGTGGTGAAAATTGACATTGAATAATTGGAAATACACTTCACAGACACAAAGATGAAGAAAAATTTGGAATATTCGAAAGTAAAATCCTCAGAGGAATTATGGGACCAATAAGAATGGAAAACAGAGAAATGAGAAGAAGAATGATCCATGAACTAAGAGACATAATGAAGAATGCGTAGTGCTCTAAATAAGAGCGACAAATATTCCATCAGGAATGAAAGGCCTTGATGATGATTTCTTTCATAACATTGTTATTAGTCTTTTTTTTGGAGGTACTTCGCCATCTTATCCACATTAGTTCGTCAACTTAACTACACGTATGGGTAAGATAACGAATTCTTTTATATTTAATCTCAGTTTAAAAAACTATGTTTTTAATACAAAAATATGTTATAAAATGTATAAACTTAATAAGATTACATTTAATGTTAAGCTTTAAGTTCGTCAACTTACTCTCTTTTCCCCTACTGACCAAGTTTAAGGAAAAATAATAAAAGAAAAATTTAAAACTATTAAAATTTAGAATTAACCAACTATATAGTCATTATAAAAATATGATATGATTTTGGTATTAATATTAACATCTACTTTGAGCAATTTTCTAAAAACACTTTTGTCGACAATTTTTTGTCAAAAAGACACATTTGATGTAAAAACGGTAAATCCTTTATTGATTTAAATACTATATGTTACAATTATTCGCTGTCAATAACAGAGGCGTCAAAGTGTAAGGAAAACACGTGAAAAATATTTTGAGAAAACTGATTTAAAAAAATCTAATAAAAGGACAAATATACTAGGCGGTTTATATTTTGGGTTGGTAAATCGTATGTGATCCTAGTTTTTTACTTTAATTGCTTTGAAATATTATTAGAAATGATAATTTAACTAAGCGTAGACTTCAAAAGGTGGGCTAATTCTCCTTTTCGTTGCTTTATCTCGACAGCTATACATTGTAGAATTTTGTAACGGCAAAAAAGGTTTATAATTAATTTTCTTATAAGGCGAACTTAATTGGAAATTGCAAAAATAAAAATTATTGTTGCAATATTAACAAAAACAATTTAAAAAGGTCAAATATCAATGTTTATTTAATAATTATTTTCAGGTATTTAGGAACATCATAGAACTTTCAAAATTTATCCAGAAAATCTTTAAAAGTAAAAACTACTTACAAAAGTTATGCAGAGCCAACAAAAAAAGTTTTAAATACTTGAAAGTTTTTTGCATATAAAAGGGCATTCAAGCTTTCAAATAAAATTCGAACTATTGAAATCAGTTAAATAGAAGAGCCAAGTGATTCTAAAATTTCCAATTTTTTTTTTTTTTCTACACTTATGTCGAAAGTTCAGCAAAAGACGCGTATTTTATGAGAAAAATTAAGATTGGCCAATCAATTTTGACTTGATAGGAAATTTAATTGTCAAACTTTCTGTCGTTGGGATAGGAGGAAGAAGTTAGTAGTGATGATGATAATGAGTTGAAGGAACGCAGTACAGACAACAGGGAAGTTATTCGTTCTGCTGTTGATGACAAGGGAGAGGGAATAAGTTTAGAGCATACAGAAGATATTTGTGATTTATAACTATTGTGAAATAAAAATAAATTGTTATTTTTCTAAAAAGAAAGAAAAACAGGAAAGACCACCTCATCTTGAAGATGCTGGAGCAACTACATCTGAACGTGAACGAAGAGTAGATTGTGTTCTTGGAAAACAATGATTTGAGTAAACAGAAAGATATTATTTGGCATACTCAACAGACAGATGATATTGTAGAACTTGAAAGTCCATATTTTTATTTTAGACAATATTTCACACATGCTTTATTTGAAATAATGGCAGAAAATACAAACTTATTTGCAGTTCAGAATCTGGGAAAGTTTGCTTCAATAAATGCAGGCGAACTAAAAAAAAAATGTTGGAATTCATATACTGATGGGGAATTTACATTATCCACCTATAACATTCTATTGGAGCCCACAATTACAAGTACCACAAATTTCTGAAAGTATGCCAATACATCGATTTTATTTGTTAAGGACTCATTTACATTTTGTAGATACTCAAAGAATAAATGTTGGTGGAACTGATCAGGATTTTGGAAGGTAAGACCTTTGTATGCCATAATTAAATCCAAATGCTTGTATTTGCCGATCGAAACTGAACTATGAGTAGACGAGCAAATGACACCCTTCAAAGGACATTTAAATGTTAAGCAGTATATGGCATTTTAATAGAATTTTAATTAATGAGCCGGTGGAGTAACAGTGGCTGGTAGGAAAATCTCAAATTTAAGATTTGCTGATGGTACTACACTAATAGCAGCAAATGAGCAAGAAATGTTTAATCTCCTGCGAAGAGTTGAGTATGAAACGATCCTCAGTAATGGGGAATCGACAAGAGAGAGAGAGAGAGAGAGAGAGAGAGAGAGAGAGAGAGAGAGAGAGAGAGAGAGAGAGAGAGAGAGAGAGAGAGAGAGAGAGAGAGATAGAGAGAGAGAGAGATAGAGAGAGAGAGAGTATGTGACAAGAAAGCCAAAACCTTGTGGTATTAAAATGTTTGCCTTGTGTGGTTCCAGTGGTTTTTGATTTTCTTATTTATCAAGGGGCTATACCGGAACTGAACAAAAATCAATTAAAAGCTCTTGGATTAGCAGTGTCAGTAGTTTTGAAATTATCTAAAAGAATTGCAGTACCACATGTTCAACTTTTTTCGATAACTACTTTTGCAATTATAATTTATTGCAATTGTTGCTGCATAAAAATATTTATGCTGTTGTGGTGATGGAGAAGTTGTTCTCACTCAGTAGTTTGACAATAAGTGTTCTCATGGCATCTAATTTCATGGGTATAGGAAAAGAAGATGAATGTAAACTTTGGGACAAAAATAAGAAACAATATATTTATGTGAAAAGACCTGAAGTAATAAACTTTTGCCAGGCAAAAGATGATTACTTTAGGTATTCCGGAAACGAAAACATTGGATTTGGTTCATTTTAGGGCATACCTCGCTGAAGTTTTGATAAAATCAGACAAAGTATCCTCCAGAAAACGATGATGTCCTTTGGATACAAGAGAATCGACGTCATTTCCGTCACAGAAAAAACTAGACCAGTAGCAGAAGTAAGGCTGAATGGGTTTGGTCATATGCCAATTATAGATGACAAATCCTTTTCTTGTAGGTGCAAATTCTCTAAATGTGATTCTAGAACCAATTTCGTCGGTAAACAGTGCAGTACACACTTATGTATTAAAAAAAAAACAAAATTGTTATGTTATATCATACAAATAAATAATTAGTTGCAAATATATGATTTTTAATTGTATTTTGTTTTTCAAAGTCGTAAGAGCCACTATAATTTACTCACAATGTGCAATATATTGTACAATTCACATCCCTTAACACGTTCCTTGCCGATAACACGCTGGCGCGTCGCTACAAGACTTTAGCTAGACGCCGACGACTCTCTCGCGTGTTCAGAATTTTATTGATTATGATCTTATATCTTATATTTCAAAGGCAGGTAACTAGGGGTAAAAATTCTCTAATTTTGTTCTTGGCTTTTCGACTAATGAGTTTTTGTCTCGACAGGGTGTCTATATCTTTTGGCTTTGTAATAATTGTTAATATTAGTAACAGTACATAAAATTCTGCAAATGTGTATTATTTTATCGGATTAATAACCGTGTAAACATTAGTAATTCCCAGATTTCGATATTTCTCCTATTTTTTAGACTCGTGAATCAATGGTACGAGAAGCTTGGTAATACCCGGATATTTTCAGTGTTTCCACTAAATATGATTTGGGTTCTTTTACATCTCGTTTCATTAGTTTATATTTATACTATATTAATTTATATATTAGTTTATATTTGAATGCCATAGGGTGTGCATATTGAAGTGTACAAATGAATAAAAATAATATAAATGACGATATTATACCAAGTGACTCAAATTCAAATAAAAAAATAAAGTTAGATATGAAAAAAATATATCAGATAAAGAACTGTTGAGATTATTAGAAGCAATCGATGAAGAATTTAATGACTTTCTTGATTCAGACAGTATTTACCAGAATCTGAGGATGAAATTGAAAATAATTTACCTGCAGCACTTACTGACGATACGGAAGATAATGTATGTTATAAAATTAGATGCAAATATTAATTTTTTAATAAAAATATATTTAATTGTAGACTAAGCTGATCATTGAAGTTGATGGAAGCGATAAATGGGAAGACAATTTTGATGGTATGAAAAATTTCCCTTTTTTAAAACACCAGGAGTTACTAAAATAAGTTTACGATAATAATCCAGTTCATTTTGACTCCCGAAGAACTGCTAGTCTTTTTAGAATTGGTTTTACATATATGTCACATTTCATTGCCTAGGATTTAAGATTATTGGAAAAAGAACGATACTCTTTTTGCTAATGCAATTTTTTCCACTTTTATGGGCCGGAACAGATTTATGGTCATACTGCGTTGTTTGCATTTTAGTAAGAATCCAGAAGAGGGAAAACAAGTACCTGAAGACAGAATATATAAAATTAGATCGATGATAATTTTTTTTAATAAGAGAATGAAAGAAATTTATTATCCTGATCGTAATTTGAGCTTAGCTGAGTCAATGGTATTACACAAAGGACGACTTAAATTTAGACAATACTTAAAAAACAAAAAGCATAAATATGGAATCAAGTTGTGTGTGTTGACTAAACCAAATGGTCTAATTTTAAAATTTTTAGTTTATTCTGGAATGTTTGACGATTCAGGTGGAAAGGGACATACCAATAAAGTGGTTTTACACCTTTTAGATGGGAAACTAAATGTAGGCCATTGCGTTTACATGGACAATTTTTACAACAGCTTTGATTTATAACAATTGCCCGTTGCCGAAAAGGGGTATTAGTTGGCAAATAAAAGGATAAGAGAGACGTTTATTATATAACAATAGAATGTCAAAACACCTTACAAGTTACAACAATAAGAGGTCAGCATGTAATGAAACCAGAGCCTATTATAAGATATAATTAAAATATGTCTGGTATTGACCAACAAGACCAGATGCTTGCCTATTATCCATGTTAACGAAAAACTGTACCATAGCCAACAAAAATATTTATACATATTATGCGGATGATGGTTATAAATGTCCACATACTATACAACAAGTATTCTGGAAAAAAGATTGGTCTTTATGAATTTCGTTTAGAACTCGTTAGATCACTTTTAAAAATTAATAATTTTGAAACCAAACATGTTACAAAAGATCACCTAGTAACAAAACGAGAGGTAAAAGATCTAAGGGGAAAAGTTGTGAGAAAACGCTGTAAAACTTGCAGCGAACGAAATATCCGTAAAGATACAATTTACGAATGCAAAACCTGTCCCGAAATGTCTGGATTTTGTCTGGATTGCTGTCAAATATCCCACATTTAAACCTTAGTATTGTTTTATATATCTATATTTTATGTTATTTTATATTTCTTGTTTTATTTAGTATTAGTAAATAAATGTTCCTATTAAAACTGATTTTTATCAATATTATTTACAAAACGCACTACAAAAATACTTTCTTTATTCGAACTTTTTCAAAAACTAATAAATAAACGTCTATGTATCAAACACAGTAAGGGGCTCTTGGTGAAAACCTACCCAGAATAGATCGGCAGTTAACGTGTTAAAAGGGATAACATAATTATTTTGAGTACGCCAAAAAGTATAAAAAAAATTAAAAGAATATGTCTAACAAATTTCATATTTTTATCTTAAAAACCAAAAATGCATGATCGAAAGGGTTACAGCGAAAAACTAGGATCATATACGATTCACCCAACTGAGGGTATTTTAGAACAGATACCGCCTGGACTACTAATAAATATAAAATAAAAGAAAACAGGTTAAACGATGGAATGCATAATAAGGGTGAAATTACAACCCTAAAATTTTTAGTTTTTGATATTAATGGTAAAGTTAAAAAAATAAACTGTAGTAGATCAAAAAAGTAGGTGGTAGTAAATAGTACGCTATTATTTTATCACTTTAATATGTATATTATGGGGATTTTTAATCGAAAATTCATTAAAGTGATATGTGACTGATTAAAGTTTTCTAACTTTAGTTGGTATTAAGATTATTATTAAGAGATTCGTAATAAATAATAAATCATTGCCAAGTAGCGTTTCCTTAGGTGTATCTAGGCTGACAAATATTCAAACAATAAACGGGTGATAAATTGTTTATTATACTCATTCTAGTTATCAGTATTTGATATTATTCTCGGAATTGAAACAGAGCTATTGACAATAATTATGAATGTACATATATCTAAATATAAATAGACATATAAATACTTTATAGATATGCTTGAAATAAAAATATTGTGCTGAAAATAATGTCATTGGTTTGCATATATAATTGTAGTTTTAATACCAAATAAAGTTATATGTTTAGGTCAATTAAAAGATGAATCAGATCTGATGTAGTGTCCATGACTACTTGTTGAGATGTGTCCATCTAATTTAGTTGTGGTTTCCTACCGAATTCAGAAATAAAAATAAACTTAAATGGTCTATAAATTCGCAAATAATTTTTAACTTCCATAACGTACTTTTTTGATGTACTATACAATAATGACGCTTTTAAAAAGTTCTAAATAGACTTTTCTAATACTAGTTCTTATTCGTCATCATCCTCATCGATTTCTACTATTCCTATAGCTAACGGTATGATAATGATAAAAAATATTATCAGCGTCACAGTCTCAGTAAACTCTAAATTTTGAAGTGGTCTTGGTTTAACTGAAAAAGAAAAAATTATAATTAGTGACATGGATATAAATTATTGTAATCTAAGATTAATCGTTTCGCCCCCATGGAATAATAAGTCTCAAACTGATTTACCAAAATATAATTGGGCCCTTCTTCGGTTATTAATGTGAGTCTTTAGTTCAGGGAAATAAGCAAAAAAGTACCCTGTTTGTGACACTGACAGTTGTTTTGAGTACTATGGACCTCTGTAACAAGAACCTATATGTTTCTTGGAATATTAGTTATTAACAAATTAAGGTCAAAAACGTTAAATTTTCGCTTTTATCGAAACTTATGTCATACGAAAACCTTCAAAATGGCGTTTTTTAAGTATTTGTATCCTTATTTGTTGCTTCGAACGTTGCAAATAAGTCATAAATTTGGTTATTTTTATAACTCAACTTAAATAAACTAGGTTTTATTTTTTGATAAGCATAGGTACTATTAGATGAATGAAAAACTGAAGTTTTAGTTTAGACGAATGAAAAAAAAAAATTTTTAATGTAGATTTGATTTTTAAATAAAAATTTTTTTTTTTGTAAAATTTATTTTTAATTTTAATAATAATAATTATTTATTACTGTAATACATAAATATTTAGTTACCTATCATTTCATAACCTTTTATCGGAACGACCACATCGAGCGTCATAGACGGGAGATGGTTCTTGATAACTGGTCCTCATAAGACAACTAACTCTCACTTATGGCTCCACGTGCCACACCCCGGGCAACTGCATTGGTCTGTGGGCTAAACTAATTGAGGGTAGCCATATATGGCAAAAATTCTACCGAGCGATTGCCGGTATAAGCAATCCCACACTTACTGACCAACGGCTTCGGGCGGATGAGTTGGTAAGTGGAAGGGCACTCTTATGTCCTGGCGCTAAGAAATTGGCACCAAAGGCGAATGAATCAAGTAAATGGTCAACGGCATAAGGATGCAGAAGGCAAGGAGAAACCACTGCATTAAAGATCCAATTGGATATCTCTAGTACAATCATCAAAGCAATGAGTACTAAAAGAAAAAAAGAAACTGATCATGGGAATCGGAGCCCAAGATTCGGCAGGGGAGGAACAGACAAGGACTCCCAGGTCGTTAACCAGCGAAACCCTTGTCAAAAATTAAAACAAGACAAAGTAAAATTATCAAAAGCAAAAATAGGTAAGTTGAACATCAAAAGCATATATCAACCTGGTAAAATGCATAACATTCTTCAAGAATTGAGAAGTATGAATATAAATATATTAGGTGTAAGCAAAACATGGTAGCCTAACTCAGGATTCCTTTCGACAGAAACCATTACCTTATATTACTCGGGAAACATTGCAACCAGCATAGACATCGAGTAGCAATTATTGTCGATACAGAGGTCAACAAGTCAATGGAGGCTTTTGTCCCAATCTCAGAAAGAGTGATGCTACTACAAATAAGGACATCATACACAAAACTAAATTTAATCCAAATATATGTGCCAACGACGGATGCAACATAACATGAAGTAGAAACATTCTACCAACAATTTAAAGATGCACTGAAAATGACAAAGAACAGGGAAATCACGGTAGTTATTGGCGATTTCAATGCAAAAAATATCGTGAAATTTTCAACTCAAAATTCCGTATTTATAGCATTCTTTAAACCAAAAAAGGATCAGTGTCAACTATGCACGGGTTATACAGATGCTGATAATGACATAAAATTGAAATTGAAAGAAAAATGTGATCAACACTTAGCTAACAAAGTTGCAGTCCGAAAATTAAAAGCTGTGGATAAAGAACTAGCTACGGAAGATAAAACTTTAAGTGTTGCGTGTTTTGACCTGCAAAAGGTATTAGTTACCCCTTAATCAGAAGTAAGTACATTTTATTATAAAAGCAAAATTGCAACCTATAATTTTACAGTCTACGACATAGGTAACAATAAAGGATTCTGTTACGTTTGATATGAAGAGGTGGCAAAACGTGGACAAAATGAAATTAGAAGTTGCTTGTTAGAATTTGAGGACACAAAAAACTAAAGGGGTTGAAAGTGTCATCTTATACTCCGACAATTGTGGGGGGCAAAATAGAAACCGTTTTATTTTCTCCATGTTTGCATATTATGCTTCTAAAATTCTCAACATAAAGATAACACATAGGTTTTTGGAGAAGGGGCATACTCAGAATGAAGGAGATAGTATGCATGCAGTAATATAGACAGCTAAAAAGCGACAGGGTGCTGTATATACCCCCAGTCAAAGGATCACATTAATAAAATTGTCGAAAGTAACTGGTCAACCCAATTTTCTGACATGGTAAAAAATCAGAACTGGAGAATGGACGAAACTTTTAATCCAGTAAAAATTAATAAAATCCGGGAATTGTCGTCGCTACCAGAAGAACCTAATACTGTTCAATTTAAATACGATTTTGCAGAAACCCTAAGAATTCTATGTCTGAAAAAAAGTAGGCGTAGTCAACTTCAAACTCATTCCACTGAGTTGCCGAAACTTTATACTTCTCCTCTAACTGTTGATAGTAAGAAGTTAAAAGGTTTATTAGAACTTTGCAGAGGTGATCCACCTTCAATACCGCGTTTGTACGATAACTTCTTTTTTTCTTTACGGTCAAAGGAGGGAACACAGACGAAGAAGATGTACATCAAGACTCTAAAAGTTCTAGTAGGAGCGAATCTGAAGAAGATGACTTTGAGTAGAAATAAATGTAATCTATTTTGTGAAATTTAAGATATAATTATAAAGTTCGTATTAAAATGTTTCTTTCAAAATGATCGTATGCTATTTTTCCCCTAAATTGTTCCGACGAAAAATGTAGTAACTCATATAAAAAAAACAGAATATATTTAGAAAAATTATAATTTTTTGGTGATAAATTTTGGGAACTGCTTTTAAATAAACATACCTATAAAAGCTTTGTTTTCAACAGTTTATTTTTGGATATTTTAAAAACTGCTAACCAGTGTTTATACTTGTAAATTCATTTTCTCAAAACTATCTCAAATGACTTACTACAGTCTTCGTTGCACGAGTCGATGTAATATACATCTTTAATTTACGCGAAATTAAAGTTTTTTGTGCATTTTTAGAAAAGTTATTAATAATTTTCAAAAAGTGGACTTTTGAAGCTATTTTTGCAATAATTAAGCAACAAATTAACAAAAATAACTTTACAAACTCCCATTTCAAAGGATTTTCTATGCTTTTTCAGTAAAATTGTCTCACTTTTCCACATAATTTACTGATTGTGTCTTCAACTTTAGTATTTAAAATCAAATAGCGATCTTACATTGTTTATATATTGTTTATATGTAAAAAATGACGTTTAATCTTTTGTATATTTTGTTTATTACATATTGTTATGGCCAAATTGATCAAAAGCAGTTGTTAGATACCTGTATCGAAGATTGTCACGAAAAAGGTTTTTTATTTGCTAATTTCACTGGTCTATACTAGCACAGTGATTATTAGTCATCTGTAAGTTATATGATGAGAAAAAATTGTGTAATATAAGTTCAAAATACGTTAAAAAACAGAAGAGATATAAAAATAAAATATATTTACATTGAATCCTAGGCAGTTCATGGGTGATTACCGGGTCACTTGCGAAAGCTAGTCTGTCCAAGTCCCTAAAAGCTACTAGATCTGAAAACGATATACGTAATTAGTTCCAAGTAAAGAATACCTAGAAAGACATAATTAAAGAAATAATATTTTAATAGTTAGTTTAAATAAACAACAAACATAGATAGTGCTGGGTGAAAAATTAAGTATTCTTGTTAATTTGCAAATAAGTGCTGATACCAGATACCCCAATAAATGTGGAACTTATTTTAAAAATAAAAAAAGGAGATACTAAAACACTTGTCAAACCTAAAAGGAACTAATATGTACATATCGACCAGTCAAACAGAAACAGACAAAGATAAATAAAGGTTTAAGATATCATTTAAGATATATTTTTAAAATCTTCTTCTTCTACATATATTAGTTGCTAGGACTGTTCTTGTCAGATCTTATTCTTATTCTTCCCGACTACTGTGGCGCACCCAGGGGGGGGGTTTGGGGGGTTAACCCCCCCCCCCCCCCCAGGGCATATAAAGTAAAAAATATATAAAGAATAGTAGGAAAATGTAACTTGTCTTTCACACACAATACAAAAAATCCAAAACGCTAATTGAATAATTAAATTACCACTTTAAATATGTAGAACACAATAATTAATAATATTTTTCATTATATTTAGATATAGATACCTAATATTAGGCTTATGACAAAAGTAGACAGAATGAGTCTGTTGCGAGTAGCATGCGCCTACAGGACTGTATCTGCGGCGGCCTTGTGGACTATCACGGGTTGTGTTCCTCTGAATGTGTTAGCAGTAGAAAAGAGACATATCTATGAGAGAAGAGAGAATTTGTCAACAGCTATAAAAAACAAGAAGAAAGGGAAAGATCAATGGAAAGATGGCAAGAAGAGTGGAACAACCAGGAAAATGTTGCCCCGTGGACCAAGATGCAGATCCCGAGCCCAAGGGACTGGGTAGATTGTCTGTTTTAGGGCGTATCTTCATAGGTTCAGAAAGACAGATACAGATAAATGCCTATACTGTTGTTACACAATGCTGGAGTGTAATAAATGTACAGTGGAGAGAAACAGAATGTATAAAGAAATAGGTATGAACCCTGTGACTGTAAGAGAGATGATCGTGAAGATGATGGGAAGTACGAAGGAATGGAATAGTGTTCACAATTACATCCGAGTAGTCATTAAAAAGAAAAAAGAAGAGGAGAAACACCAACCGGGCCAATGACAGAGATAAGATCTAATTACTATTTTAATGGGAATAAGCCGCAATTGAAGGATAAAATAAGTTTATTGACGTTTGAATCTTTGATCTTGCACTGATAACTTGTTTATACTCCCTCAATTATTAGAAAAAAGAATAGCGGTTGGTACCGAAGTACATCTAGCCTTCATCGACCTAGAAAAGGCGTACGATATAGTTCCAAGACTTAAATTGTGGCAAGCTCTACAACAACTCGACATTAGTCCATACCTTTTACACTACTTACTTAACAATCCAAAAAAGGCTATCAGAGCAAATAAAAGTAACTAAAGGACTAAAACAAGGATGCAGTATGTCACTCTTACTGTTTAATTTATATATTGAGGCAGCCCTCCAAAATTGGAAAAACCACTGCCAGGGAATGGGAATCCCCATAGGAAATGATGTACTGTTCTACCTGAACTTTGCGGATGACCAAGTCGTCCTAGCTCAAGATTCTTATGATCTAGAATTTATAATAAAGCTTCTATACAGAGAATATGTAAAATGAGGGTTACAAGTCAGCACGAAGAAAACAGAATATTTAGTTATCAATTCAGATGCACGGTTTGAAGTGTTGATAGACGAGGACGTGGAAATCGAACAAGTGAAAAAATTTAAATATTTAAGTGCACTCATTGCTAAGAACGGCTTGGGAGAAACCGAAATTAAACACCGAATTAATCAGGGACGTAAAATTGTAGGATGTCTGACCTCCTTAAGGTGGGATCGCAACATTTCCAAAAGGAACAAAAAAAGAATAGGGCAAACCATGGTTGAATCAGTTCTTTGTTATGGCTCTGAAGTATGGTTAATTAATGCAGACCTGGAGAGAAGATTGTTGGCAGTTGAAATGGATTATTTGAGAAGAAGTGTCAGAACATCACGACAGGAAAGGAAGAACAACGAATCTATAAGAAATAACATGAATTCTACAATAACGGTCATTGACAAAATATAAAGAAGAGGTTCAAAATGGTTTGGACACCTATTGACAATGCCTGACGAACGCTGGCCCCAAAAACTTCACAAATGAAAGCCCTCTGGAAGAAGAAAAGGAGGTAGAACTCGACGCTCATGAAATGAAGGAATTAGAAGGGCGATGGAACCGAGAGGTTTGGAGGAGGAGCATCCCTTGGACCGGGAGGATTGGCGGAGGAGGAAGGGAATACGGCGATAGTAGTCTCCAAAATGTATTGTATTTACAAGTTGGATTAACGTCAAACGTCAATAAACTTATTTTAACCAAAAAATGGCTTTAGAACAATAGATAAGATCTAGATAAGAGAAGGAAGTGTTCTAAAAGTGTCGTCAGCCTTACACTGGCCACCACCCTTTCGGAGTACGTTACGTGCGACAGTCAACTGCGCACAAGTAAGAGAGGGTGGTTTTAGTTGGTAGGCAGGATAATAGATACCTGAATTTTTAGTACTTTAAACTAAACTAAAACCCAAATTTTAGGGGCTCAAAATGGAGGTAGCATAAAAAAATTTCAAAAACCCCCCCCTCAGACAAATTCTGGGTGCGCCACTGCTCGACTACATACCTTACATGTATATATATATATATATATATATATATATATATATATATATATATATATATATATATACTGCGCGGCATAAGTTATTGATATTGCCAATATAAAGGTAATGAATGGTACGTCATTCTGCATCAATTATTTGTATGTAAACAGTTAAAAATTATTATATTTGCTAAAAAAAACATGCAAATTTGAGACCTTATAAAGAGACTCACACCAAAAAAACATTGTAAATATTTACAAAGCACCTGTACAGCTATTTGAAAATGACCATTGTTTTTCAAATGGGACAAACATAATACAATTGTTTCAAAACTACTTGGTTGTTGTTGATTGTTCCCATCTTTCGCAAATGTAGTACCTACATAAAAACTCACATTATAAAATATGCTTTAAATGTTTTTTATTTTTTATTTTAATAATTATAAACTGCTGAAAAAACATGCCCACTTTCGAGTTTAATTTGCAATAATTTTTTTGTTTAACATTTTTTAATTTAGAAAATCTCATTTTATAGAGAAAGTATTTTCAAAAAGTTGAACGTTTTTATCCAGAATACGTAGTTTTTTCACAATATTTAAATGCATGAAAAAAGTCCCTTGTTTTGCTTAAATGTCATGAGGAAGTAAAAGTTTCAGATAAAAAATATTTTTTCGATTTTTGAAGTGATTTTTCGGCTTTGTTTCATGGGGTAATAAATTATAAACAACTTATAAATTAAATTACTTATTTATTTCTCTAAATAAAAAAATCAAAAAATAGTGTTAATTGTTGAGAGCAGAGAAGTGTCTTAACTGATCTATACAGTTGTATAATTGTTTATTTAATATTTAGCTATATCCCTAACCTTATGCCTCGCAGTTTATATATATATATATATATATATATATATATACAGATCACGACATTGTTTAATTGACCATACAACACAATGGCAATCGCTATGACATGCTACACGTTTCCACCTCTATATTCATTTCACAGTAGGTACCAATTGTCGTAATTGTCACATTGACATAAAAAATTTCACACGACGTTCTGAAAGAATAAACAAATAATTAATACAATGCCTATTACGTTGTATACCTTCCAAGAAAAAGTGCAACTTGTAGCATGGTACTTTCAGGGTCATTCGATACGCGAAGTAATTGATTTATTTATTGTTGCCTTAGAAAATAGACCCCCACCAAGTGTTACAACAGTTAAAAATACCATTAAATATTTTCAAACTTCGGGATGTGTAAACAGCTATAAAAAGTGTCATGAAGGTAATGAACCACGTGTTAGACCTGTCGATGAGGAGTGTCAAAACAGTGATATTGATATTTGTGCTTTTGTGGAAGCTAGTGAAACCTGCTATAGTATACAAATTGCTAGGGAAGTTAACGTGAATGCTCGAACTGTCCAGCGAGTTCTCAAAAGTAATGGGTATCACTGTTTTAAGATACAACCAACACAAGAACTGTTTCCGGAAGATAACTTTAGGCGGATGGAGTTTTGTGAAATTATGTTAAATAAACAGAATGAAAATGTACATTTTTAAAAAATATTTTATTTTCTGACGAATCTTCATTTTCATTACATAAAAACACAATCCATCCGTTGCAAGGTATTATTCTCGGAAAAATATGCACCTCAGTGTTGCAGTACGAACGCAGCATCCGCAAAAGTTAAATGTTTGGACTGGGATGTTAGGCGACCATATTTTCGGTCCATTTTTTTATCGATGGAAACTTAAACGGGCCCAAATATTTACAATTTTTACAGAATGAGATCATTCCGGCAGTTCGTCGTCGTCTCGTTAATTTTCAGGAGGATAATTTCCAACAGGATGGGTGTTCGGTTTAGGCGCTAACTCCTGTGACTTAGCGCCTAACGATTTCTTTTTTTGGATAATTTATAGGCATCAGTTTGAAAGGGCCACAAATCTAGTCGAATTAAGGGCAAAAATACTTAATTTCTCTGCAAGCATTACACCAGCCCTACTCCAAAATATGAGGAGAAATCTGTATGACATATTTGGTTATTGTTTAACACAAGGAAGTGAAATATTTGAGCTCTTAATTCATTAATCTGCTTTCCTAATTTTTATTTTTTGTTAGGTACATTTTACGAAGTTTGTAGGTTCTTAATTAGGTAGTATTTTTTATGTTTAAGTTTGGAAGAATTTTATTGTTTTTTTGTTATTTAAAAGTACAAACGATTCTTATTCTGATTTTTTTCTTCTTTCTTGTCTTATTGTTATAAGCTTTGTTCATAAAATTTGTACAATTTTCAGTGACAATAAAGCATATTACTTATTTATTTGTATTGCTATTAAGGCTAAAAAACAACCAAAAAATTAGTTTTAGATCATTATAATAAATATACTCTAGAGTCTAGAGATCTTGCAATAAATCTTAATTCCTACGGTCAACAAAACAATGTCGTTATCTGTATATTATATTACATATTGTTATGATCCGCAAATCTAAAAAAATATAGAGAGAGGGAAGAAGACGAACAATTTATAAAATTATGTTAGTTATAGATAGGTATATTATGTAGATATACGATTTATTTTGTGTTTGTGTAAAGTGCTATAGACTTTTTTGAATTTTAGAATTATTGTGAATTAGGACTTTCCGAATTATGTAAATTAGTGTATTTAAGATATTAGTGTTAAAAGAATATGTTTCATTGAAATAACATCATGGGAAATCTGTTTACCTTTTTTTTCAACGATTAATTTTTGTTATCAACAAAACAGGTCATTATAGCTAGGAAGTTTCATTTGTCTCGTATGTTTTGAACAAAATTATGGAATTTGAAGGTGATTTTTGAGAAGTGGGTTTTGTTTTGGATGGGAAAGAGGGAACGAATTCATTGGTTAAAAAGAAATTATGGAAGAAATTAGAGATTGGAGGAAATGTTTGGAAGCCGAAAGGATGGGGATCTGCTGTTTAAGTGAGAGAACATCGAATCCGGGACAAGAAATATAGTGCCGGTAGTTTTTTTACATTATATAACATTTTGGATTTTTCCTAGCTTATTTTAAGGCCTATATTTAGTGCGGCCGTTAAGAAGGTAGAAACCATATTTTTTAGTCCTCGTGTGGTAAATGCTATCAAATCTGTATCTTCAAATCTCCAAATCGACTTATTAAATATTGTTCCCCTATTGTGTAACTCGGCATGTCCTAGAGCCATGATAATTTTTCACGATAGTAACTATAATTAGAATTATAAGAATACTCACAATTGTCGAAACTTTCACGTGCATACAACACCAATTGAAACTTTTGTCTGAACTGATCATAGTCAAACTTAACTGAAAAAAAAATATATATGAACAATTCAAGTTTATTATGTTGTTATATATATAGTTACGGTTTAAATTTATTAAAATCTAATAAAAAATTTAATTCACCGACCGGTAAGGTCGTTTTACCCTATAAATAGGAATGTTAGATTTATAAGATTTCAACATTTGAATGAGTAATGGCTTTTCTAATTTAGTAAAAAAAAGTAAAGTTCGTGTAACCTTCTGTCTAAGGTCTAGGGTTTTCAGGTCGCGCAAGCGCCCCTAACATGACTTAACGACTACTTTCGTAGCCGGCACCGACGGTTTTACGTGCACTCCGAAGCACGGTGCCAGCTCAGTTAAATTAGAAATGGAAAATTTTGTCGGTGCCGGGATTCGAACCCGGGCCCTCCAGCTTGTTAAGCCAGTAACATAGCCACTGTGCTACGGCTGTTTCTAATTTAGTAAAAAGTAGGCAGTCATATTCATGAAAAAAAAAATGTTAACACGGATACTAAACAGAAATTTTCCCCAATATACTGATACTTAGAGTAGAAATGTATTGTCTGTATTTAGCTAATTTAAAATAATACCCTAACACGTATTTTTATTATACAGGGTGTTTCATTAAAAATAAGGATTATGGACTATGCCAGACTTGCGCGGATCACCCTGTACATTTAAATTTATGTTTAAAAAGCGCACATCTAAATTTCAAAGTGTCATCAGGTGTCACCAATCACGCACCTCGATGTGCATCGCCCTTCCTTCTGGAACATATAATTAAATTTAATTGGTTGAGAAATGAAAAGGTTTCATATAAAAGTTAATTTATCTTTAAATATGGGACATTTTCGGATCTCAAGTCAGTAGTGTCTAGTACATGGTTTTACCCGTGTAGGGTAGCTCCCTAGTGCACTTTGCTCGAAGGGCTCTGCAAACTTTCTAAGACTCTGAAGCTGTGTTTTTTTCTTCTTAGAAAGAATGTGTTTTATTTCCACCTCTAATAAAACCATAATGGCATTGTCTCTTCAAGATAATGCCACAATAAGAGCGTACCGGCCAACTACGCAATATTACACCATATTGCGCAATAGTTGGACAAATTAATAAACATGGAAACTTGCACCAAGTTGCACTTTTTCATACGTTTATTAATTACACCGGAGACGACACGGCGCCCAACGTGGGGCTCGAACCCACGACCCTGAGATTAAGAGTCTCATGCTCTGCGATCGAAAATCGCAAAAAGTTCCAACACGATGCCTGCATCAAAACCACTCAAGAAAACAGCGGGGAGAAGCATCGGATGTTAGTAGACCAAACTAACATGCCGATATCCACCTTCTGCAGCCCTGAAACCGTCGATGTGCCACATCTCCGACGAGCCAGCCTACTTGATGCTAAGTACCTGATGCAATGGATGTCTCCGCAGTAGCCAGTCACTGCCTGCCCTACCATTATGTGGTCCAGAGCACCACGGAGGCTCAGGCAAACTCACCGGTGACATGCAGATGGGAAATGTACAGCTAGAGAGGACGAAGCCGCCGTAGAACGAGCACGTCGTCGAGGATGGACCTGCAGATGCTGTCAACAACACCGACCACCGCCTGTGAGTGTTTTTGTGCAGTGCAAGTGCGCGCTACGCGAGTGTACGCGAGTGTAGTGTGTGTTAGAGGACTGTAAGTAGATTTGACAATATGGACATATACATTTTTGATATATTTTATGCATTTTTTCTTTTCTATATTTGAATTGTAAAAAAAATTGTTTTTCTTAAGTTTTTTTAATAAAATCAGCTTTTTTATCAGCCTCAGAGTCTCCAAAGCAGGGGGGATGTCATCAGGTGTCACCAATCACGCACCTCGATGTGCATCGCCCTTCCTTCTGGAACATATAATTAAATTTAATTGGTTGAGAAATGAAAAGGTTTCATATAAAAGTTAATTTATCTATAAATATGGGACATTTTCGGATCTCAAGTCAGTAGTGTCTAGTACATGGTTTTACCCGTGTAGGGTAGCTCCCTAGAGCACTTTGCTCGAAGGGCTCTGCAAACTTTCTAAGACTCTGAAGCTGTGTTTTTTTCTTCTTAGAAAGAAAGTGTTTTATTTCCACCTCTAATAAAACCATAATGGCATTGTCTCTTCAAGATAATGCCACAATAAGAGCGTACCGGCCAACTACGCAATATTACACCATATTGCGCAATAGTTGGACAAATTAATAAACATGGAAACTTGCACCAAGTTGCACTTTTTCATACGTTTATTAATTACACCGGAGACGACACGGCGCCCAACGTGGGGCTCGAACCCACGACCCTGAGATTAAGAGTTTCATGCTCTGCGATCGAAAATCGCAAAAAGTTCCAACACGATGCCTGCATCAAAACCACTCAAGAAAACAGCGGGGAGAAGCATCGGATGTTAGTAGACCAAACTAACATGCCGATATCCACCTTCTGCAGCCCTGAAACCGTCGATGTGCCACATCTCCGACACTTTTTCATACGTTTATTAATTACACCGGAGACGACAAAAGTTAACGTGTCCTTATTATTTTCTATAATAAGGACACAAACAATTTTATTTCATAAGTGGTTTTCACACTGTATATATATAAAGGGTGTTTCATTAAGAATTGTCCATATAGTAACTGTTTCTCTAGTGTTCTCCTTAGAACAAAATACGAAGATTTAACCTAAAACACAAATAAAATATTCCTCTTTACCGAGATATATTCTAAAATGATTTTAGCCCATTATTTTAAGACCTTCCAATATTTTTTGTTCAAACTTAACAAAACAGTTTACACATGTTAGGTTACTTTAACTATTGTTAAAAGATTTTCCGCTGTTAGCAGTTTTTTGTTTAGCAGTTTTCCTCAATAATCATTTCAGCATGTTCTTTTTTTATTCTTTGTTACTTTATATTTGAATATTATCCTTTTAACTCAATGCGATAGAGTAAGTCATTTTCAAGATATTTGCGTTTACACATAATGTTCAAAATTCATAATCATTTCACTATTAACATCCATTTCACATGAGTCATAACTATGTCACTAAAAAAGTTATACAATTTAGTACAGTCAGTAAATTCCATTTCAAATGATTTTTTTCATATCAATGTTTTATTTCATAAAAAATCAGAACTATGATTTTTACTATACTAACACAATTTTTTTTGGTACATTTTCGGATCGAGCTTGTTAATAAAATAATGGTTACATAAGGCAAAACTATTGAAAAAATAGTTTTGCCTAGTATGGAAGTATTCTTCCTCTTTATAAGCAATTCTGCTTGTTCATTGGTGTATTACTACCTCTATGGAAGGTTGTCACTCCACCTTTTGCGGGGTCGTCCGATACTTATTCTGCCGATTGGTGACTTATCTCTTGCTATTTTGACGACACGGGTCTACTCATGCTTATGTCTCCTTCTGATTATCTGGTTATTCCATTCTATTTTCTATTTTGTGTCCATTCATTTATATATTGTACGTTACATTTTCTTCTAATGTCTTCACTTTTGTTTCGATCTCTAAGGCGTATTTCCAATAATTCTTCTCAGTACTCCCATCTCTGCCGTTTCCAGTAGCCTTTGCGTTGTGGCTGTGTCGCGTCTTGTTTCTAAGGCATAAGTCATTATTTGTCTTACACTGACTTTATAACTTCTTGACTTCATCTTAGTTTTAATGTGTCTGTTTCGCCATATAGTATTATTAAGGCATCCTGCCATCTATTTGTTTTTTCTACTTAATCTCTCACTTCTTTGTCCAGTTCTCCATAAAAAGACAGTGTAATTTCCAGGTATTTTATTTCCATTACCTGTTCAATACTGATGCCATCAATTTCTATTTTACATCTGGTTGGTTGTTTGCTGACTACTATTGTTTTAGTTTTCTGACATGAGATTGTCATGTTAAATTCTTTTGCTCATATATTAAATCTGTGGACCAGTCTTTGCAGACTATCTTCATCTTGGGCTATCAATATTGCCTCGTCTACGTAACAGACTATTTTTATTTCTTTGTTTACCATTCTGTATCCTCTTCCTTTGTTAACGCTTTTGATGATTTCATCCATGATCAAATTGAAGAGCATTAGGCTCAATGAATCCCCGTGTCTTATTCAGTTGCCTATTTCTACAGGTTCTGTAAGTTGTCCATCTATTCTGACTTCTGTTTTGTTGTTTTGGTAGATGTTTTCAATAGTTTTTATAATATTTAGGGGAACTTCTCTATTATACATAAAATTAATTATATCTTTGAGTCTTACTTTGTCAAAAGCTTTCTTTAGATCAATCAAATACAGAAATGCTGGTCTATTATACTCTAGTGATTTCTCAGTAATTTGCTTTATAACGAATATTGCATCTGTACACGATCTTCCACTACGAAAACCTTGTTGTCCATCTGCTAAACTTATCCTCTGATTTATTAGCACTTGTAAAATTTTAGTTGTAAGTTTTAGCGTAGTATTTAACAAGTTTATACCTCTGTAGTTTTCTGGCTGTTTTTTATCTCCTTTTTGAATAATAGAATTAGTTCGTTCATTCTCCATTGTTAGGTATACGACTGTCAGATAAAAAGAGGAACGACTGGGTAGGATCCAAAACAAAAGTCGAGGACATAGCAACAAAAATTGCCAAACTTAAATGGAGCTTCGCGGGCCACACTGCTAGACAAAAAGACCAACGTTGGAATACTACAATACAACATTGGAGACCTTACGAAAGTAAACGACCAAGAGGAAGACCACAGATGAGATGGGTTGATGACATTAAAAGAATAGCCGGAACAAATTAGAAATATGTTGCTCAGGATAGAGACCGATGGAAGGAGTTGGGAGAGGCCTATGGCCAAACATCGACGACAGAAGGCTAAGAAGAAGATTTTTATTCAATAAGTAACTAATAAAAAATATAAACCATACTAATATGTAATAAATGTAACAATTAATGTGATATTAAGGAAATAAGTCTAAAGTTAATGTTCAAAATGTCCACCTTCACTGTCTATATAAGTTTGTAACTGATATTCAAATGACCGAGCCACATTACTTAACATTTGCTAGTTAATTTTATTAAAAGCTTCTCTTATTCTATTTTTCAAATCATTTGGTGTTGTTGGAGGCTTCTGGTATACAAGGTCTTTTATATAGCCCCACACGAAAAAATCAATTTTGGAGAATTCCGGTGATCACGGTGGCAAACAGTTGGTCCCTCTCTGCCTATCCATCTCTCAGGAAAGTTATTATTTAGATGATTGTGAATAGGAGCAGTGTGGTGAACTGGATCACCGTCGTGTAAAAACATTCGTTATCGAATATTAAACGGTACATTTTGCAGTAGTATTGGCAAATGATTATTTAGAAAATCCAGATATATGGCACCATTCAAACGACCGTCAAAAAAATGTGGGCCAATCACATAATTGCCACCAATACCACCCAAACATTTATAGAAAACCTAGTTTGACTATGAGTGTTAACAAAATAGGGATTGCTTGATGCATAGTAATGAAGATTATGGCGATTCACAGTTCCATTTTTGTGAAATGTAGGCTCATCTCCAAAAAGCACATAATCGAAAAAAATCGGTCCCTTTGCACTTGCTGCTGAGACCATTGACAAAAAGCTAATCTGCGTTGATAATCATCTACTGTCAATTCTTGATGTAACTGTATGCGGTAAGGATGCAGTTTATGTTTTACGAAGGATTTTTGCCGCCGAAGTTTGACTAATGTCATGTTGACGTGAGTGCTGATGTGGGGATCTTCAGTAGTAGCTATCAATACAGCATATTCCTTTTCCTTACTTAGAACAGTTTTGGTTTTCTTATTTTTTTCATATACAACTGACTCAGTGCAAACAAAACGATCCATTAATTTTTCAAAAGCTCTTGCGTTTGGCTTCCTCCGTTCAGGATATCGATCGTGATTTATGTTCTGGATGCAAGAAGCAATTTCTCGATTATTGCATTAATTGATATATTGTTTTGCTTTCAGTTATGTGTGGGTTATTTATTGAATAAAAATCTTGAATTGAATAAATAATCTTGTTATATTATTATACAAAACATATTATCTTGTAGGAATTTTAGGAATCTTGTATTTTATTAAGGAAATATAATATTTCCAAAATATTACATTTATTGGTACATTCATTAAATATTATTATCGTTTATATTTTTTGTCAGGTACTTGTTGAATAAAAATAATTTTGTTATATTATTACTTATTACACAAGACTAAATTATTTCTACTTACAAAAATTAAGGTATTCTCGAAATTCCATCTACAAAATTTGTAGATATACCAATTTTAGCCAATGATTTCAATTAAACTTAATTTAAAAACTACAATATATTGTTTCTTCTTCTTCTTAACCTTCTGTCGTCCATGTTTGGTCATAGACCTCTCCCAACTCCTTCCATCGGTCTCTATCCTAAGCGACATATTTCCAATTTGTATCGGCTATTCTTTTAATGTCATCAACCCATCTCTAGAATAACTAGAATTCCACATATTATCCAAGTATGGAGAATATCATTGCCTACATTTTTTCTAAGTTTTTTGGATATTCTATACCATAATGAAATTATCGACCGATGTCGCAATTAAAACTCACCCTGTATATGCAACGTTTTTGTATGGTCTTTTATTAAAAGTTTAATTTATTTATCACCAATTCACAATCTCGAAAAATTCAAAAAATAACCCATAAAGTGTTATTTTGTTAGTTACAGAGAAAAGTTAGTGTACGCTATACTTAATGCACTAAATTTTCAGCAATTACTAACCACACTGGAGACTTTCATTATCTGGGTCGTAGCTAAGTTGCGACACTGAAAAAAAAAAGATTAAAGTTAAAGTTACACAAATGTCCAAGCAGTTTGATTAACCCAGTCTGAGAGACTTGCACGGCCCTTAGAATGACATTCGAGTGTTACAATTTATTGGAGCGAGGTGTATTGATTCGTGTTATCAGGAACCACTCCACCTCGCTCCAATGCTCTAGACCATCCCTTTCCCCCCCTATAGCCCTCTGATAAGCGATAGGGGTTCACTATCAGCCAAATGCTTTTCGTGTGGAAGTCCTGAGTACAATAATTCCAACACGATATCCTAACCCAATCAATGCAGGCTAGCGTGAGGCGCTCTTTTCCTGCTTTCTCTAGTGACGTATCATCGAACTGAAATTGCTTGCTCAGGCCTCGAGTCTCCGCTCCTTTGTTCAGCAATTTCCAGTGCTGCATGCTATGGCTTCTTCTGTTGGTAGAGCTACGAATTATCTAGATTTTAGGTGTTAGCCAGGATTTGCTGTTTTGGTCTTTTGTGCTTCCATCGATAGAACGCATCATATCTTATTATCTCTTGCAGGATCGGTCCTGGGTGATTCTCTAATTCTGCAAACCTAATTCTGACTTTTTCTACCATTTTATCTATCACCCTTACTTGTTACAGTTCACTAAACAGAAAGCGTTCAGCGACGTATCTGGGTACATTTTCCGCTTCTCTGAGTATGTTATTGTAGGCTGCTTGTATTTTCTTTTTATTCGAATTGCTTATGTGTCCCCATGCGAAAGATGCATGTGTGATTATTGGAAGTGTGATGTTATTTATCAGTCTTATTTTCTTCTTTATGCGCAATTTCCTTTTTCTACCTGTGAGTCCTCTTATTGCTGCTCTGGCTGTTGCTGTTTTCTGGATGGTTGTGTCCACGTATTGCGTGAAGGTTAAGCCTTGGTCCATAGTAACTCCTAGGTATTTTACTTCTCTTTTCCATTCGATGGGATTATCTTGCACTAACAGCTGTTCTTCTGCGATTTTTCTTTTCTTTTTGAATATGATTGCTTGTGTCTTCTCTAAGTTGATTGCTATTTTCCATTGGATACGCCATTCTTCAATGTTATCCAATGCTGTCTGTAGATTGTTAACCGCTACTTCTAAGTTTCTGTGTTTGGCCGCAATCGCTGTGTCGTCTGCATAAAGGCTGAATAGTGTTCCTGGTGAACTTACACAAATTTTGTTTCCTAATATTACCGATTAAAATATTAACAATATTTCAACAATTTTTATAACAATATTCTGAGACTACTTTCGTGTGGCATATTTAATTTAAATATCATATTTAAATGGGATTAAGCCACAATCAGGGTCGTTAATAACGGGTCTTCAAGGGATGCACTCGGTCTAACGGTCTAGCCTCGACCTCCAATCAAGCAATCTCTTCATCCACCTTCCATCACTGATTCGGGAGACGTGCCGGGCCCATTCGGCCCAGTGTGGTAATTTGGGAAATTACATCGATAACTCCTGTTCTTCGTCTTAAGTCTTCATTTCTAACTTGGTCGCGAAAACGATATACTCAGCATTGACCTTTCCATTTTCCTCTGAGCTATTTGCAGCGTTTTAGAAGTTGTAACTGTTAATGTCAAAGTTTAGACACCATAGGTCATCACAGGCAACACAATTTGATCAAATGTTTTACGTTTTAAAGAAATTGGTATAACTCTTTTAAAGATGTCTTAGAGTTTTCCATAGGCTGTCCATGCTAGGTTTATTCTTCTAGTGTTGCCACAATTATTGGTTATAGTGAAAATCACATTTTCACTATATAGTATTTGACGTTTCGACTACCACTCCAGAAATCGTTCTCCAGTGTGGTGCAGAGATGTAGATGATGTATTCTCCATTTGACCTCACGGACCAGAAGCATTGAATAAATTTCTAATAGACATCAACAATACAGAAGAATCAATCAAATTCACCATGCAACAAGAAAACAATAATTCACTTCCTTTTCTGGACGTGCTGATAACAAAAAAAAACTCAGGATATGCAACCAAAGTCTACAGAAAACCAACCCAGACCAACAGACATTTAAATTAACACTTCAACCACAACGATGTTTGGGTGTAAAAAGGGAATCATCAAATCATTATATTCGATTCCCTTCTGGGTGAACCCCATAAAGTAATGCAAAATGCAATAGAAAACAAAACAATGGTTGTCTTGATCATTGGTTTGTCACTGAAACCATGAAATATAAAGAAGAAAAAGAGAGGAGACTGCAACAGAGATAATCTGTTTATACTTTTAATATGTTGTGTCGTCCTGCACCAGCGGAGAGTGAGAGCCAATATAACTCCCACCACGGCTGGGGCCAAAATTTTATACCTAATTTTAGACCTTAAATTTAATTCAATTTCAATCAAATGAAATGAAAATGAAGTGCCACCCAATACGTAGATTCGTTCTTCTTGTGTGCATAATTCCTTTTTGTACAAAGGGAAACATCTCGTTTTAGTAATACCACAACGAAACAAATTTCACTATAAATAAAATGCATCTAAATTTAAAAGATTCAAAGTTTTGTCGGCGCACATAGAAAAAATATCGTGAGTATAGTTTGTTAATAAATTTAAGTATAAGTACATAAAACCACTTACCATATGGGAAACTCCAGTTAAATGTTTGTGCCGCTGTCGAGTTGGCTACAACAATATCTGCAAAGTAAATTTTTTAAAGCTTATTTTACAAATTTCACAAATAAAAATCAACGAAATATCTCAATTACCAAACCGAAATCAATTCCTTTCGAGATAACGTTCTGCGTGTTTCGATTACTTCATTTTTATCTGTCTTAGAAAAGCTGTGATACTCATCTACGTTTAGTGAAACCCATAGGCGTGGCCAGGTTTTTTTAGTGTGGGTTCCAATGCTGAAAATCGCGCCTCCCTCCCCCCATTTATAACAGTTTACCATTTTTTTTAACATTTTTTTTAAATTCAAAATATATTTGTCAGAACACTAAATTTTTGAAACGAGTTACGTTTGTTTTTATATTAAATTATTGCGTGATCATAAGAAAAATATGAGTGTCTACAGTCACGTACATAAAAAATACATTAAAAGTTCAGATTAACATTAAAAATTTGTTATAACAACACATTCGTCGCTGGAATGGTACGATTGTTTAAATTCGTCAACTGCACTGTCTTTATCTATATTTACAGCAAGTTATTGTTCAACATTCCAAACCGCCATTAGACATTCCAAACAGTCTTGTAGCATTGTCGATCGAAATATCGATTTTATTATGCTTAGCTTAGAAAAATATTGTTCTGAGGCTATTTTCTTGTGGCATGTTAGAGTAATTACTATTTACATGTGAATAAGCCACAATTAATGGTTAAAGTACGTAATCGTAAATCGAAACGTAAAAATAAACTTACTTCAAAGTAAAATTGTGGTTAATTCCCAATAAAAATAGTAAATTGTATTAAGAAGCCACAATAAAAAAGTAGAACAATATTAAATGACATATTTACTCTATACACTAAAAGACTGCATTTTGTTGAATTAAAATCTACATTAAAAAAAAAAAGAATAAAGATAAAACAGAAAGGGTCACAAGAAATCAAGTGTGACGGATGTTAAAAGATGAGAAAGAAGGTCTATTCAGGGCAAAAATAGTAGACAAAACTGTTGGAACATGAAACGAAGTCCTAATAAAATTTAGAGGAAGATCGCCAGTATCATTATAGATACAGCTATTTAGATCAGTTACTGAGGGTTTTTACCTCCGAATTCTTTATAACTGAATCGATTCATTTGAAATTTTGTGTGTTGGTAAATAATTACTCAAGGAACAAAAGTTATATAGTGCCGATGTGCGCTTCCACCCTGGGGGTGTTTGCCACCCCTTTTCGAGGGTGGAAATTTTTTCACTCAAAATAACTACGCTATTCGATAGAAGGACAAAAAAAAAAAATGTAGTAAACATGTTTTTCGCTAGATAAATACTTTTTGAGTCATTCGCTGTTGAAAAGTGTAATTTTCCGTTAAAAAAAAACATGTTTTTCAAAGGCTTTTTAAGAATAGCTCCGAAACTAAGAGTTTTATCAAAAAAAGTGTAACGACTAAAATTAAAGCTCATAAAAAAAACAAAAAGATTGGCTTTTTAATGACTATTTTCAGTTTTTCAATATTAATTGAGTTATGGCTGTTCAAAGAAGGTTTGTTTTTGTTTTTGTCTTTCAATACGAGTATTTAACGTTAAATAACGGAAAACGGGTACATTTTTCGACAAAAACTCAAATAATATTTTTAAAAGAACTTGAAAAGACCTTTAAAATGAGTGGTGATAAAAGTCCTTTGCACCAACTGTAAGTGAGATACGATCAAAAAAACGATGGGTTTCTCAAATTTTTGTAAAAAAACACGCAATAAAACTAATGTCATGTTCACTAAGATTGAAATAAATTGTTTTCCGTATAGAATTCACTTTATTTTAGTGTTTTTTATATGATCCAAAACTTTAGCCATTTTAGAATACCCAGTTTTTGAAAAAAGTATGATTACATTTGTTTTAGTTTTTAGTTTGCTTTAGTTTAGTTTTAGTTTTTTTAGTTTGCTTTATAGCGCATGAACCACTGGTCTCCGACCCTTTGACCCTTTACCCTTTAAACATAAAGGACTTTAGAATGTTTTAACATTCCTATACTTATAGCCTGTTAAATTACTTGTAAAATCGTTTTTTTTTATGCATGTTGTAGCATCAAAATTAACCGAGTTATTGTAAAAAAAAAACAATACTACTTTTTAGAATAACTTTTGGAGTATGGAAAAATTTTATAATTTGGAGCATTGGAGCATTTCGATGCTGTGCTGTGGTGACAATTGCCAAAATTTTCCTCCAGTAAACGAAGACCAATTGGACGGTGAAAATTAAGATGCATAGATATTCATTTATTTTTTACCTCGTTTTATATCAATATTATTTATTTTTAGTTTTTTGGAAAATAAAAAAATTGTAATATATTATAAACTAAATTTTTTCTATTTATGTCCATGTCTAAGTTAAGGATTTTATTTTCATCAAAAGGGGTGCTTGTAAGGGTTGAAAAAAGTAGGCTCATTTTATAAGTAAAAAATTAATTTTTGTCTACAAACAATGCACTCTAAAAATGTTTCAAATCGTTAAAAATATTTTTTAATTCATTTTTGACAAAGGGGGTGGTTGTGAGGGGGGTTGAAATGTTGAAATTATAATAAAATGTTATTTTATAAGCAAGAAATTAATTTTTGTTTAATAAAATGCACTCAAGAAATGCTTCAGACCAATAAAAATATATTAAATTAATTTTTAAAAAAAGGGGTTGGTTAAATTGTGAGGGTTGAAATGTTGAAATTATAATAAAAAGTTATTTTATATGAAAAAAATTAATTTTCGTTAAATAAAATGCACTCAAGAAATGTTTCAAACCAATAAAAATATTTTTTAATTCATTTTGGTCATAAGGGTGGTTGTAAGGGTTGAAAATTTCCAATAAATAAAATATTATTGTATAGCTAGGAATTAATTTTTATTTGTATTTAAATACATAATTGAAATGTCTCAAGCTGCTACGACTTTTTTTTCATATTATTTTTATAAAAAGTATTAGCTTTTAAGGGTTTTTAAAGGGTTTTAAGGGTTGAAAATTGTAAATAATTAATTTTTATATTAGAGAACACATTACAATATTTACCTTATGCGAATAAACAAGATTTAAGTGCATAAAATAATTAAATCCGTGTTTTTCCCAGTTTCTTCAATAAGGGGTAGTTTTCACCCCTTAAAAACAAAAAGCGCACCTAGAGCGCATATAACTTTCGAAGTGGAGGGTAAGATAAGCTTAATTTGAAATTTTCAAAGAAATCGATGCAGTTATAAAAAATTCTGAGGTATTACCATATTTTAAGCCTCAGTAACTGGACTAATTGAAATACTTTGAAAAACGCCAGGAAAGAAGTTTGAGAATAAAGAGACGAATTTCATTATAAATCTAATATGTCTAAATTTGAAAGGTTCAAAGTTTTGTTGGCGCACATAGAAAAAATAAAACAACTTACCGTTCATTAGAATTGTGTTATTTGTTTGTGCCGCTACTGAGCTGGATAAAAGGAAACCTGTAAAGGAAAATACTTTAGAAACTTATTTTACGAATTTAACAAATAAAAATTGATTTTACAAATAAGAGTCAACGAAATATCTAAATTCGCAAACCAAGATCAGCTCGTTTTGGAGTAACGCACCTATGACATTTCTATTATAAAGATAAAAGTGATCGTAGAGAAAAAAAGGGCCCATGGTGAGGTATGTCCACCAGATGGAAGAGGAATGCATAAAAACCAACCCAAAATTGCTGAAGAGTTGAAAGATCTTATTCGCGATCACATAAGAAGTTTTCCAGCATATACCAGCCACTATTCCCGTGAAAAATTTTCTAGGCATTATCTTAGCCCCGATTTATATATTTCAAGTATGTATAGACTTTGTACTGAATACTGTAAAGAAATGAAAGTTGCTTCGCTCAAATAATTTCAGTAGAGAAAACTATTTAATGAAGAATTTAATCTTGCTCTTCATCATCCTGCAAATGATACATGTACGAAGTTTGATCGATTAAATCTTCACCTTAAGTCATATTATAATAAAACAAACATTACGACAACTGTGGGTCTACAATCTAACTCTTTATAAAACAGATCATATTGGCAATGAAAGGATTTGTTTTTTATGGGTTTTTATGTAGTAGGACGTGGAGGTCAAGAAATACCTTCTTGTTTAAGAAAGGTTGTTTTGGATATTTCTTTAAAAACATTAAAACTCTTAATTTCTACAGCGATTCATTTTCTGGACAGAATAGAAACATTTATGTTGCTACAATATTCTGTAGAATTTTAAAGAAGCTACCAGGTACAAACTCATTATTTGAGATAAACCACTACTTTATGGAGTCAGGGTACACCCATATGGAGGCCGATACGATATATGCATCCATTGAAAAAGCTATAAAAAACTACCATGGAAATCGAGGTGCCACATGGCTGGACAAATTTTATTAAAGAAGTTTACAGAAAAAACAAACTTAGTGCATTTGAGGTTGGCCAAGAAGAATTTTTAAATTATGGAAATGTCCTAAAAAAAGATTTAGTGCACAGAAAAAAATGAAGAAAGGGATTTGGTACCATGGATGCAAATCAAACAAATAAAATGTTTGTATAAAATGATGGTGATATTAAAAAAGTGTATCTCAGATAGGGAGCCTTGCGAAATCGAGATAGTCTTACATTTTCTGAGCAGGTAAAACGTTTAAACCTTGAACAACTACCAACAGCCAACCAAAAATATGATGATTTAATGCAGTTGTTGCCGTACATTAGTGATCATAACAAAACGTATTTTAACCAGGGCCCTGATTCTATTTCATTTCGATGTCGAAATTTAAAAGCGACTACGCCATGACAGTCGCAATCGCTAGCGATTCTCATTCATTTCGATTGTAGTTAAAACTGGGGATATTTACTTTATCATTTTGACACTGCTGAAAATTTGGGTTGGCCCTGTTGTTTATTGGCTGCACTACGCTTGTTGAATGTTTGTTGTTTGTTTTGTTTACGTTACGACCGTTACGTGAACGTCTTTTTTTTCTTGTTTGAGTTGTTAAATGATAAATAGTGGCCATTCTCAATTATATTTTGAATTGAAATAAAAGATGGCAAGAAAAAAAAAGGCGATGTGGGAGATCCTAGAGGTTATAACTACTAAGATTTGACTTAGTGGTTATATTCTAATATATTTTTAAATTTACTGCAGCTTAGTAATATTAACCCTAAACATTTTGGGTATCCTAGAGGCATAAACACCTTCTTCCAAATATGGTTCTAATACCCTTATTAAATAATTTGCAGCTTATTTATTAAGCCGGAATTGCTTCCTAAATTGAGCATCACTTAGAATTTTGAGTATCCCGTAACATTCTTCTTATCCTCCGTTGTGAGCGTCGGATATCTATCCTCTCTAATTCCTCCAAAACTAGCAAATGTCCGTAAAACACAGCCATATTAATACTTTTTGCCTCAGTTTTCCTTGCAAGGATCAAAACACCGCCTACCTAAACTGAACCTAAGTTCACTTCTCCCAGTCCAGTCAGTCATGTCAGATTAATTTCGACTCGAAATGAAATTTCAACCACTTTCTTGAAGTTGAAATTAATTTCGATAAATCGAAAATTAGTGACGTCGTTTGGTTAGTTCAGCTGAAATCCACAAGGTTCGCAAAGTCGCATTTCGACGTCGCCATATTAATTTCGACATGTTTTGAGTCGAAATCTCAATTAGAATCAGGGCCCAGTTAAAACATTCCTCAACATTAGATGCCGATGACTATCCTGCTTTAGAGGAT
The DNA here is from genome assembly GCF_040954645.1 of Diabrotica undecimpunctata. Lineage (NCBI taxonomy): Eukaryota > Metazoa > Arthropoda > Insecta > Coleoptera > Chrysomelidae > Diabrotica > Diabrotica undecimpunctata. The sequence continues at coordinate 23,773,852 of NC_092812.1, forward strand.
GAAATACAGTAAAACTACAAATATTTTGTTGTTACAGCAAGCTATGCTCTTTTTTAAATACTTAAATAAACGAATTTTGCAAAATAAATATTTTATTCTAGGGTTAATCTTCAAGAAAAATTACTATGTCTTAATTTTTAAATGGACAAATTCCTTCAAAATACAAACTTACTAAACATTTGACAACACAATATTTAGTAATAAAAAATACTACTTTTATTTTACTTGTAATTTAATATTAATCAAAAATCTATTTTACCTAAATTTAAAATTGACATTTTACTTTTCCTGAAACATAAATTGCTTATTACACAAAAAAACGAAAATGAAGTTTGGCCCTTTTAATACTCAGGTCCAAGTTGATAGAATTGAAAAAACTGGACAAAAATTTAGTCAAATAATATCGAATAAAATCAAATCTCTTCACTAAGAAGGTTTTCGGTGAAAAATCATAAATGGAAATAAGCTGTTTGCAGGGCCAAACACTCCATGGTACTGCACAGAAGTGAAGCAAAAATGTAAAATATAACAAGTTGTAAATTGAGCATTTTGAAACAATCGATGACTTTGTGCATTTGTCTTTGCTGTATCTCAAAGGGAATGATGATATCGGTATATTTTTTATAAATTTTAGTAAATTGAATGTATATTAAAAAATATTTATTAGGATCTTAGCAGAAATGTGGATCTACCGGAGAATACTCAAAATTTCATGGACATCGCATACCTCAAACGAAGAAGTGCTTCCTAGGCCACATACTGAGAAATAATAAGTACCAATATGCCCAACTTATAGTGAAAGGAAAAATCGAGGGAAAGAGAGGCCTAGGAAGGAAAAGACTATCGTGGCTCAGAAACATCCGACAATGGACAGGGCTAAATTTTGAACAGCTAATAAGAACAGCTGAAGATAGAGAAGAGTTTAAAATTGTAGTAGCCAACCTCCATTGAGGAGAGGGCACTTTAGGAAGAAGAAGAAGAAGCAGAGATATTACAAAATAAGGGCAAATCTTGACAAGAAGAACACAACTGGCGAAAAACAGAAAAAAAAAGAAGAAAAGAAAAAGAATGGAGAAAATTTAACAACAGCTAGAATCATCTCCCCCGAAACCTAACGATAGAAGAGGAACGATTATGTATGTATGTATTAGGATATTTTTTAACCCTACAATAGGGGTTGAACTAAGGAGTAAAGTAGCTAAAAACCCGAAAATTAGCTAAAAACTTCGAAAATGTTTTTCGTGGTTGATGAAAACAATTCTGTCAAACATAACTTTCTCAAAATCACCGTGTAGAGGATGTTCCATTAACATCCCTCTATTCCGAGGTGAAAGTGGGGGGATGAGTTAAATTTACTATTTGCAGTGTCCGCCTTTATCACCCCTCCACATTTGCTCATGAAACAGGGGGTGAGTAGCTGAAATCTAGAAAATTCACTGATGAACTTTGTAAAGGTTTTCGGTGGGTGGTGAAAACGATTCTATGGACCATAACTTTTTCAAAATCACCGTGTAGAGGATGTTCCATTAACATCCCTCCATTTAGGGATAAAAGTGGGGGATGAGTTGAATTTACTGTTTACAGTGTCCCCCTTTTATCACTCCACCACATTCACTCCTGCAAGGGGGGGGGAGTGAGTAGCTGAATTCTAGAAAATTCACTGATGAATTTTGTAAAGGTATTCGGTGGGTGGTGAAAACGGTTCTGTGGACCATAACTTTATCAAATATCGTTGTGTGGAGGGTTCCTAATTCTTAATACCTCACTTTAAGAGGTGGAAAAGAGAAGTGAGTGACTAAAAACCAAACAATAAGCTAAAAAGCTGTGTAAAAATTTTCTGGACTTTAGACACACTTTTCCAACCCCTGGAGAAAGTAGTGAAAAAATTAGAAATTTTGATAAACTTATAGTCCACAAAATCGTTGTTACTGACCACGAAAAACCTTTAAAAAGTTTTTCGGCAAACTTTCTGGAATTCAGCCCCTATTTACCAGAATCACAGTCCCCATACACCCTATTTCGTGGATTACAGTGAACGGGTGATAAGGAGAATACTGCAAATAATAATTGTAATAATGTTATGATTGGCATAATCGTTTCAACCACTCACAAAAACACTTTAAAAAGTTTTTTAATAAATTTACTGGTTTTTAGTCACTCATCCCTCTTTTCCATCCCTTTAGAAATAATTATGAATCTCATATTTTTTTATCATATTCAGAAAATATTTTTTTCTGGATTTTAGCTACCCTCAGAGGGTTGATAAAGAGGAATACTGCAAACAGTAATTGTGATAATGTTATTTGACAAAATCATTTTTGCAAACCATGAAATTTACAAAGTTTTTCAGGGAGTTTTTTGTTTCTAGCTACTCACCCCGGGGTGGACCTCCTAAAGGAAAACTCTCTACACGCTGATCTTTTCATTAAGTTTTGTTCGTTTTCGAAGCAGGATCGTTTTCACCACCCGAGAACCTCTTAAAAAGTTTTTCAGCGATTTTTTGAGTTTTTAGCTACTCTTCTTTCAGCCCCTAATATAGGGGTTAAATTAAGATAATTTAAAAAACGTATCATCATCATCCAGCCTCAAGAGTCCACTGCTGAACATAGGCCTCTTCCTCATGTTTCCAACCCCGTCTATCTTGCGCCGCTCTCATCCAGTTTTTATCGAGTCTTCTTAAATCGTCAGTCCATCTTGTAGGTGGTCGACCGACGCTTCTTCTTGTCTTCCCTTGGCCTCCATTCCAATAACCTCTTTGTCCATCGCCCATCTGTCATTCTGGCTATGTGTCCTGCTCATCTTCATTTTAGTCTGGCTATCTTCTCGATGATGTCAGTCACTCCGGTTCTTCTCCTGATGTCTTCGTTGGTTATTCTGTCTCGCAGAGTTATTCCTAACATGGACCGCTCCATTCTTCTCTGCGTGACTCTCAGTTTGGTAGCTGCTGCTTTTGTTAAGGTAAGTGTTTCTGCTCCGTACGTCAAGACTGGGAGGACGCACTGATCAAATACCTTTCTCTTTAGGCATGTGGGCAGCTCACTTTTAAAAGTTTCTCTCAGTTTTCCAAATGCTGCCCACCCAAGGCCGATTCTTCTTTTCAGTTCATGAGTCTGGTTATCCCTGCCAATCATAATTTCATGTCCCAGGTATTTATATCTATCTACGAGTTCTATTTCTTTTCCACCAATACTGATGTTCTGGTTGGGTACCAAATTGGTCATGATTTTTGTTTTCGAGATATTTATATTTAAACCTACACTTTCTGTAGCCACAACGAGTTCCTGTACCATCTCTCTTAAAACGTATACCGATATCATTATTTCCTTTTGACATACAGCAAAAAGAAAATCAAAAAGTTTTTATTTTTAAAAAATGTTCAACTTAACTTCTTAAGATAAGACTGGAAAGCGGAAAAATAAGAAGAAGAATGAACCATGAACTACGAGAAATAATGGAGGGAGAAAATTTAGTTAGATGTATTAAAGCGCAGAGGCTGAGATGTTAAAAACGAAAATGGAGAACTGATGATAAACTTCTGCACGAATAACGAACTGAGAATAAACAACACATTTTTGACCACAAAGATCAACACAAATATCCATTAAATAACACCCGTGGACAAAGATATATGATAGATTATGTTATAACCAACAGAGATATATATCCATCAAAAATAATCTACGTAAGATGCCTCAACTCAGCAGATAGCGATCATAGCCTATTATTATGTAAAATAAGAATCATCCTGAAATACTCCACACCTAAGGAAGCGGCGGCAACAAAAACAAAAAAGATCAGAAACAAGATCTTACAACTACACAAAATATATTACAAACAACGGAGATGTGTTAGTCCGCCAATAAACTGTCTGAAAACCAAACTAGAGAGAACCGAAGTTGATCAAAACAAAGATAAGAAACGAGTAGAGAAAATACTGTAGACAAAATATTATAAATACAATTTATTGAAGCCTACTAGACCGATCTATACATAACGAAACAAGACTTTTAAAACAAATATAAAAACAACTTTAAAGAAAAGTCCACAAAATAAACTCAAAACTCCAACTTGAAATGCTTAAAAGCGTAGACAAACAATTAATAAATGTACTCCATACTCTTTTCAATCGAAGATTACGCGAGAAAAATGTCCTAAATGTCTGGAACGAAATCATTAAAATAATTATGTATAAAAAAGCAGACAGACAGTTATAAATATTGAAGAGCCATCTATAAATTACTTACAAAAATACTAACGAATAGGTTAACAAAGCAATTTTACTAAAGAACAAGCCAACTTTAGAAAAGAATATGTCAAATAAAAAGAATAATCTGCTCCTCTTCGATTAATATTGTAACCTCTAATTAATTTGACAGATGCCGATTTTCATACGTTTAACTTAAATATTTCGATTTAATTCGTGTAAATTGAATGTTGCCACTTGTGCAACGACTCGCCAAAATATATAATATTCCAACGTAAGACAAACGTTGAAGAAACACAGACAATATGCTTAAATAGAAGAATAGGAAATACCTATGTACCTAGGTATATACAAAATTCAGTAATTGTTTCGACACTAACATAGATATAAATGATATTTAGGACATGTAAATAAAAAGTATAAATATTACAATTGAACAATGGCACACACTGTAAACCAGTAAATATATTACCGAAAATTGAAATATTTTAGAAAAGAGCATAAATAACATGAACAAATAAAAAAGGCAAATGAGCAGTATTATTTAAACGACCCCAGTAAAATAGTTCATTGTGTATTATATAAAAATATATATAGTTATATCATTACTATTAAGAAACAACCTAACTAATAAAAAGTGTATGTAATAAAGCTCGAAATCACACAAATATTTTAAAAGAACTGTTTTTTATAAAGTTTAAAATAATCACTTACCGATTATTAGAATAGTCAAACCCATTTTAAAGCAATGCAATGTACTCGTACTCACACTTTTAACCAATTTTGCTGCCAACCAACTAATGGGTTACCTGTAATTGAAAAGCTGGAATTGACGCTACTGCTGTTGTCTAGCAAAGAGTCCTGCCCCCACCAACTTCTTTCCAAAATATTTTTGCAGAACTTATTTGATTGGCCATTGAACAGACAATTATTGTCAGGTGACTTAATGAGTTATAGAACTGCAATTTCTAGAAGGGATTGTTTTAACTATCGCTATGATTCACAAGAACAATTAGGCCATTATTTTATTTAATCAAATGCCTCTGTTCTGTTGTACTATTTCGTGGTATCCAATTCAATTTAACAAGCTGATACGGCATTCCGCAATTTTTCAGTTATCATTTGATGGGTTGTAATCTTATTTTATTTATTTGCCGTGCAAATGTTTTGATTACTAAAATATTTTAAATACAAAAGACAGTTAAGATATAATTTCAATAAAGGGCACTATTTTAAATTTTAAATACATTATTATTTAAATAGCAATATTTTATTATTATCAAAAGTATGTACCTATGTCCTATTTTTTAGTTAGCAAAATATAAATCTACTATAAGAAGATGATATTTCGTTCTTGATCATTTGTTATTTATCAGTTTATTATTATTAATTCTTTTTCTTCCCCTTCTTCTTCTAGCACCATGTCCGATTATTGAACGTTTAGTTGGCGATCATATTATCTATAGTTTTTGGAAATATATAGGGGAGAGTGGGGCTCCTACAGACATAAAAATTTGATCTGTCGTATCACTCTAAATACCTCACCAAATAAAGAAAGAGAATGTTAGAGAGCATGTTAGAGGTTCATCAGGAAGAGTTTCGTTTGGAGAATTAGGTCTCTCACTGACCAAACTGGAAGTAAACATATCGTCGGTGAAAATGTGCCTGTCAACTGGAAATATTCCTGTTTTTTTTTTAAGAATTTATAATGCTCTGTGGTCACATGGCACGGCCATGTGCTATTCCAACGCATGCGGCCACGTGATAGATTCCAAAACGTTGGCCTGGGTTAGACTTCAACCATGAATCAATTGCAGCATTATAATATATTTTAAAAAGTTTCATCAATCCCACATTGATGATTGTCGCAAATTAGAAGCATTCTTCTCTTTTCACAGGAACCTCAACATTTTATAAATTCTGCATCACATGAACGAAATTGGAAGTGCTCATCCAACCTGACTGATGAGCCAAACCCAAGGTCCCGTTTGGTGCTCCATTTATCATGTGGCTCTTGAAGTGCACTCTCGGAAATACTAGAGCAGGAGGTATTGTATTTCCAGCTGAATTTATAAACAAAACTGTAGTAACCAGAGTTCCTCTCTCACCACTTACAGCAGCTGCTACTTATTTTTGGCCTTTTTGTGAACCCGCACGAGAAGGTTCTTGGTTAGTTTCAGTTTTTGTTTTATCCATATTCCAAATCCTGGATGAGTCACAGAGTTCTGGGTATCTTTTAATTAATTTTTCATAATTATTAAAAAAAGCATTCACATTATCGGTAAGATAGTTTCGAAACAAATTCAGATTTCTGCTTTAATCTGGAGCCTTCTAAAAATTGCAAGGCATGGCCAAACGATGATAAAGATGTTAATAGAGACATGGGGAATCTAAAATTTGCATTCCACGACATGTCTATTCATCTAAGCAGAAATCCTAACGAATTTGTTTCTCGTACTCATACAGAGTAGATCCGAAGAAAATGAAAAAGACAGAAAAGATTTTATTTCACGTTCAAAGCGTCTATGTACCTATTGATACGTATTTCGCTTTAATAAAGCTCATCAGAATAGTTATTCATAGCCGTTCTTAACGTGAAAAATAAAATTCTCTGTCTTATTAGAAGTAACAATAACATGACTTCGTTATGGACGCAATAGCGACATCTGATAGAAAAATCGGTAAGATAGTTTCGAAACAAATTCAGATTTCTGCTTTAATCTGGAGCCTTCTAAAAATTGCAAGGCATGGCCAAACGATGATAAAGATGTTAATAATGTTTTCTGTCTTTTTCACATTCACATTATGTTTGTTAAAGGAAATTGCTCGTGCAATACTGCATCCTTCAGCAGCACGGAGAGATAATCTTAGGTGCGTTTCATAAAACCGTATAGCCAGTCCTTTCCTGCCATTCTTGGAGCGTGCCAGTTTTTAGGACAGTCAATATTGTTCATTTTGGCCATCTCATGTGCTATTTTTCGAGTTTCTAGATTGTTAAGACCATAAAACATTTTTGAACACTTAATTAAATATGCCTCAAGGTCGTCTTCCTGTTTGTCAGTAAAAACCTTTCTAGTATCGTTTCTTAATTTCATATCATGTTCGCCATCTGAATTTCTTATCGATTCACCATCTAGGATGGCCGCTACACATTTTTTCATAGATTCGGCATCAAAATTTTCTTTTGTTTTTTCTTTCTTCCTATTTCTAACCATCTTCAGACAATCTGCAACAAAGAGAAACCCTTTTTAAATAACTAATAATAAATATATATATATATATATATATATATATATATATATATATATATATATATATCCAAATAACTAAATATATATAACTTTTAAGCACGTTATTTCAAAAAAGGTGTCTCTATTTTCCATTGCGTTTGTCTGATAGTGCCCCATACCCTTTTGTCTGAAGGTGCCCCACTCGATGTGTCCAGACTAAATGTAAAAATATAACCTAAGAGTGCGATCAGTAACAAATGTGAATAGTACAGGTTATACAGCAATAAATGGACTTAAAACTGGTGGCAATGCTAATTATCCTAAGTCTTATCTTCTAATAAAAAACTCATCTTACCTTCAATACAAGAATTTTACTTCCAACCACCAAAAACTAACTTTTCACTTTATGACATGAACTCTTTACTGCACTGTTTTACAGACTGAACTACAATAGTGTGAGTAGTAATAGAATCTTTTGATGTCAGTGTTGCCAACCCGAGTACTTACATTTACCCACAATATTAATGTCTGAAGCTGCCCCCTGTCTGAAGGAGCCCCCATCTCCCCTAGTTGGTATATTATTCTTCTTATGATTATATTAGATCTTAGGCCTTTTCTTGTCCGATCTTAAGACTATAGTCGTATTTTTGATGAGCCTTTTGGTCTTAAATATATTCGGAATAGTCTCTCACTATCGATTTGTGTTTCCATTCCAATCTCCAATGTACAATATCCTGTATTTCACAGATATTTCCTATTTGGCTATTAATTTAGTATTGAAGTGAATACAATAGTACTTATTATCTCTCGATATGACGTTTTGTACGGGCCCGAAATCCTATTAAGTCAAAAATCGAGACATATGTAGGTAGAAACCGTGCGGTATACCGTAATATACATAATAAACATACATATACACTATTACAATTTTATATAATATATTTTTTTATAGCAACTTAATTAAATAAAATGTATTTTTATAAATATGTATTTATAAAAATTATAAAAAATTCAAAATTTCAAAGTGTTGTAGTATGCTGCCGTCCTTAGCCAAAACGTCGTATCTACAGAGACATCACATTTGAGCAAAATCAGTTTTTGTTTAAATGTCTAGCCGTTGAAAACTATTTAGAATTTTTTTTTTGTTTTCTACTTTATATACATAATAAATATCACAGAATTCATATTTATACATTAGATTGGCAAAAAATATCTTACTTTGCTCTAAAAAGTCTTGTTACTGCGTTATTTCTAAGTAGACTACATAAATTAACTTCTCCCTGCTTATTAAGAATGCAGTACTGCGTTTTCGCTAAGCAGTTTATTAGTTTATAATATAATAAATACATTATAATGATTAAAAAGGAAAATGAAATAAACATTTTTTATAAGAAAAGGTTTTATTACAAACGTAAGCAAAATAATGAAACGAAAAGTATAATTGAGATACTTATTTCGTTTAAATGAAGCGAACTTTATTCAGAAGTGGGTACGTTTATATTTAAAAAAAATTTCTTTTTTAATCTGTGGAAAAACCTGCTCAAGGCTTTAAGCATATTATCACTTTTTTCGACAGGAAATCCACAAGGCTGATTTAAATGATCTGGAAGCTTTAAACCATTTTTTATAACTTTTTCGATCAAAGAAGGCAGTTAGAAGGCTCTATTTCTGAATACGACGTTTTAAAAAGCAAGTTGTAGCTTCCTCGAGTCGCAGTTACTTGAACGATGTTTTTCAAATATGTGCGATATGGTTGCTTTAGTTTCTTCTAAGAAGAATGAGTTGACCATTTAAAGAAGTCATTGTTCTTCGTTTCTTTATGTCGACTTTTCCACTGTTTGAAAGTTGAACTGCCTGAACAAAATCTGTGAAGTCATAGGTTTTTCCCTGTTTTTTAAAGATAATTCCACCTGGTGGTGAAAACTATCTGCTGACATATATGAATGACTAGGTTCAAACAGTGGCGCACCGAGGGGTGGGGGTTAAACACCCCCCAGGACCCTATTCCGACACTGTTACTTTAAGGACTCAAAATGGAGGTAACATTATAAAAAAAAATTTGGTGGCCAACCAAAACCCCCCCCAGAGAAAAATTCTAGGTGCGCTACTGGGTTCAAAGTAATTTATATTAGTAGTATCGACTGAAATTTCATTAGAATTAATAGTATAAACTAGGAAGCTATAAAAACACCAATTTTTATTTTAATTGATGGATTCGACCGTTACTTGATGGAAATTCATTTTGTGTAACAATAAAACACTGAAAACTTTGTTTTCAAACTTCCACAAAATTTATTTTAAATTCTTATCACTACAGCTGTTTCGGCTGATTGCCTTTTTTAAGTGATCTGTTTTTGGTATGGGTTTACACTTTATAGTCTCTAATGAAATAGGTTGAGGAGGGGAGAACTGTTTGTCTCAAGCTGGTCATTCAGAATTATATCTGTGTTTTTTAATTTGTTGATTTCCATAGATTCTAACAAAGATAGCTTAAGGCCTTTATTTTGAATGTGGAGAATTTTAAATTCGTCATTAAAAGAATGATTATGATCTAGAAGGTGAAGTGCGTATGTAGAATCTGTTTTTCTATATGTTCTGCTATTCGTTTATTAAAATTTCTACCTGTTTGACCAATGTAAGTTTTTGGACAGTCGCCACATTTAAGTTTGTACACACCACTGTGTAAGTGTTTTTTATGTTGGCTCTTGTTTTTAATATATTTGCCTAGGTTGTTATTTGTTCTGAAAGCTGGTGTTATTCCTTTCTTTTTTATGTGTTTGGCTATTTTTGTTGATATTTTGCCTGTATATGTAATCGAGCAGAAGGTACTGTGTTTTTTCTCTGGTGGTGGAAATTTCACAGGAACTAACAGGCAACTCGACCAATTTTTATCGTATATTAATTCTCTTCATAGTCATATTGAATTTACAATAGAAACAGAACAAAATCAATCCATAAATTTTTTAGATTTAAAAATTACCAGACTTAAAAACAAACATGACTTCTCTATATTTCATAAACCTACCCAGACTGACACGACTATTCACAATTCATCATCCCATCCCACACAACATAAACTGGCAGCCTATCATAGTATGTTACATAGATTAACAGCAATTCCTATGTCAAAATACAATTTTGAGACAGAATTAAATATCATTAAGCAAATAGCAGTAAACAATGGATACAACGAACAAACAATTAATAAAATATTAAATCAAAAACTACACAAGAAAGCCCTGAACTTAGTATTTCCACCACCAGAGAAAAAACACAGTACCTTCTGCTCGATTACATATACAGGCAAAATATCAACAAAAATAGCCAAACACATAAAAAAGAAAGGAATAACACCAGCTTTCAGAACAAATAACAACCTAGGCAAATATATTAAAAACAACAAGAGCCAACATAAAAAACACTTACACAGTGGTGTGTACAAACTTAAATGTGGCGACTGCCCAAAAACTTACATTGGTCAAACAGGTAGAAATTTTAATAAACGAATAGCAGAACATAAAAGGGCTTTCAATAATAGAAAAACAGATTCTACATACGCACTTCACCTTCTAGATCATAATCATTCTTTTAATGACGAATTTAAAATTCTCCACATTCAAAATAAAGGCCTTAAGCTATCTTTGTTAGAATCTATGGAAATCAACAAATTAAAAAACACAGATATAATTCTGAATGACCAGCTTGAGACAAACAGTTCTCCCCTCCTCAACCTATGTCATTAGAGACTATAAAGTGTAAACCCATACCAAAAACAGATCACTTGAGAAAGGCAATCAGCCGAAACAGCTGTAGTGATAAGAATTTAAAATAAATTTTGTGGAAGTTTGAAAACAAAGTTTTCAGTGTTTTATTGTTACAATTTTTATTTTGGCTGGAACAGTTGTCCAGTCATACGGTCAAAAATTTTGAATCTCGTTGCCTCTTAAAAAATGCATAAAATGTGCTTACAACATCCTCTTGATTTCTGCCCCTGATACCCTTATGCCAAAGAACGGCAAACGGATTTGTTTTAGATTTTTTTCCAAGCGGTACAAAGCTTTCGTTGTACAAAGTAGAACGAACGTTTGGTAAAAATTACTTTCTTAAAATTATTTACTTGTGGCAGCATAATAATTTTTTCTTAATCAGCAGAGAAACATTGCTCATTTTCATTTTTTTCGACCATTTTTCTATAAAGGTTACGACTTTCTGTAGCTAATTCGATATGGCTTTTCCATTGGATGCATGTGTCGCAATCATCTACCATATTTTCTTTAGTATGAGCGTGGAGATTAAATTGTTCAAATGTCTCACACTCTTCGTTTCCGTGTTTTGCAAAAGATATATTTTTTAAACACAACAATTGATTACTTATTTCGTTGTTTGTCTCACCTAGTAGTACCGCATTGTTTTTAGACGCACACATTATTTCTTGATCACCAACAACAGAAACATCTGTATTTACATTTTGTGTTGATAAAGCAATAGCTTTCTGCAGTATTAACTTTGTTCTATTTGACATTTTTAAAAAACTATATTAACCAACCGTTGTGTTTGAAAAATGGCAATAAACTAACCAATAGCTCACCTAGAATTTGCCTTTGGGGGGTTTTGGTTGGTCACCGAATTTTTTTTATGATGTACTCTATTTTAGTACTTACAATGTGTGAGTCACAGTGTCGGAATAGGGCACTAGGATGGGGGGGGGGGGGGGGAACCCCCATAACCCCACTGGGTGCGCCACTGATAACTAACCTTATTAAAAATTTTACAAATGCTGTAAAAATCTGTTACATGCTTAGTCAAAACGCCGCATCTAGCGTCTGTTTAGGATAAACGCGGCAAATGAAATTCAAATACGGCGTTTTGTCTAAGTATTTTTCAGATGACGCATTTATTCTGAGTATTCATGTACATTTTTGTAGATACGACATAAAATGAGGTATGTTTAATGGGTTTTGACTTAAATTACGTCATTTTTAGTAAGCAAATAAGATAGAAATGCACATTTTGGTTTCAAAGAAGTGCAAATTTAATTTGATCAGATTTTTGCAGATACGGCGTTTTCGCTAAGGACGGCAGTATGCATAGTATCCACCACCCATCCAAAACTCTGACTACATCATAGCTAGTACTCATTACACTTTGCATCTGTATGTTTGGTTGCCTACCATTCAAGAGACAGATCGTTATAACCTCGAATGAACGGTACCTTATGTATGACTCCAATTTGATGCAATATTTTTTATCGAAATAGTGAATTTATTTGTTGGAAAAAATTTTTTGGAGAAAGCAAGTAATATTTTTTATTGTATAAATATTTTTCCACATCGAATTTCACATTATTATCTACCTTTATAATGTCATTTATTATCAAACTATATATGGTCTCGTATGCATTCCGTCTAAACTGGTGTAAATCCGTAAAATCCCTAAATGGTTTCGAATGCATTCAATCTTATTTTAGTTATACCGTTTTTAGAAAAATTATCATTTGGTTTTCAGAATGGATTCTGGGAAGTTTTATGGCTCATCTAAATACGTTAACTGTATTTCTGGTGATGGAGAACTAAGTAAAGACGAATTAGGTTCAGATTCCGATGATGAGTAAATTCTTCGATGTCGTCAGTCCCAGTCTGATGATAGTGATAGCAATGAACAAAGGAATTTGGATGAAAATATACCTGTTTGCTCTGGTATAAATAGAATTGTCAACAAAAAAAAGCTGAAAATTTTTTATGGGAACCAGGCCGTTTGAAGCATTTTAGTAAAAGTGATCTGCATTTAAAGGCATTGTCGAGCTACCAGAATGTGTCCTTGAGTTATAAACTCCTGTAGCTTTTTTCTTGTTCTTGTTTCCAAAAGAATTAATAGCCATGTTGTTGAACAATCAAACATAAAAACTCTGCAGAATAACATAAACAAACCTGTCAATATTACCGAAAACGAATTGAAGCAATTCATAGAAACTGTAATATTTATGTCATTGGTGAAATTACCATCATCGAGACTATACTGGAATGCAGCTGTAGGTCAACCACAAGTATTTGAATCTATGACCTACATCTAGCTGTTGACGAACATCTAGCTGTTGACGAACAAATTATCCCTAAGAAATGCCGGCACCACCTCAAACAAAATAATCCGGCAAAACCTCATAAGTGGGGATACAAAAATAAAGTACTTAGTGGTGTATCAGGTTTTATTTATGACTTTGATATTTTTGCTGGTAAACAGAGCAATGCTTTTCCAAATTTAGGTGCCTGATTTAGGAGCCAGTGGAAATGTTGTCACTAGACTGACAGAGACAGTGCCGAAGAACGTTAACTTAACTTATTATCGACTCATTTCTAACCAGGCATACACCAACAAAAGGAACCTCTTCACTGCCTTTATCGACTATAAGAAAGCCTTTGACTCAATGCCGCATGAATGGTTGGTAGATATATTAAGAATATGTAAAGTCGATGATAATATAGTGATCTTCTTAAGACATATAATGACAGATTGGAAGACTAAAATTCACCTCCAAATACCTGGTGAAAACAATATCGAAACGGAAAATGTCGCAGTTAACCGCGGGCTATTCCAAGGAGACTCGCTGAATCCATTGTGGTTCTGTCTAGCGATGAACCCACTATCCCAGCTATTGAACTCCACTGACTCATGTTTTAGCATTAAAAACAACAATATTGTAGTGGCGAAGCTTAATCATCTGTTGTATATGGATGGTTTGAAACTAATGGCTTCCACTCGAAATCACTTAGATCAAATGCTAAAAACTGTAGAAACTTTCTCAAATGCATATAAAGCATGCACTTTTTGTTAGACAAGTGTTGTGTACTAAATATAGTGAAGGGAAAGGTTCCGCTTGGAGGATTCGGTATGCAAAATGGCCAAAACATCAAGACTATGGGCGAAAATGACATGTATAAATATCTAGGAGTAGAGCAAGCGCTAAAAATTGACCATAAACAAATGAAAATCGAATTAACATCAGAGTTCATAAGAAGGGTAAAACAGCTATTCCGTTCACATCTTAATAGTAAAAATTTGTTTAAGGCATTAAACACCTACGCATTTTATGAGCTTAGCTACTCAGTTGGAATTATTTAGTGGACTAAAATGGATAAAGAAACTTCAGCAAAAATTACGAACACACCTCACAAAGGCACAAAAACATTATCCTCGAAGTGCAGTAGAAAGAACGACATTACCGCTGTATTTAGGAGGACTAGGACTTATGGATATAAGCGAGCAATTAGAAAAACAGATTACTAATTTAAGAACTTATTGTTAGGTGCAGGCGAAGACATCTACTGTTCATCGTGCGATTTGTGCAGAAGATGACACAACACCGATCCAATTGAGGGAACAAGAAATGCGCTTAAACCATCTTACTAAGAATGAAATAATGCGCATCTGGATGGGTAAACCTCTGCACAGGCGACAGCCCAATGAAGACTATGTCGAGAATATGACGTCGAAGTATTGGTTGACATCAGAAAAGGTGTTCCCTGAAACAGAAGGTTCATTACTTGCCATTTAGGATCAGGTTATACCAACCATAAATTACCTGAACTATATCGTTAAAGACCCTCAGGCCCAAAACAACAAATGCCGATATGGATGTCAAGCACAAGAAACCACCCAACATCTTACCGGGGGCTGCCAGGCATTTGCTGCAACTAAATATAAAGACCGGCATGACTCAGTAGAGAAGATCTTTCATCAAGAGATAGCTTTTAAACTGGGACTTCTACAAACAAATCATCTCCCATATTAGCAATACGTTCATGAGAGTATGCTTGAGAATGAGAACTACAAGCTATACTAGGATCGCACTGTGCTCACAGACCAAACTGTAGCACATAATAGACCATATCTAGTGATAGTTAATAAACTAACGAGACAAACAACACTAATCGATGTGGCGATACCTAACAACAATAATCTGCATGTTAAGTACAACAAAAAGACAAATAAGGAGGCAATGGAGAATAGAAAGTACCCAGACGATACCTATTATTCTTTCTACCACTGGAGTCATTCTGAAGAACCTCCTAGAAAACATAAAAAGCTGGGTCCAAATGAACATCTATCATGCAGAAAGCTGTACTACTTTCGACGTCCAGATGTGTGCGAACATTTTTGGGAGATACACCGACGTACCAAGTCACCTAGGACTCGATAACATGGAAAGAGTCCCACCAGAGCTCAATCCTTCTGATACCGTAGGTATCTGGGATAAGTGAATTTTCTCCTTAGGGGGACTGTGAGCTCCGTATGGCTAAATCTGGATAATATAATAATATCAGATGCCAAATATTCAGAATGCCCAGATGCGTACGAAATTTTTTGGGAAATACACCGATGTATCAAAAGTCAGCTAGGGCTCGATAACACGGAAAGAGTCCCACCAGAGCTCAATCGATTTGCTACCATAGGTATCTGGGATAAGCGAATTTTCCCTTTAGAGGGAGTGTGAGCCGTATGGCTAAATATTGATAATAATAATAATAATATCGTATGACATTATTACCGGAGAGATTCTTTCAGATTGTTCCGGCGCCAATTGCATTTTTAACCTTATTTCAGGTAACTAGTGTAATGTCTGCCGAAGAATTTGCGACGCAATTTTGTTTCATTTCATTTTAATTTTTAATTTTAATTTTAATTTTAATTTGTAATTTTATATTATAAAATTACAGCAGCTTCTTTGATGTTTCTCTTTTTACCACCTGTTTCTTTCAGTAGTAAATGAACTCTATGTTCATTTTTCCATGCTAGTCTACATATTTGAGATCTAATAAATTCTCTATTTTTGGTATAAGATTGATGTTTACTTATTCTAACATTTAAGATTGATATGCTAATAGATATAAAATATGTAAACACGCATGGGAAAATGAACATAGAGTTCAGTGGAAAGATTCATCATTAGAAAGTTTAATAGGTGAATGAAATACATTAAAAAATTGTTCAAAAATCAAAGAAAACAAAAAATATAAACAATTACAAATACCAAGAAGCAGGGCCAAACAATAAAGAGTGAAAAAAACGCGCAATAAATTTATCAACATCTAATAAGGCCAAGATAACTAACAATATTCCAACAGAAATAGTTAAATTAATGTTTGAAGATCAAGTGGGTGCTCTATAAATAGGCTTTATAGTAGGCTTGTATATGTATACTAGTAATTTTGCCCGTCGCATGTGAGGGTGGATCCATTCAATGGCCTTCTACGTTCATTCATTAAATTTTTAAAATAATAAACTGGATACCACAGTGTAATTCTAGTGGACCACCTATTGTCAGTTTTTCTCGCTAAATGTCCTGCCCACTGCCATTTTTAAGATTTAATTCTGTGGATTACATTAGTAACCTTGGTTTTCTGTCTGATCCATTCCATTCTTTTTCGATCTATCTTTGTTATACCTAGCATGCCTCGTTCCATTCACTTTTGAGTTTCGATATTGTTGTGTATTTGGTATTTCTTACTTAAATAAGGTAATAATTAATAATACAACGTGGTTTTATATCATTAACCTTTATTGCCCAATAACTGACTAACTTCATTCCCTTGTGTCCGTGAGCGGTGTTGCCTACCTGTGTTGCCAAGTATATAACACCTCCTCTCTTGACCAAAATTCATAAATACAGATTGAAATAAAGATGTACTTACAAATTCATCCTCTGAACAGGTTTACATACTCTACTTGAACGTCTTAACACTGGTTCAGCTTCAGTGTGAGCCTCAGGTACTGTTGGCTCTATTGTATCATTTAGAAGTTCTTGTACATTTGTGGGTGGTGAAACGGAATTGGGTTCAGGGACAGATACCTCCCTTGGAACTATACTATGTGTAACTGTATCAGGAATGAAACAAGTTGGGTTATATTCTATAGGTGTATCCTGCCCAATTACTCTCATTTGGTCAATATGACGTCTCCACGTCCTATCATCATCTAACTCAACTAAATAATGTAATAATCCTAACCTTAGTATAACCTTGCCAAATTGCCATTTGGCATTAAAGTAATCTCGCACTGAGACTCTGGTATCTATAGCAACATTTCTAAGACTCTGGTCTGTGTAAGCATTTTTGTCATGAGTAAAAGGTTTAAGTAAATCTAATCTATTTCTAATCTGCCTTCCTAGCATACGTTCAGACGGGCTTTTGCCAGTTACTGTGTGAGGTGTTCTACGATACTGCATTAGTAACTTGCACAATTCAAGTTCTCTGTCTTTCTCTTCACTGTGCATGGCTCGCAGACAATTTTTTAGTGTTTGGACATATCTCTCCCCCTGGCCATTCGTGGCTGGGTGATAGGGTGCAGTAAATTTATGTGTGATACAATTATTCTTCATAAATTCTCTAAATTCATGAGAATCAAATTGTCTACCATTATCAGTAACAAATACTGTGGGTATTCCGAAAGTAGTGAAGATTTTTCTACAAATTTCGATTGTAGTTTTTGTAGTAGTGTCTTTCGTGAAATGTATTTCAGGCCACTTACTAAAAGAATCGGCTAAAATGAAGTAATAGCCTCCGTTAAAAGGACCAGCATAGTCAGCATGTACTCTTTCAAAGCAAAATTTAGGTGTTTCCCAGATGTGGGAATTGTCCTTAACAGGATTGTTTTTGTGCTTGTTGCAATGAAAACAATTTTTACATAAAGATTCAATATCCTTGTCTATGAAAGGCCACCAGCAGTAACTCCGGGCTAAAAACTTCATTCTCACCATACCAAAATGCGCAGTGTGTAATTCCTGCAGAATTTTATTTCTTAATTTCATAGGTATTAAAACTCGTTGTCCTCTCATTATGACTCCAGACTGTAGTGAAAACTCTGATTGATCTACGTTAAATCTGAATTGTTTTTCAACAACCTCACCAGTTTGTAAACCTAATAGTAACTTTTGTAAAGTAGCATCATTTTTGGTATGAAAAGATAAACTGTTAACATCTGTAGGTAAATTTTCAATCTGATTAAGTTCGAATATGTCTGGTTCATCATGAGTATAATTTTGTTCATTTTTAATAGGTAAACGTGAAAGAGCATCTGCATTAAAATGAGAATCTGTATTTTTGTATCGAATATCATACTTTAGACCTTGTAAGAAAATTGCATAATGCTGCATTCTTGTAGCACTTAAAACTGGTAGACTTTTATCTGGTGCAAAAATCTGAACTAAAGGTTTATGATCAGTGTATAAAATAAAATTTCTAGCATATAGGTAATTGAAGAACTTTTTCACACCAAAAATAATTGCATAATGCTGCATTCTTGTAGCACTTAAAACTGGTAGACTTTTATCTGGTGCAAAAATCTGAACTAAAGGTTTATGATCAGTGTATAAAATAAAATTTCTAGCATATAGGTAATTGAAGAACTTTTTCACACCAAAAATAATGCTGTTTTATCTATTTGAGAGTACTTTTGCTGTGTAAGGGTTAACATTTGAGAAGCAAATTGTATCGGTCTTTCTGTACCGTCTGGAAAAATATGGGACAGTACTGTACCAACACCATAAGGGGATGCATCAGTTGCAAGGACTAATGGCAAATTTGGGTCGTAGTGACACAAAACATTTTTAGAAGAAATGAGCCTTTTGGCTTTATCAAATGCCATTTGACAATCTCGGGACCATTCAAATTCAACATGATTTTTAAGTAGATTTGTTAAAGGTTTTAATATTGTAGAGGTATGTTGTAAAAAACGTCTGTAATAATTAACTAACCCACAAAAACTTCGGACTTGAGTTTTATTTTCTGGTATTGGAGCATTTACAATTGCATCTACTTTATCTGAGCTACTAGTAATACCAAATTTATTTATTTTGTATCCGCAGTATTCAATTTCGTCTTTTAAAAATTCACTTTTGTCTAAATTTATATGTAAATTATGTTCAGATAATTTTTGTAACACTTGTTCAAGTCTTTGTAAATGTATATCAGTATTTGGGGCAGTAATTCTTATATCATCTAGGAACACAGAAATACCATCGATTCCTTGTAACATTTGTTCCATTAAACGTTGCCATTTGGTAGGAGCACTTGCAATACCGAACATTAAACGGTTTGGGCGGTACAGACCTTTGTGAGTATTAAGTGTAAGTAAATGTTTCATTTCACTTTTTATAGGTAAATGCAAATAAGCTTTTGTAATGTCTATTTTTGAATACTTATCGCCCCCTGCTAACTGAGATAGAAGATCATCAGGGGTAGGTAAAGGATATTCGTATACTTCAATACAGGGATTTAAAGTAATTTTAAAATCCCCACAAATGCGTATGTCCCCATTGTGTTTGACAACTGGGACAATTGGGGTTGCCCAATCTGAAAACTCTACTTTTTGTAAAACACCCTGATCAACTAACGACTCTAACTCAGCTTCCACTTTAGGACGTAATGCAAAAGCAACTGGGCGAGCCTTATGAAACCTTGCTATACTACCAGGTTTTAAATGAATTTCAGCTTCTAAACCTATAATTTCACCAATTGACTTTTCAAACAAATGTTTGTATTTATCTAATAAACTTGAGACTTTAGAGTTCTCATGTGATATTGTATTTACCTCATGTAGTTTAATTCCAAGGGCACGTATCCATTCTCTTCCAACTAGTGATTGACCCTCACCATCCACCACGTACAACTTTAACATTTGCCTTATTCCCTGGTGCTCAACCTCCACTGGAGTTAACCCTAAAACATTTAAATGATTTTTACAGTATGTAGTTAATTTTACATCAGATTTCTGTAATTGTAGTGTAGAAAAATATGTGTCAAATACATTTTTGTTTACAATGGTAACAGCAGCACCTGAATCAATTTCATATTTTAAAATATTGTTGTTTACTCTTAAGTTTATAAAAAATTTGTCTTTTGAATTTACAGTACTAATCTTAAAAATTTCTTGAACTGAGCAAACTGAAGTTACTTGGTTAGACCTAACATTTTTTGATTTTAAACAAACTTTTTGAATGTGTCCAACTTTTTTACAAAAATTACAAGTTAAATGTTTTTTTGAACAAGAATTTGCTAAATGTGAAGGATCTCCACATCTATAACATACATTACTATTTGTGTTTGAAGAATTTGCAGCAGAGTTATTCTGAAATTGCATCCTATTATTATTTGCACTCCTTGCTTTTGTATTTAATATATTGACACTAGAATTATTATAATTTTGATTATGAAAAAATTGGTTACTGTCCTTTTCTGACGCCTCCATGCTTGTGGCAATCTCAACGGCTCTATCTAGGTCCAGTCCTTTTGATTCTAGAAGTCTAGCTTGTATTCTTTTCGATCGTAGGCCAAAAACAAATTGGTTTCTTATAGCACTTTTAAGATATGTAGAGAAATTGCAGTTAATTGACAACTTTTGTAGTGAATGAAGGTATTCTTGTATTGTTTCTCCTTCGGCTTGCCTTTTTGATTGGAATCTGAAGATTTCTGCAATTTCCAAGGGTGCAGGGTTGTAAAAATTATCCATTAAATTGACAATGTCGTCGTATGACTTGTCTTCCGGGACTTCTGGGGCTAACTTGTCGCATAGGGTGTCGTAGGCCTCAGAACCCATGTAGTGTAGTAGATAAGGTAATCTCATTTCGTCTGGAATTTTAAATACCTTGTAAGCACCTTCCAGCCTCTTTACCCACCTGGACCATTTGGTGGCAGACTGGTTGAAAGATTCAACGGAAAATTGAAATGTAGATACTTGTGTAGACATAATTGGGGATGTAGTATAATAATAATGTAAATAACTGTACTTGAAGTTGAAGTAGCAATGGTAGTAGTCGTAATAATCTCTGTAGTAGTTGTTATTACCATCATATGTATCCCATCCTCGTCGCCAATTGTTGTGTATTTGGTATTTCTTACTTAAATAAGGTAATAATTAATAATACAACGTGGTTTTATATCATTAACCTTTATTGCCCAATAACTGACTAACTTCATTCCCTTGTGTCCGTGAGCGGTGTTGCCTACCTGTGTTGCCAAGTATATAACAGATATTATCTCGTTCTTTAGTGTCCAAATTTCGAAGCCGTATGTTATAATTGGTAGTATACACTGATCGGATGCTTCTTTCTTCAAGTGAAGTGGCATCTTCAATTTGAATATAACTGCATTTCTACCAAAATATATTCAAGCCAGATTCATTCTTCTGTTGATTTCTTGGAGTAAAGACCCAGATTTATGTATTAATTGTCCCAGGTATACATACTCGTCTACTGACTCGAGTGCAGTGTTGTTTATTTTTACATCTTGGAGATCCTCTAGATCGTTGTCTATGGTTTTTGTTTCTGTCAAGTTTATTTTTAGCACCATCATTTCTGGCTGCATTTATGTCGCTTATAAGTTCTTGTAGTTCTGGAGGATCATTAGCAATCAGAACGATATCGTCCTCAAATCTAAGATGGCTGAGGTATTCACCATCAATGGATATTCCTTTGTTCTGCCAGTTCACTTTGCTAAATTTATTTTCTAGAGTTGCAGTGAACAGCTTTGGTGATATTGCGTCTCCTTGTCGGACGCCTCTGGTAGTGGGAAATTCTGGAGTGTTTTCATAAATTTTTACCTTAGCTTTTGCTTTTCTGTATATATTTGCTAAAGTTTCTATGTACGGTTTGTCAATATCTTGGTTGGTCAAAGCTTTTACTACTGCTTTGGGATATATACAATCGAAAGCCTTCTCGAAATCTATAAATGTTAATGCTAGCAGTATTTCATCTTCTTAAGCTCTACTCATTAGTTCTCGAAACGTACAGATATGGTCCATGGTACTGAATCCACTTCTAAAGCCTGCTTGTTCTCTTGACTGTGCAGCGTTTAATGCATTTGTTAATATGTTGTTGATGATCTTTGATATCCTCTTTGATACCTTTCTTATGAATGAGAATTATGTTTACTGTATTCCAGTGATGTGGTATTCATATTGATCTTAGGCAGTTCGTAAATATGCGTGTTAAGATTTTCCAAGTTTTTTGCCAGCGTATTTAAGCAGTTCCACTGTTATGCCATCTATTCCAGCTGCTTTGTCGTTTTTCATTTTTGTAATTGTCGATTCTACTTCTTTCGGAAGGACTTATGGTACATCTTCTTGGTTACTGATTGCTTTTTCAAGTATTTCAGGCGTTCACTGTAGAATTTAGTCAAAAGTTGTATTATTTCATTTCTGTCTATAATTCTGGTGTTTTCGTTTGTTAGAGCAACGATTTGCTTCTTCCCAATGATTAATGCTTCCTTGTGGTTTTTGATTGCATTTTCTACCAGTTTTTCAGTGTATTTTCTCGTCTTCCTTAATATTTTCCCTATTGCCATACAAACTTCTTTGTATTGTATTCTCTGTATTTTGCTACTTACTTTCATTTTCCTTATTTTTTTTTTAGCATTATTTTGGTTTTATCAGACAGTTTACTATGTTCATATTGCTGTTGCGGGTCTACGATGTTTTGGCACTATCAAGGATAGTTTTCATTAATTGAGAGCTGTCGATTTGGTCATGTAACCTTTTATCAATTTTCCTTTGGTAGTGATCTGAGTTTTCTTTTACATTGTTAATATTTATGCCGGTTACTGTTGGTTTTGCGATTAATTTTATTCGTTCTAGTTTCAGATATAGGTAAATTCGTGTTTTGATTAGTCTATGGTCGCTGCGTGTTTGAAATTTATTTATTACACTGACATCTTTTATTGTTGCAATCTTATTGGTTAGAATGAGGTCAATTTCGTTTTAAGTGGTTCCATTTGCTGCTACCGAAGTCCATTTTCTGTTCGATTTTTTCTTAAAGAGTGTACGTGCAATAGGCATGTTTTGGTAGTGTGCAAACTGAAGCAGTCTTTCTCCCCTTTCATTTGTCTCACCGACTCATACTTCCTCATGACTTGTTCCCTGCCGTTTCTCTTTTCCATTTGGCATTAAAGTCACTAATGAAATACTTGAAGTGACTTTTATTGTTATTTAATGCTTCAGTTTCCTAACGCTAATTTCAATAGTTCTTCATTTTCTCTGATTCCTATGACGTAACTTATATTCTCTTCATATATCTTATATTTTCTTCAGTTTCTTTTTCCAGTTCTACAATAGCGGCAGTAGTATGTCGCTATATAAAGCGTTGTTGTTTTATTTGGGTATCGGTTTGTACTCCTACCATAGAAAAGCCGAATGGGTTGTTCTCTGCTCCTACTCAGTTCAGTGCCATTTGGGATTTAATGATCAGATGTCAGTTAAGAGCAGAAAGAAGAAATAGAAGATATGACTATTAAAGTTAATGTTCAATCTCTTACACCAACGAAAACTACGGAAATCTTTTTCAAAAGTATGTCAATTCTTATTTTTCACATACATAATAAAAATAAGTTGTTAAAGCAAAGTTCTTAACTATCTACCTTCTTTGTTCACTAAGGGTCACATAAATATGAATTTGGGAAAATAAAATGACGTCATAAATTACAAAGTTTTTTATTTATTTAAAAACGATCAATAGAAAATTTCAAATAATCGATGAATATATTCTAATTAAAATTATTCATCTCATAAAAACAAAATAATAAACGGTTATACTTAAAAATGCTAAAAAAGTTTGGGGCTGATTCAACAGGAAGATATAGTTTTAACATTTTCGTAGTAATTTAGAAAATCGAATAGAATATAATAAATTATTTTAATAACAAAAAACAGAAGTTGTGGCATTTAATAATTTTAATATGGCACGATTCTAAAAACAAGAAAATTTGTGTAAGGCCTAAAACGCTTAAATTAAATAAAGAACAAATAGAAAAAGAATTAGAGAAACCGGAATTAAAATTATTTTTATCCAAAAAAGAAGACATTAGAAAGTGGTTATTAAAGTTAATGTCTTGAAAAGGCATAATTAAAAAAAAAGGATGCGTAACTTGTCTCTTTCTACATTTATTTAAAAAATTGTTTTTAAATATTTACCCAAATTCAGAAAAAAATTTCTAAGAAAATGGTCATAAAACTAATTGTAATCTTATTTCATTCAAAGTCAGTAATGCAATATTTGAGCAATTTTTAACAATGAAACAGTATGTACAGGACAAATTTCCATATTTTGCCAAATTATATGTCTTGGTACGATATGTCTGGATACGATAATGGGGATTAAATATCAATTTAGAAAAGACAAAATACCTCTCAATTGAAGCTGAAGCAGAACAACTCGATATCGATGACAATCAAAAAATAAATCCATGCAACGAATATAAATACCTGGGCGTCATCTTCGACCGTAGTGGAAAAGACGAACGAGAAATAGAACATCGAATTGTACAAGCACGAAGAGCTATAGCATGTTTGAAGGGAAATCTATGGAGTAAAGAAATATCAAAGAAAAGAAAATGGAACATCTATGAGACAATGGTTAAAACTAGCCTACTTTATGAAGCTGAGACATGGAGAATAACCGAAAAATATAAGAAAAAGGTCGAAGCCACGGAAATGGATGCCATCAGAAGATCGATGAGAATATCAAGAGCCGACAGAATACGGAATGAAGTGATAAAACAACAAATGGGTATAGAGGGCACTATAATTGAGGATATTGAGAGAAAACAGCTCATATGGTATGGGCATGTGAGCCGAATGGGGGACGAAAGATTGCCTAAAAAAACGATGATGTGGCAACCCCCAGAGAAGAGGAAACGAGAAGACCACCACAGAGCTGGACCCTGGGAGTTAGGAAAGCGATTAGCGCTAGAAATCTGGACGAAGACCTAACTCAAGACAGAATACAGTGGCGTTTGGGAGTCGGACAACGTCGTAAGACGTTATAAAAAAACCGAATATATATACGATACTCCTTGCGGATAGCAGAGAGAAGGACTGCAGATTTTGGTTGATTGCACTACGAAGTACTGCCGTAGGTATGGAATGGTTCTTAACAAAAAAGAAACAATAGTCATGATGCCAGTAAGAACAAGATTGAAGACGATAGAATCTACGTTAAAGAAAGTATCTAGATACAATTACCTGGGGTGTGAGCTAAATGAACAATGGGACCATAGCCTTGAAATAAAGCGATACATTGAGATGCCCAGAAGCGCTTTCAATAAGACGAAAGCAGTATTATGCAATGAAAAACTGGGAATAGAAATTAGAGCTAGATTATTGAGATGCTACACATTCTCTGTCTGGTTATATGCAGCTGAAGCCTGGATAATTATAGATGCCACTCAAAAAAGACTTGCTAGCTTTACGATGTGATGTTATCGAAGAATGTGGAAAATATTATGAACCCAACACGTTTAACAAACACGGAAACCATAAGAAAGATACAAAAGAAACAATCAACATAATAAAGGAAAGTAAAATATGCTACTTTGGTAACATACTAAGGAATGAACAACATGAGTTGATGTAATTGGAGGAAAGTGGAAGGAAAACGAGGACCGGATAGACGATGCACGTCTTGGTTGGAAAATTTAAAGCAGGGAAGTGGAAAAACAACACTAGCATTCTTCAGAACTACTGTATATAGAGTAAAATAGGCTGTGATGATCATCAATGTCCTTAACGGATGAGGTACACTATCAGAAGAAGGCACACTAAAAGAAATCATTTTAGACATATCTTCATATGTCTCTAAAATGATTTCTTTATATACTATATCTGTATATTTCTTACTATGTTGTAGCTTTAATACACCCAGAAGAAGCAATGACTGATGCATCTTTTGAAGTGTCTTTGTACAATTCTGAGCAGTAGTTTTTCCAGGTCTCTGCAATGCTCTCTATATCGATTTTTACTTCGCGATTATGATCTTGAATGAATATTTAACCTTTTTAGACAGTTCATGACTTTCATGTCGGTTTGCATGTGGTTCCAGTTCTTGACAGTTGCTTCCTGTTTTTGTGGTATGCTGTAGCATAACTCTTCTTTTTTCACTAATTCTAAGGTTTTTCCTGACATTCAATGTTTGTTCGTTTGGGTTTTACTCTACTTTGGGTTCTGCATTATTTACCCTTAGCTGTTTTGTCTGATTTCAGTGAAATATACGCAAAAAGGAAATAAAAACGAATGCATGTAGACAGGAGCTGTATAAGACAGATAAAAAGGTGACGAATAGTATTAAGAATAATTCATGGCAGATTTAAATCCATAGACATTTGTCCTGCACACTATATTCATAAATTATGGCAGTGATACCTTTAGTATCTGTAATATAAAATACATCATTTGTCTTTGTAATAATCAACAAAAGATATGGATCTACAGTTTATAAATTGCAATGGTTATATCATCATAAATTGTAAATCCATTCACATTCAGTTCTGTCATTCTGAAAAGTAAGCAACCACAGAAGAAGATCACATATACAAGATAAAAATATACAAAAAAGATTGTAGCAAAATTTGAAGTGATTGTGTGTGAATTCTGAAGATAACAACATATGCCTTATTGTTATACACAGTTCAAAACTGTCTATAGGTCGTAACAGAAATATTTCATACTGACATTTTTACTTATAGATCATAATTTACATCTATAATGTACAACATAAATTGAAGTTGTGATATATTCTGAGGTTGCTTATTTTTAAAAACTATTCTTAAGTTGTATAAAATAACAAGTGAATTAGAAAGCGACGTACAAAGTATAAAATCAATTAATATTATCTGACAGTCTCTCAGGCGATTTCCTCTGTTAATTTAAATATCCCAAAAGGTAAAAGATTAGCGACACCCAAGATAATGAAATCTCTTCTAAAGTATATTGTGAATGTGATCAAATTATACATATAGGCAAATTTTACTACTGTTTTCATATTATTGTTCTTATTATATATTGTTCCACAGCTCAATAAAAATTTAGAAGTCCAAAGGTCCTGAGAAGGTACATCAACGACGAAATACAAAACAAAGGGACATAATTGTCTCAAGGAGATTATAGACGGCAACAAACTAGATTTCCTGTGGATAAAACTAGATTTAATAGGTGCAAGTCAAAAAGTCAACATCTAAAAAGAAAGATAACAAAAATTAAAGAAGATACATTTAGTATCCATCCCAAAGTGTGGAACGACAGCAAAAATACTGATCATTTGTTATCGTACAATAGTAGTAAACTCAAAGAACCAACCTTTCAATAAGACTGGAAGATGGAAAATAAGAGAAAAGTAACAGCCAAAAGTCTGCCAAAGAAGCAAAGGAAGACAATTCCTAATCCTAGAACAATAGCTGGATGAATTTTAGTTTGGATTTATAAACTATTTTGGAACTCAGGAAGTACTATTTAATATGATTAAATCGAATAGATAGGGATGTAATTAATGATATCTTGGTCTGTTTTCTAGATTATGAAAAGCCTTCGATACCATACAGTAAACCATAACAAATGTAGTGATATTCTCACAATAATACACACAATATATTGATCATATGTTCACAACAAATTAATATAAACAATTAAAAGAAATTTAAAAAAGTGAAAAATTAAATATCCAGAGAAAAGTTCGAGAGGGATGCGTTTTTTCGCCATTATCATTTAATTAATAAGTCTAAATACGGATAAAACGAGAATAATGATAATCAGTAAAAACCCTAATAGAAACTACTCTTTCTCTATGCATGGTAGAACATTCCACATCGTTTTCAGTATTTTACATATTTGAGGTACAACTTACATGAGAAATGGTATCACTCTAAATTCGCATTAGTATTGAGAAAGCAATGTTTTATAGAATATAAACAGTTATTTGTAATCTGGTCCCAAGAACGGATGAGAAAGAAGAAAGGTAAATGGCTAGACATTGGGTCTTGGTGACAGTAGTCAGGCCAAGTAAGTGCTGTCAACAAAAGCCAGATAATTCCAGAGATGACAAAGTAGATCATCTTTGGCTAAGGATCCACTACAGAAGATACACTTTTCATAACTACTGTTAGTAAAAGCAAGGTACTTCCCGAGTCGACAAAAGTTGACGATTCTAGCAAATCCTACACACTATGAAATGGGTGAACACGAGTATCCAGACTATCCAGAACCTTAAATCTAGATCCCCTTGGCTACAGAACACCTACAGAAGAGTACCTGGTCCCAAGGTTGGAGGTTATGCAGAATGCTAACAACCTGTTCATGTAAAAAGAGAGCTAGCTGCTTGGTTGAAAAGAAGAGATACAGCAAAAGTGTGCATAAGAAAGAAACGGTATACCATTTAAAAATAACAGAGATAGAGCCAAGAAATTCAAAAAAACAATATAGAAAATTCTAGAAAGGTGCGATTCATACGCTGAGGCAAGTATTAGAAAAGAGCTACGAATACAAAATCGGCATAAACAGTCTATTTGTTGATTTAAAACAAGCCTTTTACACTATAAACAGGAAACAACGATATGTAAGCCGAATATTTATGGGTATACTGAAAAAACTAGTCACATTGGTACAGCTCACTCTCACTGACACCAAAGAATCAATAATAATACAAAATATGAACGCTGTCAACTTTGAGATCATTCGCTATTGTTTAACCTCTTGCTGCATGCAGCAATATCCAAAGTTAACATCTGCAAGAACCTTATAACCAACAAATAGCTGCATATGCGGATGACGTTATGATACTTGGTGGTAATGATTAGTATTAGAGGAGACTTGCGAAGATCTTGAGAAAGTGACGCGAGATGTAGGATTGAAGATACCAAATATATTTTTACGTTAAGGGCAAGACAAACCACTAGAAATTTCTTTCAAACAGGTCTTCCAAACTTTGAAATGTATCAGAGTTCAAGTACGTAGGATCCCCAGTAACCGAAAGTAATGATGTAAGTGCAGAAATAACAAACAGAATAAGCAAAGGAAACGAAAAAGGCAGATACGGAGGTGCAATTAAATAAAACACTAATAATACCCATTATGACCCTGCTGAAGGAAGACAAAAATGCCTTGAAAAGTTTTGAAAGGAAGGTGCTCAGCAAGAGTTTTAGGCCTGTCCCGGAGTAGTTAATTAACCATGCCATAAAGTTTATTAAATCTCGTAGAATTAGTTGGCCACTTGCCACATGCTCTTATGGGCGATGAAAGAAAGCGCTAGAAAGCAGAGAGAGAGAGAGAGATAGAGCTGGTTAGAGAGTGTCAAGAATGATCTAAGAATTATGGAAGTTCGGAATTAAAGAAGAGTTGCAAATAGCAGAAGGGAATGTAATGCAATTATGTTGCATAGACCAAAACGCACAGAGAGTTGTAGCGCTAGAAGAAGAAAAAGAAGAAGGAGAAGAGTGTTTTGATTTTGCTGTATGAGCTGGAGGAATGGGCACTGATTAACAGGCAATAAGAAAGTAACAGCATTCGAAATGTTGTGTTATCGCAGGATATTTGCAACAAGTTCCTAACGCAAATGTTTTACAGACAAAGGGCAGGTTTTACAGGCTGTGAAAGTTGGACAATGGACTCTGAAACAGAAAGAAGAATAGATGCCTTAGAAATGTATATATACAGACAGATGCTAAGAATTCCATAGGTACAAAAAGTTACCAACGGTGAGGTACTTGAGGCGCATGAGTAAATAAAAAGAATTACTCAGCATAATCAACGAGAGGAACATACAAAACTTGGGTCATGTGTTGGGGGGTGAAAGATATTGAATTACTCGAAATTATATTGGAGGGTAAAGTGCAGAGCAAAGGATCAGTTGGAAGACGCCAGAGCTCGTGGCTGAAAGACCTGAGGAGAAGATTTGACTGCTCATCCAGCAGTTTTTAAAGTTACAATTGCCATTTGGATCGCCAACCTTCGAAAGGAAACGGTCCAATAAGAAGAAGATGAAATTGTAGAAGCAGAAAATGTAAAAAATCAAAGTGGACCAATCTTCTAACAAACAGAAATTCTTTTGCTGCATCGCACTGAATCTGATTATAGATGAATTAGGATCTAGATCAGAAATTAAAATTCAGAATAGAATTGGTCTAGGCACAAGTTAAATCTTCAAGAATAAGAAAAAGTGGTAAATTGTTATATTTATTTTGTTATTTTGTATAATATTGAAATATTGACATAAAAATGTGGTATCTAAGGGTGGTACACATAATAGAAATAACTTACATGCAAATAATTTCAATAGTATTGCAGACCACAAAATAAAGATTCTTAAAATACTAGAAGATTTCGTAATAAAACTTAGGAGAATAGACACAAACTTAACAGGATTAATGTGGAACACATTAATTAGCAAGTTTAAAGATGTATATGATAAAATATGTAAGCCAAATTGAACAATCTTAATAAGTAATCAAAAAGAGTTTGATTAGAGATAAAATTGTCAAAATTTAAAAAGCTTATTCTTAACTATAAGGCAATAATCACCGTACTAACAATGTGGAAATATGGCTTCATAGTCCAGAGAAATAGGGTATTAGCCTGACTTTGACTCGGTGTCAAGGTAAATTTTGACTCCGTTAAAATTTTACCCAGAGTGAAATTTTTACTTTGTATGGTAAAATTTGACTCTCTGATTCGGAGTAAATAACACATATTGGAAAAGTTGATCTGCCCTATGTTAAAAAAAGATATTTAGGTGCTGGTTTAGTTTCTTCTCTGATTTGTGAAAACGACTAATAGTGGAACAATTAGAAAACAAGTTTTTTGGAACTTAACTTGATCAGCGATGCTGCAATATGCGTAGCTCGTTACTAGGCTTAATTATAACCTCAATTCAAATTTGAGAGGAGTCCGGACCCGAAAAAGAAAAGTATTAGACGAGGCAATGAACAAACCTACCAAAGTTTGTTGCAGTTGGATGGTTATCAATGTACTCTCTTCAAGTACTGTACTGGGTAAACGTATCGACTGTTGGAAGATTTTGCCGAGGGCTATTTTCTTCTGTTTTGACATTGCCATTAAATACATTTGATATCTATATGTTTCTGCCAACTAAGTCGTACTCTGT
Source organism: Diabrotica undecimpunctata (assembly GCF_040954645.1). Taxonomy (NCBI): domain Eukaryota; kingdom Metazoa; phylum Arthropoda; class Insecta; order Coleoptera; family Chrysomelidae; genus Diabrotica; species Diabrotica undecimpunctata. The sequence goes on from NC_092812.1 coordinate 23,805,194, forward strand.
TTATCTCCTCTGGAATGTTAGGCTTTCTAAAGCTAAGTTAGACATTGTACATTACTAGAAGTAGTTGGTAACCATGTTTAATTAATTCATCAATTGATAAATCATGTTTTTTTTTATATTTTTCTGCACTTTATATTAACTCTGGATTTTTTTGAAAGGTATTGTTTTCTTGTACAGATGGAAGGTTCTCCAAATTCTTCATTTTGCTGAACAGGTTTCATGAGGTTAACTAATGTCCAATGGAGTGAGAGCAGTAAGTAGCACGAGTATGTCAGTATCTTCTACAATAAGTATTTTTTACTAATATCTTTTGTTATTTTTGTTGCAGTGCTACAATCGATCTTTCTGCATCTGCAAAACACTGTATGCTAACAATACCTACTTCAGTCGATTTACGTCGTATCATTTTAATAATATTGATTTTATTTTTTATTAAGTAGAAGTTTTTTTTTGATATTTTTAATGGCATAGTTTCAGTTAAATTCACATCGGCTTAGGCTACGTACGGATTTTGTATCGATTTTCCACCAGGTGCCTTCGACACTAGGCACCGTCGTGATTTTCGTGTTCAGCGACCCCAAATACCACTGAGAACCGAGGTTGCATTGTTTTTTTATCAAATTTCCATAAAACTCCAGTACATAAAGACCATCCTGGGTACCAAGTGCCTTCGGGGTTATCGCCGCCAAAAACCCCCGAGTAATAATACTGAACTCATTTCCATCAATTCTTTCCGAATTACAAATTTAATTTATTTTGGAAAATGCATTTTCTTTTTCCAATAATGCAATTTTCATTTCAACATCATTGCTTTAATTCACAAAATTTTCCAACCTATGGATATGGATATTTCCATCCATTCTATGAATCAAATGCAACAAGTTTCATTGAGATCCACCCAGCTGCAAAAAATTGCTAGGTTTTTGGCTTTTTACTGCTTCATTGATTCACCTATATAGACAAACTATATTATAGCGAATAAATAAAGCGAGAAATAAGTTTATAATGCAGAATATATGGCGAAGGAAAAGTTAAAATTGTCAGCTAAACTGAAAGTTTATGGCTACGAAATGTGGATGGTAATATTATACGCGATAAAAAATTTATAAAGAAAAACAGATGGTAACAGGCTTGTTCTATTAAATATTGGAATAAAGCATATAATGTTATGTAGATTAGAATATGAATATGACATAGAACTATATAATATGTATATAGACTTTATACACGCTTTTGATAGTGTGAAAAGAGAGAAAATGCTGGAAGACCTCCGAAATCTAGGTATACCAAAAAAATATATCAGCCTCATAAAACTGACGTTGCAGGGTTCAAAAACCGCAGTTGGAGTAGATGGAGAACTGTCTCCACTGTTTGACATCAACATGGGGGTGAGACAGGGAGACGCACGTTCAACCATACTGTTCAACCTAGTTCTTGAAGCAGTTATCAGAAAACCAATGTAACCGGCCATATAAACAGTACAATATAAACACCAAAACAGTACAAATTGCTGCATATGCAGACGATGTCGCCATTGTTAGTAGAAGCAGGACACGACTAATGGAAAGTTCAAGGAAATGGATCCTGAAGCACAAAAAAGAGGGCTTTAAATAAACTACACAAAAACACTAAGTAGATGACCATCAAAAGAACACCTGAGAATGATTATAATATAGCAAAAGACAACTATACCATTGAACGTGTGGATGCCTTCACATATCTGGGCACAGAAATCATCAGAAAAATTCCGTAAGTAGCGAAATTAATGCACGTATTTCCAGTAGAAATCGTACATACTATGCTAATAAAAGATTGATGACATCCAAATTATTAGACAAAAGAACCAAAATGACTACAGAACTTTGATTAAACCCGTAGTAACTTATGGTTGTGAAACCTGGGTAATGACGAAAAAAGAGTAAGCCCAACTCAGAACATTCGAGAGAAAGATACTAAGAAAAATATATGGCCCGGTGCAAGAGGAAGACGGCACATGGAGAATCAGGAGAAACGACGATGTTAACGAACTTAATGAAGGGTATGACATTGTAAGATTTGTGAAAGGTCTAAGACTGTCATGGCTGAGACATGTTCAGGGACAAGAAGACACGAAAACGACAAAGAAGATGTTACAGTGAAAGCCGGTAGAAAGGCGGAAAAAATGAAGGCCCAGGACGAGATGGTTGGATGACGTGGAACACGACCTAAACACCATGAATATAAGACAATGGAGGAGAAGAGCCCAAGAGAGATCTCAATGGAAGGACATAGCCAGACAGGCAAAGACCCATCCAGGGTTATGATGCCAGAAGAAGATTAGAAAATGCGTATAATCAGTATATTAGAATGAACTCTAAGAGAGATACAAAGAGTTAATGTCAAACCCCTTCGAAAAAACTTTATTTCAGAACTTCCACAAACTCTACAGCATCCACCATACTTAAAAAAATTACAGTAGCTTCGCTTGTCTCATGACTAAATTTATGTTTTAATGTTTACTTGCCGAATCACATGCATTACGATTATAATTTATTATTTATGGCCTTTGTATTTGTGGAACAGTAGTACAATCTGATGCAAAATAAGATGGTGAAAAAATGCTCATAAAATATTCTATTTTATTATTCTAGTCTTATTTTAAAAGTCAGATGAATGATAAAAGGTAATATTATAAATGTTAAAATTGATAGGTACTTCTTGGGATATTCAGATTGCTTTGGATTATTGCCTTTACAAACGAAACTCATCAATCAGCAATGGTAATTTTTCATATTATGTTTTAATACATAAAACAACTACAAACTAATATCACAAATACATATTTTGGTTTAGATATGCAAAAGTCTTTAAAGTTCTTCCTGTAATATTTTATACTTCTTCTTCGCATTCTTCACTTCTTTGTCGCAAAAAACTACATAACAAAAAACATAGGTGTTGTAGCCTGCAAAAATAATTAAAATGAATATTACACCTCCAGCAATGATGAGGGCTGCTCTCCACACGCCACCCGTATAGGGAACTTTTTCTAAAAAAGAAGTAAAATTTTGAATTAAATTAAATAATAAAATGTAAAGTAAATAGATAAAATATTTATGACATATGACAATGTATAAACGTAAGCGATTTAAAAATATCGAATTTAAGAATATCGAATTTTTTCATCGTAAATGTTAATTTCTGAAATATCTACGATAAAAATTTAAAATCAAAGTATGAAATCAAATTTGAATTAAAATGGTTTTTCTGAACAATTTGATGACGCTGATTTCGAATTTACAATATTTTTTGAGAACATAATAAAATTTGATGTCGAGCTGAGTAAAAATGAAAGGGGTTGGACTCTAACCTAACCTAACCTAACTAAACTTCTCAGCCAAAACTAACCTAACCAAACTTTACCCTGTATTGCCATTTGTAACTCTTAAGATACATATTAAATAGAGTCATAAAATACTTTCTAAATCTGATATTTTCGTAAACGCCTGTTGTTTCAATAAGGTTACAGACAGCTGTCTACCACAGAATATTCCAATCATACACAAGATCATATTATATGCATAGGTTCTATAAGCAGTTTTTTTATAGCAGTTGTCGTGTATTGTCATTAGTAGTGTTTCAGCGTTGTAATAGGTGACGTTGATCACAATTTCAAGTACTTTCTATACAAGCTGACGAAATAAAAAAAATAAAACTAAAAGTAAATACATTCTGACTCTTACAGTAGAAAATATATGCTCCGATAATAAAATATTATACTAAAACAATTTTTAATTGAACGTGATTACTTGGCAACATTGCACTTAACGAAGCCCTTAACGATAACTTTTCAAGGAAATCATATTCTACTTATCAATTTTGCAGAGGCGTACCAAAAAATGTTTACACTTATTTAAACACATAAGTAATTACGTAAAAATTAAATCTAAGACAGATATAATTATTAAATAATTATCATGTGTCTTGTAAGAAGTATCTTATAGTTGTCTAACAAAATAAAGTAAAATTTTATTAATATTATAGAGTAGTACTTCAAAAAACAAAAATCTTTGCAAAATACTTATTTTTTCATTAGACGAAACAATCTGAAATTTTAACATACGATCTCGTCATTACACATCGTTCTCTATTTATAGAATTGCTGTGTACTGTAAACGTTGTATTTGTTTTTCTTAATTTAAAGTTTACTTGTGTTTATTTGTTTATATAAATATAAAAATATAGTATGAAGGTTATATAAATTAAAATGAAGTAATTACTATTTAAATGGGAATAAGCCACAATTAAAGGTTAAAGTACGTTTATTGACGTTTCAATTTCCACTTCGGAAATGGTTCTCAAAATACAAACATTATTAAATTAAACAAATTTTGTTTCTTTGTTACTTGGTGAAAAATTCATCTAATAATTTAATTTTATCCGGCTTATTTATATTGACAATTCAGACGTACATTATACATTTTAAAGTAGACAACTTTAAAATAATATTGCCAATATTGTTGAGTTGCGTTCCTGGGACGACTTTACTTGTAAGATAGTTCATTCGATTACATGAAATCAACGTAATCAATGTAAAATCAATGTAATTCGTCTTTAAAAAGACGGGTATAATTTGGTTGCTGAATTTTCCCAGTAATTTTGCCAAATGTTATTGCAATGAACTTTAATCAGATGTTTCATGTCACTATAAAGATATTTTGTAATTTTTGTACTACCTTCCAAGTTGCTAGTTGATCTGCATTTTCATTTCCCCAGATTCCAGTGTGCGATGGTACCCAAATGAAAGTTGTGTCCTTTTCCATGGAATGAAGTATTTCTTATTCATGTTTTATTGCTTGTATATGATTTGTGCTATAAATTTGCTCTAATTTCAATAACGCATTAAGTGAATCTGTAATGATGACGCACTTCATCGTGTTACTCGTCTTGAAAAAAGGTTAAAGCTTTTAATATAGCTGTGGTCTCGCCTGTGAGTATACTACAATAATTTATAAGTAAATATATGCTGTAAGAGTTTTCTTTATCAGAATAGTAAGCAGCAGTATGTCCATCTGGGGTTTTAGAGGCGTCCGTAAAAGATGTTTAATTATCGAGTAGTTTGTACTTGATTTGGAGTACTTTCTTAGTGTTAGGTCAATGGTCAGTAGGCGAGTTGTCCATGGAGGAAAGATTGCAATTGTATACAGCAATAGACTAAGTTGATCCATGTTAAAATTTATGACTTTTATTCTTTCTATTAGAGGTAAACAGTTTGTTGTCTTTTTAAAAGAGAGGATGCCAGGGTGGAAAATTTCAGAGAAAAGAGGATGTTGTTTTTGAATTGAAATTTTGGCAATGCAGTTTAGTGATAATTATGTTTAGAGGTGGCTCTTTAGCTAGAACTTGTAGACTACTAGTGGGACTACTTCTAAATGCACCAAGTGCCAATCTCAAAGCTGTAGATTGAATACTGTTAAGCTTTTTTAAGGTAGTTTTGCTTGCGACGCTATAACAAATGCAACCGTAATCTAGTTTACTTCTAATGAGTAATTTATATAAGTTTATTAATATTTTAGTATCTGCGCCCCAAACTTTATTAGACAGAATTTTGAGTATATTTAACCTAGATGGACAGGAATGT